>NC_043715.1:51476124-51496500 GCF_006229205.1 Suricata suricatta
GAGCGGCACCGCGGTAAGCACCGAGACGGCGGCGGCGGTGGCAAGAAGAAGAAGAAGCGGTCGCGGTCCCGGGGCGAGAAGCGGTCTGGGGACAGCGAGAAGGCCCCGGTGCCCACCCAGCCGCCCTCCGGCTCCAGCTCCCTGGGCGGAGAGCGTGACAGTCGCCGCCGGGGGGCAGTGCCGCCCTCCATCCAGGACCTCACGGACCACGATCTCTTTGCCATCAAGCGGACCATCACCGTGGGCCGGCCCGACAAGTCTGACCCCCGAGGCCCCTCGCCGGCCCCGGCCTCGTCGCCCAAACGCGAGGTCCTGTACGACTCAGAGGGACTGAGCGCCGAGGAGCGCGGAGGCAAGAGCGGCGAGAAGGACCGGCGCCGCTCCGGGGCCGCCTCTTCTTCCTCTTCCTCCCGGGAGAAGGGATCACGGCGAAAGACGCTGGATGGGGGGGATCGGGACCGGGACAGGGACAGAGATAGGGACAGGGACAGGTCATCTAAGAAGGTTCGGCCTCCCAAGGAGTCGGCGCCCTCCTCGGGGCCCCCGCTAAAGCCCCCGGTCAGCAGCGGCTCAGGCTCTTCGTCCTCGTCGTGCTCCTCCTCCTCCCGGAAGGTGAAGCTGCAGTCCAAGGTGGCGGTGCTGATCCGCGAGGGCGTCAGCAGCACCACGCCGGCCAAGGAGGCCGCATCTGCCGGCCTGGGCTCCATCGGAGTCAAGTTCAGCCGAGACCGGGAGAGCCGCTCCCCCTTCCTCAAGCCCGATGAGCGGGCCCCTGCAGAGGTGGCCAAAGCAGCTCCGGGCAGCACCAAGCCCAAAAAGACCAAGGTCAAGGCCAAGGCTGGGGCCAAGAAAGCCAAGGGGACCAAGGGAAAGACCAAGCCCTCCAAGACCAGGAAAAAGATCCGCAGCGGGGGCAGTGGTGGGGGCAGCAGCGGCCCCGTGACGCTGAAGAAGTCCAAGGCGGATAGCTGCAGCCAGGCGGCGGGGAACAAGGGTGTAGAGGAGACTTCGTGGTCCGGGGAAGAGCGGGCAGCCAAGGCTCCTAGCACCCCGCCCCCTAAGGCAGCCCCTCCCCCACCTGCGCTCACCCCGGACTCCCAGACCGTGGACAGCAGCTGTAAGACCCCCGAGGTCTCCTTCCTTCCTGAGGAGGCTGCCGAGGAGGCTGGGGTCCGAGGAGGTGCTGAGGAGGAGGAGGAGGAGGAAGAGGAGGAGGAGGAGGAGGAGGAGGAGGAAGAAGAGCAGCAGCCTGCCACCACCACGGCCACCAGCACCGCCGCGGCTGCCCCGAGCACAGCCCCTAGTGCAGGGTCCACAGCCGGTGACTCGGGGGCCGAGGATGGCCCAACTACCCGTGTCTCGCAGCTGCCCACGCTGCCCCCACCCATGCCCTGGAACCTGCCTGCTGGGGTGGATTGCACCACCAGCGGTGTCCTGGCCTGTGAGTGTGCCCCGGGGCGGCGGGGGGCGGGGGGCAGGCTGGGGCAGACAGGACTGGGGAGGCCTGGGCCTTATGGGGACAGACTTGGAGGCGATGGGGATGCCTTGGAAGGGCACAGTGGGTACACAGTGACCCAGGCTGCGAGGGACTTGGGCGGGTGAGGGCTGACAGGGGCCGTCTAGAAGGCTCGTAGATGTCTGGTTGCACTGGAGGAGAGCAGGCAGGTGAGTGGGGGTGGCCAGCCCAGTGCAGGCTGGGAGAGTGGGCCACCCGGGGGCCCCCTGAAGGTGGCCAAGGATAGGTGTGGTGGAGAGGCCAGGAAGAACAGGGTGAGCAGGGAGCAGTGTCCCTTAGGGGATAGCAATAGGGCATAGGGGGCTGGAGACAGAATCTCGCCTCTGCCACCACCTTGTCCCTGAGGACCTGGCCCTGTTTCCCCCCGCACCACACACATACCTTGAGTCCTAAGAACATGTAGAGTGTTCTCTCAGTGGCCAAGGCCCCCCTTCCACAGCTCTGAGCCCAAAACCTATGGCCTCTCCAGGGGCCCAGGGTGGGAGATGGCAGCAGGTGGCGAGGTGACCCCTCGTGTCAACTCCTGATCTCCTTGTCCTCAACTCTCTGCCTCTTACAGTGACTGCACTTCTCTTCAAGATGGAGGAAGCCAATCTGGCGAGCCGAGCAAAGGCCCAGGAGCTGATCCAGGCCACCAACCAGGTGGGCCCCCTTGGGCAGGAGTCCCCGCAGTCCCTCTTCTTGTCCCTGACTCTGATTAGGAAAGGATCTGCAATTCCCAGCGGACCTTGGGACAAGGAAGGGAACAGCCGGAAGAGGAGTTAGGAAATCAGGCTGGCGAGGATGGGGGCACGTGTTCCCTCTTCCCCTCCCCCCTCCTTTATTCATGCTCTCTCCAATCTCTTCCTCCAGATCCTCAGCCACCGAAAGCCACCCTCCAGTCTGGGGGTGACACCAGCTCCTGTGCCCACCTCTCTGGGTCTGCCCCCTGGCCCCTCCAGCTACCTGCTCCCGGGCAGCCTCCCCCTGGCGGGCTGCGGCTCTACCCCTCCCACCCCCACTGGTCTGGCTGCGGCATCTGACAAGCGAGAGGGCAGCAGCAGCTCCGAGGGACGCGGGGACACAGACAAGGTGAGCTGGGCTCGGGAGACGCGGGTTGATGGTGACAGTTTTGCAGACGCTGACGTGCAGGGGTCCAAGGAGAATAGGAGACAGATGCCAACAGGTGGGAACTCAGAAAACAGAAGTCATCGAATTGTCTGGAGCTGAATTATTTTTTTAATGTTTTATTTTTCGAGAGAGTGAGAGATGGAGTGTGAGCAGCGGAGGGGCAGAGAGAGAGAGGGAGACACAGAACCCGAAGACAGGCTCCCGGCTCTGAGCTGTCAGCACACAGCCCGACGTGGGGCTCGAACTCACTAAACAGTGAGATGGTGACCTGACTAGAAGTCTGACACTTAGCTGACCGAGCCACCCAGGTGCCCCAAGGAACTAAACTTGGGCAGTTTAGTGCTGGGCAGATTATTATTATTATTATTGTTTTTATGTATTTATTTTTTTAATTTTTTTTAATGGTTTTTATTTATTTTTGAGAGACAGAAACAGTGCAAGCAGGGGAAGGGTCAGAGAGAGCGAGAGACACAGAATCGGAAGCAGGCTCCAGGCTCTGAGCTAGCTGTCAGCACAGAGCCCGATGTGGGGCTCGAACCCACGAACCGTGGGATCATGACCTGAGCCAAAGTCAGAGGCTTAACCGACTGAGCCACCCAGGCGCCCCTATTATTATTTTTAAATGTATGGATAGGGAGGGCGAGGGAGGTTGGGAAACGAAGCTGTAAACACGCCCACACGCTTGTGCACTCGCCAGCTACCGTGTACCCCTTGGGTGCCCGTATCTCTCCCTCCTGCACCCCCCCCATCTTTTTGTGTAAGAGGAAGGGTGGTTTGCAGGTGGTTTGTTCTGGAGCAGAGGAAGGATGGGTTCTGGGCAAAAATGAAGCAGTTTTATTCAGGTACAGCTGGCTTCTACTCAGAGGCCTCAGGGCGGCCTTCCTTCCTTTCCGTCAGGCCTGGATGTTTTTCATTCCGGTCAAACAGCCAGGTGATGGCGTCGCCTATCTCTTACTTCGTGTCCATTTTTTGGAAAGTTTCTTTATTTTAGAGAGAGAGAGAGGCAAGGGGGGAGGGAGAGAAAGACAAGGGAACACAAGCGAAGGAGGGGCAGAAAGAGGGAGATACAGAATGCAGAGGAGGCTCCCGGCTCTAAGCTGTCAGCACAGAGCCCGACGCGGGGCTCAAACCCACAAACCACGGAACCGTGACCTGAGCCGAAGTCGGACGCTTCACCAACTGAGCCACCCAGGTGCCCCGTCTTATTTCGTGTACATTTTGTATGGGCAGTGGACATCGGTATCCTGGTCAAGGCCACCGGGGATGGCCCCGGGTCCAGCCCAGTTGATGCTCAAGTGACGTTCAGAGGCCCGGCTCGGCCTGCGGTCTGGGTGACTGCAGCAGAGGGGTGCCCAGGGCGGACCCCGAGCAGGACCTCCGCCTCCAGGAGTAGCTGGGTGGGTCAAGGAGGCTGAGCGGGCAGGCAGGTGAGTGGAGGCCTGGGGTCTGCAGAAACTCACCCGGCCTTTGCTGTCCCTCCTTCCCGCCCCGTCACCCCCTCGGCCAGTATCTGAAGAAGCTGCACACGCAGGAGCGGGCGGTGGAAGAGGTGAAGCTGGCCATCAAGCCGTACTACCAGAAGAAGGACATCACCAAGGAGGAATACAAGGACATCCTGAGGAAGGCTGTCCACAAGGTGGGGCCTGGCGGGGACACGGACGTGGGGAGGGCACGGGAAGGAGAGGTGGACGTGTGCAGACACACGTGCGTGCGCGGGGAGCCAGGGGTGGCAGGTCGGGGCGGAAGGCGGCACGGGGACAGGATGTGCTCAAGCGCAGTGGGGCTTGTTCCGCTCGCATCGGGGCCTTGTGGGGGTGTTGGTCTGGAATTTGGGAGAGTGACTCCCATCCCAGTTCGCAGCTGCGCTCAGCAGGCCAGGTGGAGGGGACCCCGGGGGACTGGTGGTGACCACAGCTGCCTCTCACCCCCTAGATCTGCCACAGCAAAAGTGGGGAGATCAACCCAGTGAAGGTGAGCAACTTGGTGCGGGCCTACGTCCAACGCTACCGCTACTTCCGCAAGCACGGCCGCAAGCCAGGGGACCCCCCAGGGCCCCCGCGGCCACCCAAGGAGCCTGGGCCCCCAGACAAGGGTGGCCCGGGCCTGCCCTTGCCCCCTCTCTGAGACCCTCGGCCACCCCTTCCCTCCTTCGCCTCTTTGGAATTCTGGACGTATTTATGGCTCCACCTCCCCACTTCCCTCCCCCTCCGTCAGTGGGATGATAGGGGGAGGGTTGCTGCAGGGAAGAGGAGAGCCCCCTGCCCAGCCCTGTGCCCCTTGCCCCCAAGCCTGTCCCCATCGCCCCTCCCTTCTGTTTGTGCCCCTTCCCCAATTTCATTAAAGGTTTCATGAAATGTTAGCCCCGAGCCCCATGATTTCAGCCGTTTGTTTTCAGAAACCATTTTGGGAAATGGTTGGGAAGAGACATGCCCGGGTCTGAGGGTGGTTGCAGGGTGTGACTTGGGGGGGGAAGTGCTTGCCCCACTCTGGGCCTCAGTTTCCTGATCCTTGCAGTGGGTGTTACAAGGATGAAGACCCAGGCAAGTGACGCACTTAGAACCATACCTACCGCGTAGCAAGCGGTCGCTGTTGACGGACAGTGGTAGTGGGTGGGTCCCAGGTCCCATCTGTTCGATATCCTTGAGGCTGAGGCACCTGCATGCTATTTGTCTGCCCTGGAATTGCCTCAGCAACAGGACTTTGTCCCCCCTGCCCCCACCCCCCGTTGAGTTGGATTCCCTTTTTACAGTCCTTTGAGGATAGTGATCTCACCCATTCTCCTGAGGTAGAGAGGGAAACTGAGGCGCAGCAGCAGGGGCCACACTGGCCTCCATCAATCCGAATTACCCAGAACGCAGACACGGTGAGGAGAGGCAGGCCGGAATCACTGGAGCCGGCGGGGGGTGGGGGCATCAGGGCTGGGGCACGGAGCTCCTTTCCAGCTGCCTGCCCCAGCCCCACGCAGCGGGCAGCCCGGGGCCTGAGGTCACTCAGTAGGAGTTAGGAGGGCACCCAAGGCGCCCCCAACCAACAGGATGATTCAGGTGAAATGCTCTCTGCTAACTGGACAGGGGCCTGAACTGTTTGTCAGCAAACGGGAAGTTCTAGATTTTGCCCTGGGGCCTCTCAGAGCAGCAACCCTGGAGGCCAGCCTGGATTCTAACCCGTTCTGCATTGTGTGACCTGTCTTTCTCCAAGCCTCCGTGTCTCCGTCTATAAAATGGAGGTGGCTGTTACACCACCTCACCAGGTCCCTGGGAAGGGGTGAGGGGGTGACAAGTATCAGCGGCCCCCGCACAGTGTCTGGTCCTTGTGCAGTGAGCATCTGGGTCGTGGGTGGCCTGCACAGAGAGGTCAGCTGATGCCCTAAGAAGGAATAACGCCTGGCCTGCGGTAGGGCCAGCCCAGAGACACCGACCACCAGACACAAGTGGTGACAGTGGTAAGAAAGTTTATTGGCTAAAGTGAGGGCACGAGGGGCCAGCATCTATGAGTGAGGGGTCAGATCTCCCCGGGGACCCAGAAATCCATGTCCTCAATCAGGTCTTGGAGGCAGGCCTTGTACTGGTCCGAGGTGAGGGAGAATGGGTAGCTGTTGGAAATGTGCAGGTCCACGGTGTTCTCCAGTGAGGAGGCGCCCCCCAACCGTGCCATCTCCAGCAGGGTCCTGAGACATGTGGGAACAACCTGCAGGAAATGGGACAGACCGGAGTCAGGGAAAACATTCCACCTGGTTCACCAGCAGGTGTGGGGTGAGTGGACTACAACTCCCAGCAGCCCCCACACTGTAACCCCGGGTGAACCATTACACCCAGGCCTGCTGGGAGTTGTAGTTTTCCCTATAACCACAACCACAAGGGACCCAAGAAGTCTCCTAAGGCTGAGGTGCTGGAAGGGTTCCCAGAAGCTAGGGCTGAGCAGCTTGAAGGACTCCTAGGAGCTGTGGTTCCTCACAGAGACTATGAGGACTTGTAGTCTACCGACTTCCTCATGGTTCTCAGAGTTCAAAACAGGTTCTGGGGGTGAGGCCAAGAGACGACACCCAGAAGCTCCTCAGGAGGAGGGTCTGGTGGTTGCAGAGACTCTTAGAAGTTGAGATTTTCAGAGGGACTTTTGGGACTTGTAGATCCTCTGCCCTTTGTTAAGCTCCACCCTTCAGCTCCAGGAACCCAGGGCTGCAGCACCTTGACCATCACGAGCTTCTTGGTCCACGGCTGGTCCTGGGGCCACGGCTCCCCAATGCAGAACCAGAGGGTGTATCGAGGTGAGTGTCTGCTTTCTCCGATGAAGGCGATCAGTTCTGGAGGCCCGAGATCTTAGTGAGGAGACCCTCCCCCTCCCTGCTCCCCACAGACCTGAGTAACAGCCTCCTCTTCTCCCCGGACCTGAAGCCCCACACCCCTACACCCCCACACCTCGACTACCGGGTGGCTGCTGTGGCCACAGCCCCACAGTTGTGGGCCAGTCTTAAAAGTTCCTCCTCGAATGGGACAGGAGTGCGCTCCCCCAGGGACCTTCCAGGATTCCGGAGGCCCAGGTGGTTGGAGGTTAGCTGCTCTTCAGCCCCCCAAGGCCACGCTCTCCTGACGGGAGCCAGTAGCCCCTGTGGCTGTTTACATACATGTAAACTGTGACTAATTGGCGACCTGGCCTCCTCCAAGTGCTCAGTAGCCACACCCGGCTAGGGAGTCCCACAGCGTGCAAACCTGGCAAAGCTCTGAAGGACCCCCCTCCTGCGTCTCTCTGCACCCCCCCCACCCCCCACCGCCCTGGTAAGTGGTAATAACTGGTAATCCTGAGGACTGTGGCAGTTAATTCCTTGAGCACCTTCCACACACTGCGCCCTGGGCCTCCTATCAGCTCCAGGCGGAGGAGCCCTTCCTCCGACAGACTCTGAGCAGTCCGGTCTTTCTGCCCCAGGTTGAAGTTCAGTCCTCTCTACTCCATTTGGGACCCCAGAGTCCTGAACCACTGTGGCACGCCCTACCCACAGCAGAGCGAGGCCCCGCCTCCCTCACCTGACACGAAGGGCCTCAGGTCGAACACGTCTCCTTCCTTATCCTTGGGGACCTCGCCGGTGGGCCCGTGGCCACTGTCTGGGAGGAGCTCCTCGCCCAAGGCCCAGTATGTGTGACAGTGCCCCAGCCTCTGGGCACAGAGCCGCTGTCCCGCCCTCCACAGAGCCAGCCCCCCGCCCAGGCAGCTCAGCACCCGCCTCACGTAGACCAGCACGCCCTTGTCCGTCAGTGACACCCCGGGGTCCGGCAGGATTATTGGCTGTCCGGGCAGTGTCGGGTCTGCATCTGATGCCACCAGCCGCAGGCCCCCCGGGCAGAAAGCAGTCTGCTGGAAGACTTGGCGGCCCCGGTAGAAGGCAGTCACCTCGAACTCCCACTCTGAGCAGCGGCAGCAGCGACATGGAGGGGGAGGGGGAATGAGTGAACATAAGGGGGTCCGTCCCCCCAGCCCCTCCCACCCCACAGCTGGCGCTCACCGTCCTGAGGCACCAGCAGCTGCCTTAGTGGGTTTCCCGGGGGCTGCAAGTCTGGGCAGGGGGCAGGGGTGTCTAAGGTGGGGCTCAGCAGGAAGGGAGGGACCTGCTCAGGGACCACAGGTAGGCTCGAGGGCCCCCCATCTGGGAATGGGTCCAAGGCCATGTCACTCATTAGCTCATCCAGTGTGTCTTCCTGGAGGGAAGAAAAAAAAGAAAAGGATTCTGGAGACTCGCATGGACCAGGCCTTTGTGCCCAGCGATGTACGGGGCCCAGAGAGGAGTCCCCTCTGAGTTTGGCCTCAAGGAGCTTCCAGTTGGGGTAGGGGTTGGGAGACAACTGTGGGCACGGAATGGCAAAGCCCATGCTCTGGTATATGCTGCGTCTCTTGCTGGCCCGAGGGGAGCAGCTGATTCTGGCCCCAGGATCCGGCCTTGTGCAGTCAAGGCCTGGGGCAGAAGGCTGGACACGATTTCAGAGGGGACCCGGCACAGACATCAGCAAGACCCAGGGGAGGGTGGTTCTGGGTTCCCCAGGGGCTGAGGGTACCCTGAATAGCAAGGAAAGCTATGAAACTCAGGGAAGGTGTATTAGGGCCTTAAATGCCTGGTGAAAACTCTAAATTTTCCCCTGATGAGGCCAGGAAGCCATGGCAGGGCTGTGAGCAGGGGAGGGGCAGGGGCAGCTCCAGCTCAGTCTGGGGATGGAGGCAGGGGAGAGGAGGGAGGCCAAGGTCCAGGGGGAGAAGAGGAAGCCTGAACAGGCCCATGGGGACAAAGAAAGACCGGCTGGAGCCCGAGGGCAGGAGGGCTGGGGTGCACTGTGACCTGGGTGTCAGAGATACTGTATCCACTGTTGGTGTCTGGAGAGGTGTCCAGCTCGGCAAAGTCCCCAGCTCCTGTCAAGGAAGGTGGTGAGTGGAGAGGGCTGTTGGGGACGCTCCAAGGCCCACCCGACCACATGAAGCACTACTGGCACACCTGGGTTCACAAACTCATAGACCTTGTGCGGGTCGTGTGGGTCCTTGCTCTGGTCCTCCGCTAAACGCAACCCCTCCTTCCGGTTCAGGGCTGATCGGAAATTCCTCTTCCAGGTGGGCAGATCAGGTTTATCCTTTCCAGGAGTGTAGGCGCCGCTGGCCTCGGCCCAGGCCTGGGGATCCAGTTGATACCAGGATAGTGAGGGTGACTGAGGAACCCCCCCCCATCCACCCCAAGGGTTCTCTCCTCTGGCACGTTCTAACCTGGCAAGGTTCCGTCCCCAAACGCTTCGATTCTCTGCACCCCTAGGACTCCTACCTTAACCTTTCGAAAACCTTTTTTTAATTTTAATTTATTTTAATTAATTTATTTATTTTTGAGACAGAGAAAGAGAGAGAGAGAGAGAGAGAGAGAGAGAGAGAGAGAGAGAGAGAAAGCTGGGGAGGGGGAGAGAGGGGGAGAGAGAGAGAGGGAGACAGGATCCGAAGCCGGCTCTGCGCGGACAGCAGTGAGCCCACTGTGGGGCTCAAACTCCCTAACCTCCAGATCATGACCTGACCTGAAGTCCCATGCTCAACCCCCCCCCCCCAGCCACCTAGGCGCCCTGAAAACCTTTGCTTTCTAAGCCAACCTTCCGGGTCCTACTGGGTTTCTAACTCTGCCCACCTACCTGCCCCAGGATATCCTCTGTAATAACCCCGCCCTCTCACACTCTAACTCGGGTTACCACACCACTGGTGTATCCTAACTTGGAGGGGCATCACTTCAGATTGGGGGCTGAGGGTCGCCTCTAAGGTTCCAAGACCCGCCCCCAGGATTCTACGACCTAGAGTCCCGCCCTTTGCGAGCCCTACGTCCCCAGGATGCATTTCCTTCGAGTTCTAACCAATTCTTTGGTTTCTTCCCATTTTTTCCCGGAAACCGGCCGCACCAACAAGGCTCTCCCAGCCCGCTGATCACGATAACCGCGGCCGGGTCCCGTCCTAACCCCACCCACCTCCAACTGCCAGCTGGCCACCTGGGTGCTAACCCGCTCTCCCGGCTCCACCCCCTGGGAGCCTCTCCGGCCCAGCTGGCAGCTCCGGGTTTCGGGCGTCCGGGAAGTTACCGCACCTGGAAGATGCCAAAGTCCTCCTGCTGGGCATCCTGGCGTAAGCCGTGTTTCCAAGGGATGCGGAAGCGCGTGCGGCTCTCGTCCAGCCAGGCCACCCCCTCCAGCCGCCTCTGGTCCAGCAGCGTCCTCAGCCAGGGCAGGATCCGAGGCTTCTGGGTACCCATAGTTCGGCCTGCGCTTAGAGAGCAGTTCGTGGGCGCGGGCGGCTTCTTAAGCCCACCCGGCCCAAGGGTGCCGCACCCAGACCTCCCTCTTACGGGGCCGCGGTGCGGGGTCCCTCACTGATATTTTCCTGGGTACAAAACGAGACATTTTTTCATCCTCCGGAGAGGCTCCCCAATTCATTTGAGACCCCACCCCAAGGCCCTGCCCCCGCCCCCGCCCGTCGTTTTCTCTAGCTTCTTCTGTCCAGGCCCTCTACCTCTTCAATTGCGCCAGCGTAAAACCTTACCTCTTCCGTTGTAAACTCTTTTCTCCCCTCCCCTCCCCTCCCCCACATCACTCAACGCAGTCACCTCCGCTTCCAATGCAGAGCCTCTCCTAGTTATTTCGGTGCAGACGCTATTCACCTGTAGACTTCTACCTCCCGCTCTTAACCCCGTTGTAGACCCCTTCTACAATTCCCCGAAGAGCCCCTCACCCATTTCCATCGCAGACCCTCCACACACACCCCACAGCCTTCCACCTCTAGGGCACGCCCCCCAACACACACTTCGGAGAGTGGGCTGTCTTCCATTTTCAGGGTCCACACTCCTGTTCCTTTCATTCTCCCAGTGCAGACGCCTCCGATCTCCGCAACCTCCCCGGCCCCCGCCACTTTTCTCTTTTTTCTTTTTTGGTGGGGTTTTTTTGTTTGTTTGTTTTTGTTTTCACAGCCGACCTCCAGCACCGGATTGCTTCACTTTTTCTCCTCTTCGCTTCACTTTCCCTAGAGTACACAGTGCCCCTCTAGACTATCAGCGTAGACCCATCCTCCTATTTCTCACTCCGGACGTCACCAATTCCCCAGCTCCTCCCGGTTACCTACGTAGAGGGTCTCGGCGCGCAGTGTGCTAGGACCCACCCCTGCTTTTAGGGTCCGATAGCTCTCGAACTTGCAGCTGCACACCCTCCTTCCCGTCAGCTGAGCTTCAGAGCAGTGGCCCTTTCTTTTTCTATCGATTTCACGAAATAAAAACTTTACCTTCAGATGGTTGACAGACTCCAGAGCCAAAGAGGCGGCACCAAGAGCCCGGACGTGTCCCCAACCCGTCCCAACCTTACCCTTTTAAGGTCTTCCGGCCAAAGGCATGCTGGGAACGTCACATCCAAATTCGGTGGGCATCCCGGGCACCGCCCCTTGGACGACTGGCAGGCGCCAACGCGGCCCAGTGCGCAGGCGCGGGAAAGTTGAACTAATCAAAGTTTACGCAAGTCCACAGGAGGAGGGGAAGGGGGCGCCCGGCACCAGGTAAGCAAGGCGTTTACGAGGCCGGGAGTGAGGAGGGAAGGGGCCGGGATCTAGGAGCGGGCACCTCAGTCCCGCCTCCCCGACATCCACGCGCCCGAGGTCCCCAAGAGCCAGCCTCGGTCAGATAATGGAACTACACTTCCCAGGCCGGCTGCGCGGCGAGCTAGTGCGGAACGAGGGGAAGGTTTGCCACGAAGCCTGCTGGGATTCGTAGTTCCCGAGCCTCCAAGGGCTTGAGAAGCTTGGTTTATGCCTTCAGAACCCAGAAGTCGGAGCCCCAAGTTCCCTTCTCTCTCAAGCTGAAGAATTCCGATTCCCCATCCCCCTTCTCCAAAAACCCAAGAGTCCAGCCTCCAGTCTCTTCCTCCCTTAGACCCAGGAATCCGGGTCCCCAGCCTCTTCCTGTCCAAGGATCAAGGAGTCTTCCTCCTCATCCCTCTTCTCTCTCTGAGGACTCAAGACTCTGGGTCTCCAGACCCTAACTCCCCTAAAGGACTTAGGAGTTCAGACTCTCGGTCCCTTCCTCCCTTGGGGACCCACGAATCGTGACCCTCTCCTTATTCAGGGATTAGGCGTTTGGGCCCCAGTCCTCCAATTAAGTGCAACCCTGGAGCCCATCCCCTAGCTCCCCATTTCACAGGTGCCCCCATGGCAGGCTCGGAAGAGCTGGGCCTCCGGGAGGACACGCTGAGAGTCTTAGCCGCCTTCTTTAGGCGAGGTGAGGCCGCCGGGTCCCCCATTCCAACCCCACCCAGGTAAGAGGGGCTGCCCTCCTCCCTTGGGGGCCTGCATTTGGGGCGGGGCCCCCTCTAACTCTTGTGCCTGCTCTCAGCCTGCCTGCATTCCCCTCTCTTTATACCTGGTTCTAGTCCTTGCCCCTGGGGTTTCAGTGAGAGGCCTTCTGTGGGAGGAAAAAGGGACTGCTTGCAAGGAGCATCTGGGGTCACTCTCTGAGGTCGCCTTCCCCAGGAGTCCTGCCCAGGAGGAGCCGACAGATTTCCTGAGCCGTCTTCGAAGATGTCTTCCCTGCCCCCTGGGGCGAGGAGCAGCTCCCCCTGAGTCCCCTCGGCCTTGCTCCCTGCCCCTCCGCCCATGCTATGTTTCAGAACCCGGTAAGATATTTCCCTGGATCACCCATGGACTGGCAGGGCCAGGAACTTTGATTTTTTTTTTTTTAACGTTTCTTTATTTTTGAGGGAGAGAGACACAGAGTTTGAGTGGGGGAGGGTCAGAGAGAGAGGGGAAGATGCACGATCTGAAGCAGGCTCCAGGCTCTGAGCTGTCAGCACAGAGCCCAACACTGGGCTTGAACCCATGAACCATGAGATCATGACCTGAGCCGAAGTCGGCCGCTTAACTGACTGAGCCACCCAGGTGCCCCCAGGAGCCTTGATTCTTAAAGCATAGAAAGGATGAGCTAGGGGCACCTGGGTGGCTCAGTTGGTTAAGTGGCCGACTTCGGCTTAGGTCATGATCTCACAGTTGTGGGTTGGAGCCCCACATCAGGCTGACAGCTCAGAGCTTGGAGCCTGCTTTTGATTCTGTGTCTCCCTCTCTTTCTGCTCACACTCTGTGTCTGTCTCTCTTAAAAATAAATAAATATTAAAAAAATTAAAAAAAAAAAAAGAAAGGATGAGCTAGTCCCAGATCCCTCATCTAAGAGGGGACCCACTCACCATTCTATGCTCCCCCCGCCCCCAGGTACACTGCTGTCTGTCCATTCTGTGAGCTGGCTTCCGGAAGGCGTTTGGTCCCTTTCTATCTGTTACTTCTCTCCTTCCATGCGTGCAACCCTGTCCCTAGGATTTTGTAGCCCACCAGTACTCCCAGTAGGGAGGCAAGAGACCTGCTATTCAAACACAACTCCCTGGCTGTTTAGTTACATGATTCTGGGAAATTCCTTTTCTTCCTTGCTCCTCTTTTTCTCCAGTAGCAAGGTAGGAATGTGGGGAGAGTGGGGGTGGAGTGGGGAGGAGTCACTGGACTTGATCAAGAGTAACCAAAAGGTTTCTTTCCTCTCACGAGTGAGCCTGGATGGACTAGTAATGGCCACTGGGAGAGCTAGCTTGAAAAGGATTTCGCAGTGGGGCGGGGGGAAGAGTTGTTGATGCCTGAAAGCAGCAAGGGATAGAGTGATGATAGCCAGAGTACCCTGTGTTTGCTTTCCTTGGTTGGGATAATCTTCAAGGTCTAATTCACCTCTAACATTCTCAGTCCGGTTGCGGGGGACTCAGTAAAATGGAAAGTACAAAGGTCTTTTACCAAGTGTGCTCACTGGGCCTCAGTTTGCCCCATTATGGAATGGAAATCATTTTTACCTGGCGAGGCGGAGAGAATCCATAACTTCCCGATGTCCCGGAGACCCATCATTGGCTCTTCTCACCCCAGGCTCAGCCACTCCGGATTTCTATGCTCTGGTGGCCCAGCGGCTGGAACAGCTGGTCCAAGAGCAACTGCGATCCCCACCTAGCCCAGGTGAGGGACAGAGAAGCCCTGGAGAAGGAGGAGGGTGGAAGGGTTGGCAGAGTTCGGCTCCCAGAGAAACTCTCTTCTGTCCCCACAGAGTTACAGGGTCCCCCAGCCACAGAGAAGGAAGCTCTGCTGCGGAAGCTGGTGGCCCTGCTGGAGGAAGAGGCAGAAGTCGTCAACCAGAAGGTGATGGGCGGTCTGTTCCGACCCGTAGCTAGGATAGGAATCCTGGGACGGTTGGGCCCTGGGACCCAAAGTTGGATCTGCACTCTCATTAGATGGTCAAGTGGGCAGAGGGTGGGACTAGGGTTTGCAACCAAGTCCAAGCTCATTCTGCTCACAGCACCACAGGCCGATAAGTTGAGAGGCAAGATGTTGGGGTAAGGAAAGCGACTTTATTTGGAAAACAAGCGAACCGGGGAGATGGCATACTACCCACCCAATGGCCATCTCCCTCACCACGAGATTTGGGCCTCTTTTATTTGGGGAAGGCAGGGTGGAAGCAGGAAGGAGTTGGCCGTCCAAGGGTGACTGATGTCTATAGACAACAGAGGGAGGTTGTGTAACGTTTTTTTGTCCTTGGTCAGTTGATCTTTGTGTACAGGAAATGGGTCATGTCATTCCTGTAAATCTCATACACAGCATGGTCATTTCTGTAAGTGCCTTCCTTAAAAAAAAAACAAACCAACCTTATTTTGAGAGAGAGAGCACCCAAGTGGGGGAGGGTCAGAGAGAGAGACAGAATCCCAAGCAGGCCCCGCACAAGGGGCTCAAACCCATGAACTGTGAGATCATGACCTGAGCGAAAAATCAAGAGTTAGACGCTTAACTGACCGAGCCACCCAGGTGTCCCTGTAGGTACCTTCCTTATCTCCTAAGGTGAGGTAGATTTCGGGTAAAATATAGTTTCTGCATATTTTAGCTGTAACGTGCCTGCGAGCGGGGCTAAGCAAAAGTTTCTAAATGATAGGTCACAGCAGTAAGGGAAATATGGAAGCAATATGGAGTCAGACGTGCTAAGTTTCTCCGTTACACGTTGAGCGATAGCGTTAGTTTAGGGTCAGGATAGTATCTTAAACTGGGGCTTGCAGTCATCGTTAGAGGGGCGTGGCATATAGACAAGCGGTGTGGCCATTTCAAACAAGATCTAGGAAACTGATGGAGACCAGTTGAGGAGTTAGGGACTGCATGGTGGTGGGAGGGGGGTTGGTTTGGCGAGGGCTGTCTAAAATCTGACACCCTGGGGGCACCTGGCTGGCTCAGTCGGAAGAGCATGTATCTCTTGATCTCGGGATCGAGTCTGAGTCTCACTTTGGGTGTAGAGACTACTTAAAAATAAAACTTAAAAAAAATCTGAATCCCTTCTTAACTATAGAGGGGCATGACTTAGAATGTGAAGGGAAACGAACTGCGGAGGAGGGCTGCCTTATGACTGTCCTGGACCTTGATTGGCTCAGAAGCTTGGGCAAAGTATATGATCCGCTAATATTGTACTTTGGAAGGCAAGGTTGTAGGCGCTAGCCTCGCCTCAGGGGCTCGCAGGGACCCCCTAGGGGGCGTGGCTATCCAGGCCTGGCCTTAACTTCTGGTCCACTTCTCTAGGACTAGCTTGGCAGAGATCAGAGTCTGGCTTCTGATTGGCTGGTGTGACTGATGGGGCGTGGCTTGCATTAATAGTGGCAAACGGGCTTCTTTCAAGTAGCCACGCCTCCTGTCCTCCTATTGGCTGCTCACGGGGGCGTGCCGGAGGCAGACCCAGCCTCTTCTCTTCCCCACTCCACAGCTGGCCTCCGACCCTGCCCTGCGCGGAAAGCTGGCCCGCCTCTCCGCGGGCTCGTTCGCCCGCCTAGTGGAGCTGTTCTCCAGCCGGGAGAGCAGCCCTCTCCCCGGGCGCGCACGCCCCTCCTTGCCCTGCCCTGGGCCCCCGCCTCCTTCCCCGGAGCCCCTGGCCCGCCTGGTCCTGGCCATGGAGCTGAGCCGCCGCGTGGCCGGGCTGGGGGGCACCCTGGCCGGACTCAGCGTGGAGCACGTGCACAGCTTCGCGCCCTGGATCCAAGCCCACGGGGGCTGGGTGAGCTGCCAAAGCTTCTCGTGGCCTCCCTCTACCCAGTTGTAACATGTGTCTGTGTGGCAGGGGGGTGGTTTCTTCGGTTTCCTTGCAGACCTCACGCGTGCTCTCGGAGCCCTACCATTTATCTGTTCTGTGTCCATCGAGCACCTTCTATTCAGCACTAGGTGATCCGTGCAGACCCCATGCCTAGCTTAGACCATGCTGGCAAACATTAACAGTTAGGAGTGGGAAACAAGACCCCTTCCTGGGCCTCGTTTCCCTCATCTGTCAAACGGGGAGAGTGGAACTACCTGTCCCAGAGGGTTATTGTCAGGATTAAAATGGGATCATCTGTCGCACCCTGTAGGCATCTGCTTGATTATCTGCTGACTGCTTTTCTGACACTGCCTGCTAGAATGCTCTTGCTTGGATGTCCCCCTGCCCCGTTTCCTCTGCTCCCTTCATGTGTCACCCGCAGCGAGACATCCCCGGGTGTTCACCTGCAGCCACTCCGAACCCTCCCACCCACTCCCTTCCCTTTTGCGTTGCTTTACTTCCTTCCATAGCGCAGCTGCTACCAGATGGCAGTAGTCACTTGTTTGACTTATTTCCCTTTATTTGTCGTTTTCTCTCGTCTCTGACCTATCAGCTTCACAAGGCGTGGGAATCTTAGCGACCTTGCTCACTGCTTTAAATCCAGTGTCGGGCTCAGAGCTGGATTGGGCCCCAGTGGGCTGGCATTGTGACCTTGGCAACCATCCCCAGCTGCCTGAGCACCAGTCTCCCCCCCGACCCTGCCCAACGGGCACCGTTCACTTACCTGCCTCCTGGCTGTGGAGATTGAGTGACGGAACGCGGTGTGCCATGCTCTCAGAATGTAACCGTTGCCACACAGAGTGGCAGGAGCCGGCCAGGTGTGATTGAGGAGCAGGATGGAGGCCCATAGCTCTGCAGCACCGGGAGCGAAGGGATGAGAGCAGAAGGGGCGGCCAGATCCTGCAGTGACTTGTGAACTTGGAGCCCCTAGAGCCCTCTGGGCAGAGGGACGCGAGACGACGTGGGTGTTAGTTAGCCTGCGCCCTCTGGCGGCCGCCTGGGGGAATACTGTAGAAGGCGAGCCGGAAGTAGGGGAGTTCCGAGGAGGGAGCTGGGCTGGTTCCGGGAGGAGATGAGGGTGGATGGGACCCGGGTGGGGGTAGTGGAGGAGTCTCCCATTTCATTTAGAGGTAGAGCTGACAGAGTTTGCTTATGGAGTGGATGAGGAGTGCTATTTAGGAGCGCTGAGGAGCGGAAGACAGGAGTCAAGGATGCTGGCCTGAGCGACCGCATCTGATAGTCTCTGAGATGGGGCAGGGTGGAGGGGAAGGGGGCAGCACACCTGAGGAAGAGTCCGAGCTGATTGGAAGTGGCCCAGTTAGGGGAGGGACGCCCTTCAGACCGCAAAGGGAAATGAAGAGGGGACCGTAGGTACATGTGCCTGGAGCTCAGTGCAGAAGCTTGTTTATTTGTGATTTTATTTTTAATTTTATTTTTTGGCCGCATACACAGCCAAAGACTTTAGTGGAATGATTCCACTTATACCCCTCAACAGCCTCATGGGATTTGGATTTTATCCTGCTTTTATGGAGACTGAGGGAAGGTCCCTAATGCTGGGGAGGGGAATTAGGACTTTGACACAAAGCCAAGGCTCTTAATCGTTAGAGCCCCAGTTCTGTTCCCTTCTGTGAGTTTCTGTTCCCTGTGTCTCTGTCTACTGGCCACTCTGGCGCTCTGCCCTCCACCCTGGGGCTTTGTTTTCCCTCCCTTTTTCTAGGACTCCGTCCCCATCCACACATGGGTCTCTGATCCTTTCTTTGGATCTGCAAAAAATCCCCAACCCCCGCCCCCAACCGCATTCATGGCCACCTCCCCTGTCTGGTTCCTTGCCTCCCCTCTCTCTTCTCCCACTGGCTGGCGTAGATGCCACAGCAAATGGCGGGCAGGCTCTTCGTGTCAATGCTCACGGGTTCTAACACTTTTCCCCTCCAGGAGGGCATCCTGGCCGTTTCACCCGTGGACTTGAACTTACCCCTGGACTGAGATCTTCCTCAGAAGCTGCTACAAGACTAGACCTCATGTCCTATGCTCTTGGCCAAGCCTTCCTGTTCCACTCAGGGTCGTGGGGTGGGGCTGCCCTCCCTGTTTCTGCCAAAAAGAAATTGTTTAACAGTTTTTCATATTAAAAAACTTTTTCAAGTATTTAGTGGTTTGTTCCTTATCTTGAGAACTAGAGTTCTAGGTAGGAGATTTGGGGGGCCTGGGTGGCTCAGTAGGTTAAGCATCTTGATGTGTGCTCAGGTCATAATTTCTTGGTTTGTGAGTTCAAGTCTGGCATCGGCCCTGAGCTGACAGTGCAGAGCCTGCTTGGCATTCTCTCTCTCTCTCTCTCTCTCTCTCTCTCTCCCCTCTCCCCCCACTTCTCTCAGCCTCTCCCCCACTTGCAGTGAGTGTGTGTGTGTGTGTCACAAAATAAATAAACTTTCAAAAAAATAAGTAGGAGATTTGGCTCAGACATCTCTCTCTTTCTCTCTCTCTCTCTCTCTCTCTCTCTGTCTGGCTTATAAATTGAAGAAAGAGCCAATTCATTCATTTTAGAAATATTTCTGTGGAGCCCTCCCCAGTGCCTGTCACCTGAACATACTTGCAGACTTGGGGATATTTATAGATGTGACTCCAGCTACTTACATTTTTTCCTATTGCACGATTCCTGTATTCCAGCTACTCATGGAGTCTTTCCAGCAAATTCCAGAAGAAAGCTGTGCCCCTCCTATACGGGGCATCCAGAACACCACCCTTTCCTCATTTTTCTCCTCTCACTGATCCTTCTGAGGCTTTTTCTTTTTTGATTTATTTTATGTTTACAGAGGGAGAGGGAGAGAGAGTGCATGAGCCAGGGAGATGGGCAGAGGGAGAGAGAGAATCTTTTTAATTTAAAAATATTTTTTATTTTTATTTTTGAAGGAGAGACAGAGCATAAGTAGGGGAGGGGCAGAGAGGGGGGAAGACACAGAAACTGAAGCAGGCTCCTGGCTCTGAGCTGTCAGCACAGAACCTGACGCGGGGCTCGAATCCACAAACTGTGAGATCAAGACCTGAGCTGAAGACAGACACTTAGCCAGCTTGCCACCTAGGCGCCCCGAGAGAGAGAGTGAATCATAAGCAGGCTCCCTGTTCAGCACAGAGCCCAACGCAGGGCTCGCTCCCCCAACCCTGGGATCATGACCTAAGCTGAAATCAAGAGTCGGACACTCAACCAGCTGAGCCACCCAGATGCCCCTCCTTCTGAGTCTTTTTGGCCCGTCACTCCTCATCTACCTATAGATCATGGGGTTGTCACCTTTCTAGGGCTATAACCCTTTCACAAAATTATGTTTGTAAATACATAAAATGGAACATACAGGCTTACAAAAGAAGTCAGTTACAGTTGATTCTCATTATTTGCAGGTAGCAGATTTGTGAATTTTGCCTACTCACTAAAATTTATTTGTAGTCCCCAAATTAACTCTTACGGTGGTGGTTAGGAGGCATGCATATGCCCAGAGCTGCAAAAGATTTGACTCACACACTGTGCCCCTTTTTGGCTAAGGTTGAACCAGATGACATCCTGCCGCCTTGTTTCAGCTCTCATACTGCAAATAAGTATCTTTTCCTCAATCTGCTTAGTGCTACATTTTGTGCATATTTGTACTTTTTTTTTAATGTTAATTTACTTTTGAGAGAGAGAGACAGGCAGAGTGCCAGCGTGGGAGATGCAAAGAGAGGGGGAGACACAGAATCCGGAGCAGGCTCCAGGCTCTGAGCTGTCAACACAGAGCCCGACAGAGGACTTGAACTCACAGACTGTAAGATCATGACCTGAGCCCAAATTGGACACTTAACCAACTGAGCCACCCAGGCGCCCCTGCATATTTGTATTTTTTATGGTGATTTCATTGTTTAAAATGATCCCAAGAGTAGCACTCATGCTCTTTCTCTCCAAAATAAATAAATGAGGGGCACCGGGGTGGCTCAGTCGGTTGAGCGGCCAGTTTCGGCTCAGGTCATGATCTCACGGTTCGTGGGTTCAAGCCCCGCGTCGGGCTCAGTGCTGACAGCTAGCTCAGAGCCTGGAGCCTGCTTCAGATTCTGTCTCCCTCTCTCTCTGACCCTCCCCTGC
>NC_043715.1:51496600-51507412 GCF_006229205.1 Suricata suricatta
TAAATGAGGGGCGCCTGGTCAGGTCATGATCTCACGGTTCGTGGGTTCGAGCCCCGTGTGGGGTTCTGTGCTGACAGCTAGCTCAGAGCCTGGAGCCTGCTTCAGATTCTGTATCTCCCTCTCTCTCTGACCCTCCCCTGCTCGCAGTGTCTCTCTCAGTCTCTCAAAAATAAATAAATGAAGAAACACAAACAAACAAAAAAGAAATTCTAGGGGCGCCTGGGTGGCTCCGTCAGTTAAGTGGCTGACTTTGGCTCAGGTCATGATCTCACAGTTTGTGGGCTCAAGCCCCGTGTCAGGCTCTGTGCTGACGGCTCAGAGCCTAGAGCCTGCTTCTGATTCTGTCTCCCTGTCTCTGACCCTCCCCCGCTCATGCTCTGTCTCTCTCTCTCTCTCTCTCAAAAATAAACAAAATTTAAAACGTTAAAGAAAATTTAAAAAATTCTACAGATGGCCAATAAGCACATGAGAAGCTGCTCAACAACATTAGTGGTCAAGACAATGCCAAGGACAACCACAATGACACACCTCTTCATACCCACTAGCGTGGTTAAAATTAAACACCGATCTTCACAAGTGCTGGTGAGGATGTGGAGCAACAGGGGCTCTTCATGCATCACTGATGAGAATGCAAAGTGGTAGAAGGCACTGGAAAACTTTTTGGCAGTGTGTTATAGTTAAACACACACTTAGCATACAGCCCAGCCATCTGCTCCTACGATTACCCAAGAGAAGTAAAGTGTACATCCACAGAAAGACTCAGGAATGAACAAGGATAGCCACTTTATTACTCATAGCCCTCAAAAGTATACAATGTCCATCAACAGGGAAATGGATAAACTGTGATACATCCATACAATGGAATTCTCCTCACCAATAAAAAGGGTTTGCACACATGTTAGATGCAACAACTTGGGATGAATCTCAAAAGCATTATGTTGAGTGAAAAAGGACTAACACAAAAGAGAACATACTGTATAATTCTATTCGTATGAAATTTTAGGGAAGAAAAGGCTACATTGGAGTGACAGAAAACAAAGTGATTGCTTCGGGGTGGCTGGGAGAGGTACTGACTGCAGAGAGTCATGCTGGAAATTTCTGGGGTGATGGATAAATCCCACGAGTTGCATTCACCACTCAATTACAGACATTCTCCACTCATGACGGTTCAACTTACAATTTTTGGTCTGAAAAGGATACACTCTGCACAAAAACTACACTCCGAATTTGAATTTGGATCTTTCCCCGGGCTCGGGATCTGCAGTATGACAGTCTCATGACGTTAGGCCACAGCTCACAGCCCAGCAATCATGAGGGTAAACGACCGACGCACTCCTCCAACCATGCTACAGTATTCAGTGAATTATACGAGATATTCACACTTAAGTAAAAAAACACCCTGTGTTGGATGATGCCGCCCAAGTGTAGGCTAATGTAAGTATTCCAAACACGACTGAGCTATGATTTTTGGCTGGTTAAGTGGATTAAATGCATTTTCGACTTAGGCTATTTTCAACTTACATGAGTTTATTTGGAGTAGGGACGTAACCCCATCGTATGTTAGGAAGGTCTGCAGTAATTTTTACTGCAAGAGGAAAAAAGCTTCCTGGAGGAGGTGGCATCTAAGGTGCGCCCAGAAAGATGTACAGGAGTTGAAAGGCAAAGAGAGGTGAGTGTTCTCAGCAGGAGGAGGGACAACGCAAAGGCCAAGTGGCCTGAGTGGGGTTGTCGAATTTAAAAAACTCGGGACAGTTAGAGATGGTTGTATGTTGTGAGGCCTGAGTCCTACGGCTGACTGGTTTCGAACCCAGACAAGCCCTCCTTTCCTTTTGGCCTCTCACATCTCCAGTCAGTCCCTCAGGTAAGTGGGCACAAGCGCCCGAGTTTCTCTCAAACGCCCGTAGGGCTGGGAGAATCCACCCAATGGATGGAGTGACAGTTCCTTTGGGCCAATCGCTGGAGCTTAAAGACCGTCCTTCCTCCCTCCTTGTGGGCCAATCGCCGCGTTCTCCTTGAGACCAGCAGCTTGACGAGGGCTGGCCAAAAGGATTCATAACGTCACTTTACGGGTAAACCAATAGCAACTGCTACGAGGCGGGTTGTGTAGGTGATGGACAGCTCTCTTTCAAGATGTCTGCTTAGCGCGGGGCCCGCCGGGAAGCTTTGAGGTGGTGCTAGCAGAACAGGGGAGGGAACTTCTGGTAGACTTTGGCCAATCATAGTCGCGGTTCTTGCGATAGACGGGCTGTCTTTCCCATCCCGTCGACTTAAGGGGGCGGGGCTCCGCACACCAGACTGGGCGGGCCCGTCGGCTTTGATGGGCGTCTTCTTTGTCCAATTGCTAAACGACATTCTCAGACGGGCCGCCTCCATTGCCAATGAGATCTCCTGGCGGGGTCGTGGTGGGCGGGCCGTGGACCCTCCGGTATAAGGCGGTCCCGGGGGAGTGCGGAGAAAGGGGGGGGTCTCGGCGGCAGGAGGAGGAGTAGGTGCGGGTGAAGATGGCGGCAGCCGAGGCCGCGAACTGCATCATGGAGGTGAGCGCCTGGAGCGCCGCTGCGAGTGGTGGGCGGTATTGGGGTCGATGTTTTGTGCCTTCGTCGTGGGGAAGGGGCTCCGAATGGACGGATTGGGGCTGAAGGGTCTCGGACGTACGGAGGGGAAAGCGCAGGTTCAGATTCCAGGATACAGTTTGAAGCGAGGGTTTCCTAGCGTTTGGGGGCCTGCGGCACCCGGTCGAGGCGAGGGTGTCGTGCCCCCTCCCACGTGGAGGTGGGTTGGGGGCGCTTCCGGCCAGGCCCCCACGTGGCCGCGGCACGGTGGGTGGGGAGGGGGTGTGCCGTGCCCGGTGGCCCGGCGGGCTCCACGTGCGGGACAAAGGCCCCGCCCCCGACCGGGGGAGGGGCGCCCCGGGGGGGGGGCGGAGAGGAGGCTCCGACCCTCCCTCGGAGGCCCCCAGCGCTCCCTTTGGGATCGCTCTGTACCCCTCGGGGTGGGCCTAATTCGATCCCTCCGACAAGTAAAGGGTCTTTCGGGAGGGGCAGTGTAGCTCGACCCTCTACAACCTGGTTCCCGATACCCGGGCTTCTGCTTAGGCTTCGGTCCAGGTTTCGTACACTCATGGGTTGGGATTGGAGGAAGAGGAAGAATTGGTTCCCTCCGGGCCTCTGGTTTCCTGTCCGTGGATTCTCCCCTGCCCGGGACTTTGGGAGCTGGGGGATGGGGCATGCTCCTGTGACCTCCCTCTGGGTGGTGGGGGCGCCTTTAGTTGAAGGAGATCCCTCCCGATAAGGCGTTGTGCACCCCCTTGTGGCCATTTCTGGGTGTGTGGGAGGGACATCTTTTTCATGGGGCGTGCCCCAAAGCCCACCTCTCCTTTGGAGCCCTCACGGGCGAGGGGAGGGAGAGTGGCTGCTGTGAAAAGGATGTGGCGGAATATAAGTTGCGGGGGTTCACCGCCTCTTGGAGACCTTTCTCTCCCCGGCGCACACGCGAGGGTTGGATGTGACCTCCCCCTTCCAGAAGCCCTGTTTGAGGTCCTGAGCCTCGAGGCTTGAAATGGTTTCCTGAGAGGTTTAGATCTTGTGCTGCCATGTGGGGTTGGCCCCGCTGCTCTTTCAGGCTCTCTTGCGATTTGTCTGGTCGTGGTTTTCGTGGTGTTCAGAAATGGGTCCCACTGGGAAATCCCCTTACCAGTCACCCCTTATAGGTGTCCTCGCTGGCTTGGGAGAATGGGGGTGGAGCTTGGCGCTCCGTGGGTCACATCTGTGACTTCATGCGTCCTGGGGCCCAGAGGATGGTCACATCTGGAAGAGATGTAATCTGATGGGGCCTCTGAACTCCCTCCCCACGTAGCATTGGGGGCAGGCGGCTCCCAGGGGTCACTCCAATGACTCCTATCCTCCGCCGCTGTCTCCTGGACCAGGGTCTGTGTGGGTGGAGGAAATACTTTCCTTAGAAGTTGTCTCAGGACTTGGCCCCCCACGGGGCGGATAGGCGAGGGTGTGGGGAGTGGGCGTAGGGGCTGGGGCCTGGGATGGGTATTGACCAGTTGGAGGTTCGAGAGTCTGGCCTCCTCCCCCGGACTCTACCTTCCTGGGAAGAGGGTACTAAGCTAGGAGATTGGCTCCAGCTGGTTTTGTTTGGGGGCTCCCTGAGCCCAAGGCAGGAGCTGGGGGCCAGAGGGCCAGCCCTGGTGGGGGTGCCTGTGTGCCACGCCTTCTTTCTGGAACCCTCTCAGACTCTCAGACAAGAGACTTGTTTGCAGTGGTGGCAGATGCCCAGTGGGCACACCCTGCCAGCCCCCCCCCTCCATGGCACCCCAGGATGGGGGTGTGTGTCAGGAAGTGTCACCTAATCTGGGGGGATTAGATGATGAGGGGGAGCGACAGCTGGCAGTGCTGTGTGCCTGGCGGGTGCCAGTTTCTCTGGCCTGGGTGGGGGAGGTGTGGATGGTCAGGTGCCCCGCCAGAGAGGGACAACTTGGGGGCGGGCCACCATCTCTCCAGCCATAGCTGGGACAGAACCCCATCTCTTCTCCTCCCACTCCCCCCCCTTTTAAAAACAACCCTGCCTCTTTACTTGCTCCCTCTGCCACCTCTCCCCACCAAGGAACAGGCAAATTGCAGAGACACCCCCTCCCCTGTGAGCTGGGGGTCCCCCGGCCTGGCCCTCCCCTAGCCACTCCCAGTAGCTAATCCTTTCTCCCTGTTACTCTCTCCTAGAATTTTGTAGCCACCTTGGCTAATGGGATGAGCCTCCAGCCGCCTCTTGAAGAAGTAAATATCCTTTTGTGAGACCCTCCCCCACATAAGTCTGTCTTGCCACACATCAGGCCCTTGCTAGCCGGCTAACCATGATTCCTCTTGCTTCAAGCCAGCTCACCCTGTGCCCCCAAACCGTTAGCACAAACCCCCTGCAGGTTTGTGGCTCCCATCCGGCCTCCCCAAATACTGTGGCTACTTCCTTAACTCCCTTTCCAGCCCCCCTTTGCCCTTCCCGTGTCTGCCTCAGTTCTGCCTTCCCCTCCCCTCCCCAGCTGTGGGCTGAGCTAGAGACGGGGGCAGAGAGACTGGAGAGATGGTAGGCGTGGCTGAGGTATCGGGGTACTCCCCTGGATGGTGCTCTGGGGGGGGTCCTGGAAGAAGAAAGTGGGGTTGTTAGGTTTTGGGGGTTCCGGTGGGGGAGGTAAGATGGCAGGCGGGGTGGGGGGGGGGGCTGTAAGGTTGCCATGGTAACAATTCGGGAGGGAAAAGTAGGGACCTGGAGGTTTAAGAGGGCTCGGAGGATCCCCCAGATTTGACCCATGCTCCCATCCGCCCCCCCAGGTCTCCTGTGGCCAGGCGGAAAGCAGCGAGAAACCCAACGCCGAGGACATGACGTCCAAAGATTACTACTTCGATTCCTATGCTCACTTCGGCATTCACGAGGTGAGTGCTCCCACTGCCGCACCTTGAGGGGGTTAATGTGCATCTGCACCTTCCGCAGGGCTGGACCGCCTCCGTGTCCCACGCATGCGCACTGCCTCCCCTAGCGCGGGCCTGGCCGCCCCTCCGGGCTGGAGGCGCACTACCCAGGGTCTCCTCGCCCTGCCGTTGCCTTGGAGACGGAGCTCAGCCTGGCGCTCTCTGGAGGCTGGGGTTGGGGCGCGCCGCCTGCCTGCCTGCGACTTCAGCCAGAGGTCAGGGTTGGCTGGTGTGCGCCGCCCTCTAGTGGCTGGCGGTGGGACTCTCCCTCAGCTGCTCCCGCCCAGGTTGCACTGGGATTCTGAGGACTGGCTTTTTCTTTCCTTTTACTAAGGGCTCTTTTTTTTTTTAATTATGCTAAAATGTACATAACAGAATCTGTCTTTTTTTTTTAAGCGGACGGTTCAGTGGCACTAAGTGGGTAAAAGCCAGAGATCACCGGGGCTTAGGAGGCGACAATAGAATCCGGCCAAAGTGGGAGGGGTTTAGTCCATCCGGTGTTATTTTACAAATAGGGAAACTGAGGCGTGTGGAAGGGAAATGAGTCCTTCCAAGGGGATTCAGAAGTGGGAGGGCCGAGCTTTCACTCTCCAGATCGTCAGTGTGTCAGAGGCCAGGGCGCCCCATTTTCCAGCGTGGGACGCAGGCGCCCTCATGGTATGTTTGTGGCTCGTGCCCCCCAGGAGATGCTGAAAGATGAGGTGCGCACCCTCACGTACCGAAACTCCATGTTTCACAACCGGCACCTCTTCAAGGACAAGGTGGTGCTGGACGTGGGCTCGGGCACAGGAATCCTCTGTATGTTTGCTGCCAAGGCCGGAGCCCGCAAGGTCATCGGGGTGAGTGTCCTGGGCAGGCCAGCGGGCCTGGGCTTGGGGACGGAGAGGGGCCTCTCGGACTCAGGGATTGGATAGAGGGGAATGGGCACCGAGGGTGGGAGTGGGGCTGTCTAACCCTCCCTTCTTCCTGGGCCCCCAGATCGAGTGTTCCAGTATCTCGGATTATGCGGTGAAGATCGTCAAAGCCAACAAGTTAGACCATGGTGAGCCCAGGAAGAGAGGGGGTTTGTGGGGATGGGGTGGGGGGGTTTCCCAGGGCCCTTGGCAGTGGGGTGGGGGGGTCTCTGGACACAGATTCAACTCTTCCTCCCACCGTGGGCGCTGAGCTGCTGACAGCCTGAGACTCCCACCTTCTCAGAACCCCACGACCAGTAGGGACCAGCGTGCTCTGTGGTTTTAGAAATCGAGTGGCCAAGTCGCAAGCTTAGCGCCTCAGTCGTTAGACGCTGAGGCCGGAAGCAGCCTTTAGGTTGCAGAGTCATGAAATTGACCGCTGAGGGTCCACGGTGCCAAGTCCCTCAGCCGCCCTTCTCCGTTCACCCCAGTGCCCTTCCGGAGAGGCCCGCACCTGCCGGCACGTGTCCGGTAAATGTTCCCACTCACATGTGTGTCTTTCACACACATAGCATTTCAGGCAGGTATTTTGCCCTTTACTTTTTCTACCTGCTCATCTTGTAGTTTCAGACATTTCGAGATGTGAGAGGGTCTTGCTCTCTCTGACAATCTCGATCTTTTCGACGGTCCCCTTGGGGGGCGCACACCTCCCCATTTTTACTCAGGCTCTGGGGGTGTGGGTGCGTAAGTGGCTTCTGAGATGTTCGTCCCCTCGCACGTGATGGCATCTCACATACGAGCTAGCGTATCTGTGAGGTCACTTTATTCAAGTAGGATGCTCGGGTCAGAAATACAAGTTGTGTAGATGTTGCCATGTTGCCTTTTTTTTTTCTTTTAATGTTTATTTTTGAGAGAGAGCAAGGGAGAGGGAGACACAGAATCCGAAACAGGCTCCAGGCTCTGAGCTGTCAGCACAGAGCCTGATGTGGGGCTCGAACCCACGAACCGTGAGATCATGACCTGAGCCAAAGTCAGCCACTTAACCGCCTGAGCCACCCTGGTGCGGGCCACATGGCTTTTCAGGTCCCACCTCTGAGGTCCGAGGGGCAGAGAACATGGGAAGATTGTGGGCTTTCTGGCTGTGGAGGCTCCTAGCATTCTGGAAACTGACGTGATTTTTATTTTTTAAAGTCTATTTATTTTGGGTGGCGCATTCAGTTAAGCATCGACTTTGGCTCAGGTCATGATATGATCTCATGGTTCATGAGTTTGAGCCCCGCGTCAGGCTCTTTGCTGACAGCTCCGAGCCTGGAGCCTGTCTTCGGATTCTGTATCTTCCTCTCTCTCTGACCCTCCCCTGCTCCCGCTGTCTCTCTCTGTCTCTCAAAAATAAATAAAAAACATTAAAAAAATGTTTTAAATAATAAAGCTTATTTATTTTGAAAGAGGGTGTGCGCCCGAGCAAGGGAGAGAGAATCCCAATCGGGCCCCGCACTGTCAGCACAGAGCCTCACGTGGCGCTCGGTCTTACAAACCATGAGATCATGACCTGAGCTGAAATCAAGGGTTGGATGCTTAACTGACTAAGCCACCCAGGGACCCCTGAAGTGACTTTTTTTTTTTAAAGAGACTAGTATATTTATTAAAATAGAGAGTGGCTAATATAATGAACCCCACTTCCCTGTCATTCAGCCTTAAATGTCTCCATTTGAAGCAAATCTCAGCCATTATGTCATTTCTCCTGTAAATCCTGGTGTGTGCCTCTCTAACAGATGAAGCCATTCAAAAAAATGTGACCAGGCTACCCACGACAAAATAATGTCACCTCCTGCCTGATCCATACAAAATTTCTGCTTCTGCCTTGGAAATACCAGAGTGATGAATGAATTTTATTTTACTTTAGTTTTTGAGAGACAGAGAGAGATAGTGTGAGCAGGGCAGGGGCAGAGAGAGAGGGAGACAGAATCGGAAGCAGGCCCCAGGCTCTGAGCTGTCAGCACAGAGCCCGACGTGGGGCTCGAGCCCATGAACCGTGAGATCATGACCTGAACCAAAGCCAGACACTTAACTGACTGAGCCACCCAGGCACCTCAGATAAATGAATTTTAAAACGGAGTTAACAGAGGGGAGCCCGGCTGGCTCAGTCGGGGGAACGTGCAACTCGCAATCTCAGGGTTGTGAGTTCAAGCCTCATGTTGGGCACAGGGATTACTTAAAAACCAAAACAAACACCCCTATGTTCATAGTGCGTGACTCCAGCGGGTAGAGTTCTCTGAGGATGCCCAGACACAGCCCCCAGGCTTCCTTGAGAAGACAGGGGCCGCTCCGGCGGGGTCCCCAGGCCCTGCCGCCCCCCTCCCCGCCCCCCTGCCGTGGAAGGGTTGCACGGCCTCTGTCTGCCCCGCAGTGGTGACCATCATCAAGGGGAAGGTGGAGGAGGCGGAGCTTCCGGTGGAGAAGGTGGACATCATCATCAGCGAGTGGATGGGCTACTGCCTCTTCTATGAGTCCATGCTCAACACCGTGCTCTACGCCCGAGACAAGTGGCTGGTGAGGCCCCGGTGGAGTGGGGGCCGCGCGTGCGCACTGCCGGTCTGGGTCTAGACGGAAGACAAAAGCCGTGTCAGATACGTCCCAGGCAGAGGACGTCATACAGGGGATTGACCGTTCCGGCGTGGAGAGCCCAGAGCCAAAATGGGAGGTCCCGGGCACAAGGAGCTAGACAGGGATGAGCAGTGTCAGGTGGTTAGTGCCCGGAAGAAGACCACCACCAAAGGACAGAGCGAGGCTGGAGGGCCATGCTTTCAGGTGCTCAGATCAGAGGAGTTGACTGAGGGCTGAACAGGGGGAAGGAGCTGCAGGAACTGCAGGAGATGGCAGCACCTGGGCGGAGGAAATGGTTCGTGCAAAGGCCCTGGGGTAGGAGAGTTTTTACTGCGTGTCGGGGATTAGGGTGTGGACTGAGCGCCTGGAAGAACAGAAGGTGGGGGAGGCGAGCACTCCCATGACACTTTGGTTTTTCCACTTGGGAGCCCAGGGAGGGTCTGCAGATCCTTCGTATCCTAGAAAGGACAGGCCTGACTTAGCTCCAGGATGAGGGCGTGAGGACAGGAGGCAGTGGGGAGGCCACGGGTAGGCGTCCAGGCGGGTAGTGGCGGTGGCCCAGACCAGGGTGGGGATAGAGTGCGTAGATAGAGAGACCAAGTTGTGGAGTTTTGGGGCCAATGCCCCAGGTCCCCCCATCCTTCATACCCTCCCCCTCGGCAGGCACCCGATGGCCTCATCTTCCCGGACCGCGCCACGCTGTACGTGACGGCCATCGAGGACCGGCAGTATAAAGACTACAAGATCCACTGTGAGTTTGGGTCCCCCAGATGCCCATGGGGTGGGGCTGCTTGGCCTGGGCACCCCCTGCCGGGCTCACCTCCTCCCTGCCTGCCTCCGTAGGGTGGGAGAACGTGTACGGCTTTGACATGTCCTGCATCAAAGACGTGGCCATCAAGGAGCCCCTGGTGGATGTGGTGGATCCCAAGCAGCTGGTCACCAATGCCTGCCTCATAAAGGTGGGGGGTGCGGCCAGGTGTCCCCAGGGTTGCAGCCAGGGAAGCGGGGGACACGGACGGACACACACACACACACACACACGTGTTTGTCTTGGAGTCTGACCTGTGTCCCCAGGGTTGCAGCCAGGGAAGGAGAGGACACGGACACACACACACACACACACACACACACACACACACACACGTTTGTCTTGGAGTCAGCCAGGGAAGGAGAGGACACGGACACACACGCACGCACGCACGCACGTTTGTCTTGGAGTCTGACCTGTCCGCCAGAGGTGGCGCTAGAAGCCCAGAGAAGCCACCTTGGCCATTAAAGAGCTTTGTGAGCTGGGCCCGCTAGTGGTTCGGATGGAGGGTGAATTCTAGAATTGTGCTCGGCCTCGAGAGGTGGGCCGCGAGCCAGGTGGAGGAGGAGGACATCTGGAGCCAGTGAAGACAGCTGGGCGGGCGGGCGGGCATCCTGCCCGGGAGGGGGTGTGGGGAGCTGTCGTAGGGCTTCGAGCGAGGAGTTGATGCCATCTCATTGCCGGTGTTCTCACAACCAGCTGGTGGCAGCCACGAGTGGGGGTGGGGGCCGGTGGAGAAGGGGTCGTGGGGGACCCTCCGAGCACAGGCAATCAGTCTAGGAAGTGGGATTGCAGGTGGGGGAGGCAGGGGCATGGGGACTGCCGCATGGGTCTTCAGCCCAACATGGGGTGCGGGGCTCACGGGGCCTGTCCCGCAGGAGGTGGACATCTACACTGTCAAGGTGGAGGACCTGACCTTCACCTCCCCCTTCTGCCTGCAAGTGAAGCGGAACGACTACGTGCACGCGCTGGTGGCCTACTTCAACATCGAGTTCACGCGCTGCCACAAGCGGACAGGCTTCTCCACCAGTGAGCGGGGGGG
>NC_043715.1:51507512-51546153 GCF_006229205.1 Suricata suricatta
GGAGGACCTGACCTTCACCTCCCCCTTCTGCCTGCAAGTGAAGCGGAACGACTACGTGCACGCGCTGGTGGCCTACTTCAACATCGAGTTCACGCGCTGCCACAAGCGGACAGGCTTCTCCACCAGTGAGCGGGGGGGTGGGCCCGGCGGGGTGTGGGCCACGGGCGGGAGCCACCGGAGGTGGGCGGTGGGCACGGCAGCTCTGCCAGCTCACCTGTGTGTGTCCTGCCTCAGGTCCCCCCCCCCCCCAAACTAGACAAGGCCCTTCTCCAGGGCTTGAGGGGAGTGAAGGGATGCAGGCATGGTGGACCCCGGTCACTGGTCAGTAAAGGTCATCGCGGGCCCAGACCGAGGGAAAGGCCTGGTCAAGGCTGGGGATGGGGGGCTCTTGGCCTCCCGTCTGACCCCACTGCGCCCCCAGGCCCCGAGTCCCCGTACACGCACTGGAAGCAGACTGTGTTCTACATGGAGGACTACCTGACCGTGAAGACTGGCGAGGAGATCTTTGGCACCATCGGCATGCGGCCCAACGCCAAGAATAATGTGAGGCGCTGCGGGGGGCCTGGGGAGGGCTCGGGAGGGGCACCTCTGCCTGTTCTAGGGCCCCCAAGGTCGCGCCCGCTCTTCCAGGGAAGCTAGAGGTGTTCCACCAGAGGCAGCTTTGCTGTCCACCCCCCCTCCCCGAGGGCATTCTCCCTGGAGACATTTGGGGATCTCCCAACCGGAGAAGGGACGCCCCCGGCATCTCTGCGAAGCGGCCTCCGCTCTCGCCCCAAGTGTGTGTTGTACCGAGCTTGAGCGACCCCCAGACTAAAGAGACGGGGAGATGCCCAGAGACGAGGGAGGCGCCTGGGTGCCTGGGCTGAAGTCCACTGAGGACTGAGGGCAGGAGCCTTTCCGGGGAGCCCTGGGGGGAAAGTGGGGGGAGGACGGGCTTCCCGGAAGCCGGGGAGGAGAGGAAGTGCAAAGGCGGGGAGACTGGAGTTTGGCTGGAGGAGGGTTTGCTTCTTGGAAAAGAATGACAGCAGTAGTTGGGACAGGGGGAAATGTTGCAATGCGGGAGTCAGAACAGCTGGGTTGGGGTGGGTTCCAGGTGGGTTTGGGGGCGGGGCCAGTCCCGGGTGGGGGCGTCCTCCTGCACTTCTCCGCCCCCCGCTGACCATTCAGGTCTGCCTGTCGCGTGGCCACGCCCCTCACGTCTGTCCTCTCCCCACAGCGTGACCTGGACTTCACCATCGACCTGGACTTCAAGGGCCAGCTGTGCGAGCTGTCCTGCTCCACTGACTACCGGATGCGCTGAGGTGGCGCCCGGCTTCTCCCACCCCCGCCGGGCCGGCCCTGCACGGGCCCAGGGGCTGCGGCATTCTTAGGCAGTTTTGGGGCTCCCCCTTCCTCTCCTTCCCTCCCTCGAAGGGGGTTTTAGGGGCCTGGGCTGGGAGGGGGGGCACATCGTGACTGTGTTTTTCATAACTTATGTTTTTATATGGTTGCATTTACGCCAATAAATCCTCAGCTGGGCCGGCTCACCTTTGTGGGGGGCGCGGTGGGGTCGGGGCACTGGCTGCGGGTGCTGAGAGGACAGCCCTGGCGGCCTGCGGGTCCCGGGACGCTAGCCACCTCTTGGGGTCCCTGCTCTCCACAACCTTCTGCCAGGGTCGACCCTCCCCTCCCCCCATGCCATCCCTCTCTCCTGGCCTGTGTCCTCCCCCAACCCCCTCATTCATGCCCCCTGAGGCCCCATTGCCACTTGCCCTCCCCCTCCATTGCCCAGCTGGGCTGGGGGAGGGGTGGGGTGTGGGTTCCCAGCACAGCTGGGCCCTTAAGTTTCCCAGAAAGCCACCTCCCCCCCATAGCAGACACATTGTTCCTCTGGCTGTTTTTTCCTGTCCAGGACCCTCCAAGGCCAGGCCAGGGCTGGCTGGCTGGCAGGGACTGCTGTCCTGCCTACTGCAGCTGGGGAAACTGAGTCATGGGGCAGGTTGTTAGGGGATAGAACTCCTTGGCGGGGAGGGTGTCTGCTTCCATCCTCAGCCTAGCTTGGAACTTGGAAGTGGGGGACAAGGGCAGGGTCCCACCTTAGAGCCGCAGGGTCTCCCTGCCTCCCCTTTTTACAGAGATGGTCTCAGAGGCTACACTAGCCTCAGCTCCCCAGGAAGCGTCTGCCCTGCGGCTGCTGCAGGCATGGAATCCACACTGGACCCTTTCCTAGGGCCTTGTGCAGAGTCCCTGGTCCCCAGGATGCTGCCCCAGGACGTGGGGTGCCTAAGCCACCGGGACTCCTTTTCACGCCCAGCTGACACATGCCTCAGTACAGCTGAAGCCTGGGCCCCGTGGCTCTTCACACCTGTCTACACTTAACTCCCCCTGCAGGATGATGTCTACAGGCTAGGCTAGGGCCCAGACTCCCTTTGTCTACGCTCCGGGAGGCCCTGCCTACAAAGGAGCCTGGCCCATGAGACCACAGTGTCCCTGATGTGGTTGAGGTCTGCAGAAGCCCAGCGCCTCCCTGCCCCCAGCCCTTTCCTGGAAGTCCCAAGCTGTGTCACCACCTGCAGGTGTCCGCTGCCCCGCCCCTCTTCCCTCCTCTTTAAAGGGGTCGCCCTCAGGAGGCCTCCCGGGGTCAGAGCGTCGCTGCAAGACTAGCACACCCGTGGGAGCTCCGAGGCCAAGGAGCAGGGGTCCAGGTTCTAAGTTTTCCCTTCTGGCGTGGTGTGGCCTCAGTTTTCCCCGCCGGGGGCGTGGGGGCTGGCGCTGAAGCGGGAGCCGGGGAGGGGGCGGGGCCGCACCCCAGAGAGGCCGTTTCACCCATGGGATTCAAAGACCACACCCGGCCCCACCCCACGATGACTTCCCACGTCCTCCTGTTGCTTCTCGCCTCCTCCATCCTGGGGGATCCGGACTCTGCGGGCAGGTGAGAAAGGCGGGTGGCAGCGGGGCCCGGGAGGGAAGGAGGCCGCGAGGAGCGTGCGCCCTCTTTAGGCCACGGTTTTCCGCGTCGGTGGAGCGGTGACCTGGTGATCCTGCAGAGTGGCGGAGCTCTGGGTGCCCTAACGCCACCGAGACCCCTTTCTCCAGAGGATTCTGTTTGAACCCGGTCTTCTCCCATGCTCCTTCCCCAGAAGGCCCCTGCACCAGGTCGCCCAGAATCGCAGGCGCCTCTGTTCCCTGGGCACATGCCAGACGCACCGCCTGCCAGAGATTATTTACTGGCTCCGCTCTGCCTCCACCAAAGAGCTCTCAGGGAAGGCCGGCCGTGAGCCCCAGGACCCCCACAGCTACGGACGCCGCCGCAGGCGCGAGGCCAGAGCCCTGCTCCGTCTCCATGACCCTGACCCGAAGAAAAGAGGCCAGCGCAGTGCCCAACTTACTGGGTGATGTCAGGCACGTCCCTGTTCCTCCTCCCCTGGCCTCAGTTTCCCCATCTGTGTATTGGGGTCACGACCCAAGCTTCTTTCCCCCTCACTCCATCTGCTGGGCTCACTCAAAAACTGTCTTCCCTGCGCTGTGACTGGGCTGGACCCAGGTGCACACCGGACCTAGCACGTACAAAGAATACTATCGTCCAAGAGCCTAATAAAACGAGTTTCACGTTTCAGCCTCTGCTTGTCTGTGCCCATTCTGGCCTCCCAGGCTGAGCCTAGTCTCTAACATATTCTCCCCCCTCATCCATGCACCTCTTCCCACACGGAAGTCCCTCTGACGGTCTAACTCGAATCCAATCTGCTGTAGCTTCTTCGCACCACTCAATCTGCGCAGCTGTGTTTTCCGTGGGCGGTTTTGGTGGGCGGACCCGACACCACAAAGCAGCCCTCCCTCCTCGGGACGGTAGGACTTTGATTCGCTCCGCCTCGACACCCACGCGCATGACTTTACACGTACCCAACGGTGGGCTGTGAGTACCAAGCTGAGCCTCGTTTTTCAAAGAGAGAGAGTGAGACAAAGCGGAGTGGGAAGCTCAAGAACCTGGGGTTCAGACGAGAGGAGCCGCTTAGAAGCCGGGAAGCCAATGGTGCATAACTCAGGCCGGGGAGGGAAAAGACCCAAGCTGGGGAGGGAGCGGAGGGAGAGGATTGGTCGCTGGGATTCGAGGGGGCGGGGATAGAACGCAGAGGGTGGGGAAGGGGGAGGGGACAAAACCAGGGACTTGCCTACCCGGCGAAGGCACACTCGAGGCAGAAATCGGGGTTCCTGGATGTTGGATCACCGGGAGCGGCCGGGAGCTCCGGAGGCCCGACGACCAAGTTGTGGACTCGTCGCACTGGGATCGGACATATGCAAGTGGGAGACTTGGGCCTGGTGCTCTGAATCGGGGGTGGGGGGTGTACTCGGGCTTGGGTTCCAGGACCGGCTCGGCGGACCTCGGACCCAGCGTGGTAAGTATCGGACCGGAGGGGCCCGAACTCCTGCGGGCCAGGAGGCCCGTGTCTTGGGTTGGGCGTGCGGGCTTCTCCATCGCTTGTCCTCGAAGCTCCCATCAGCTCAGTCTCAGCATCCCTGGCTGTGAGGCATGCGCAGTAGGGTGCTCCCTCCCCCACCCCTTCCAGTCCCCGGAGGCGGAGGGGACGCTGGGCCATCCTGGAGCGGACGAATTTATAGACATTCCCCCTGCTCCTCCCCCGCCACTCCCCACCCGTCCCATCCCCCTCCTCCTCTCCTTGGCATGGGAAGCGGAAACGCGGAGGACCGTGCCAATGTCCGGCAGGTGTTCATTTCAATGGGTCTCGGACTAATGTTTTTCTCCAGACCCCGCCACCCAACCCAGGACAGGTTTCGCGCCCCCTACCCCGAATCTTGGAAGTCTTTCATGGGGAGGGGCGCACGGCCTTGCACCTCGTTCTCAGCAGAGCCCCAAAAAGGATTCACGCGAGTTATCCCTCCTGCCTCTCTATGCCTTCGCAGAGGTCCCCGGTTGGCGTCCCCCCGCCCCCCAAATCGGAGTCTCTGACCAAGTGGTTCAAGACCCCTCAGGTGGTTAGGGAAGGGTGAGCCGTCATCCTATTTTTTTGGGTCTGAAGGAGGAGGGGGTTGGGAGCCCGGACTCCTGGGTCTGAGGGTGGGGGCCTGGAGAATGACCCTCTTTCCCAACTCCCAGGGCTCTAGCGTGACATGGCCGAAGCGCACCAGGCCGTGGGCTTCCGACCCTCGCTGACCTCGGACGGGGCCGAAGTGGAGCTCAGTGCCCCGGTGTTGCAGGAGATCTACCTCTCTGGATTGCGTTCTTGGAAGAGGCACCTCGCCCGCTTCTGGGTGAGGAAGGCCACGGCTTGGTTTCCTTCCAAGAATCCAGTTACTGTTTCTGGGATGCCCCAGGCCCACTTGCCGCATCCACTTCTGGGATCCTGTCAGCACCCCCACCCCTTTCTGGGAATTTGGATGTCGACTTTCAGGACCCCTTAGAGCCATTTCTGGTTTTTTTGAGGCTCACTTCAGAATCCTCTACCTCACCTACTCGGCACTCTGTTCACCTCCTACAATCACTTCCTGGACCGCTTCCCTCTGTCCTCACACCCGCAAACCCAGCTTCCACCCAATTTCTAGAATGCAGACCCCCACCCCCACCCCAGAAGCTCCCCTCCCCTTTCCCTTCCATCTTCAGGCACTAAACTTGGTGCGCATCATTTCAGAGCACTGTGACTCAGTGAAGATCTTGATTAGCCCACACCCCAATCCTGAAGGCCCCTTCCCCCTCCTCGCTGGGGGGCCCCCAGGTCTGAGGCTGCCTCCTCCACCCTGCCCCTGAACCAATACTCCCTCTCCAGTATGCCGTGAGTCTTCCCTACGCTTCCCAGACGTGTGCCTCCAAGTGCCCGTATGCCGCACTCCCCCACCGCTGGCGTCTATCTAACCAGATGCCTGCCTGCCCCAGGGTCACTAGTCCTAGGAGTCTGACACTGGGTGCATACAGAGTCTTCCTGGTGGTGACATCCTGTCTGTGAACCTAAGTCTCCGGCACCCTCGGGGTTGGCCAAGACTGACTTTGAATCCTGTCTCTGGTGCTTACTAGCTGTGTGGCCTTGGACAAGTACGCCTCTCTGAGCCTCAGTTTCCCCACGTGTAAAACGGGGGTGATGGCCACAGCTCCCTCACCGGAGAGTCATGGGATTAAGTGAATTGGCACTTAGCGCACTGCCTGCCCCTGGCAAGTGCCCAGTGTTCGCTTTTTATAAGATTGTTCTTTATTCATCAACCGGGTGCCTGGCTGCCTCAGTCGGGGGAGCAAGTGACTCTTGATCTCAGGGTTGTGAGTTCGAGTCCCACCACTACACCCAACGTGGGTAGTCCCCCCAGCAGAGGGCTTCTTCAGCTCTGCCCCTGGAACATTCTGGGCCTCTGGCTAATTCATCAATTAAAACATTACCATGTGGCCATTAACCTGGCGTTAAATATACAAACACACACATACACATACAATTTTATTTTTTTAATGTTTGTTTGTTTTTGAGAGAGAGAGCATGAGCGGGCGAGGGGCAGAGAGAGCAGGAGATATAGAATCTGAAGCAGGCTTCCGGCTCTGAGCTGTCAGCATGGAGCCCGATGCAAGGCTCGAACCCACAAACTGAGATCATGACCTGAGCCGAAGTCGGACGCTCAACCAACTGAGCCACCCAGGTGCCCCATACACATATATTTTTACAATTATGATATCATTTAATTCAGAAAAAAATGCACAGATTTTTAAAAGGTACAGTCCTTGAATTTTGACAATACCTGTGCACCCAACTTCCTATCAAGACAAAATTGCCACCATTCTAGAATGTTCCTTTGAGTCCTTTTCCAGTTAGTGCCCCTACTCAAGGCAACCACTGTTCTGGTTTCTGTGCTTATAGGTGGATTGTGACTAGTGTTGCATTGTTGACTATTTTGGCCATCACCACCCCTACTTTTGAGTCAAAGCCTAAAGCCCTTCTCAGAATCAGATGTCCCCTGTGCCTGGTGGCCCCCACCAGACCCCGTCATTAGTATTAATTGATAAACGTAATAGTGATCATTCTTTCCTTTCTGTCACATAGCTGCCTCTCTCCCTGTGGGGCGCCTGATGTTCTGTCCTTCCTCTTCCATTCTGGGACCCTAGGGGCCAGCCTGAAGCCGTAGCTTCTGGAACTTGGTTTCAGGGTGAGGGCTGTGGCTTAGCAATCGCAGAGCTGGAATCCCATAGACTTACTGCCAAGCCGAAATTTCTTCACTTACAAAATGGTGTCCCTGCCAGTCCCTGCCTCAAGGGATTGTGGTAAGCAGGAGTTGTCTTAGCAGAAAGTCTGAGACAGAGAAGTGACCACTCCAACATCGCCATTCTTATGATCTTGATGGTTCCACATAGGTCATAAGTGCTGTGTGTCCTCTGGCATGTTATTTACTTCTCTGAGCCTCTGCTTCCTCATTTCTCTAATCACATTAGGTCATATTTAGTGTGTCTTGGGCTCTACACTCACCAAACCCTTTAAATCTGTTACTTGTGTGTGACTCTTGATTTCAGGGTCGTGAGTTGGAGCCCCACATTGGGGGTAGAGATTACTTAAAATCTTTTTAAGTTTACTTATTTTTGAGAGAGACAGAGACAGCGCAAACAGGGGAGGGACAGACAGGGAGAGAGAGAATCCAAAACAGGCTCTTTGCTGCCAGCATGGAGCCAGATGTGGGGCTCCAACTCACGACCTGAACCAAAACCAAGAGTCAGATACTCAACAGACAGAGTCACCCAGGTGCTCCCCAAATTAAATCTCAAAATAAAAATAAAGGTAAGCAAATGTATGGCTCATCTGATCTTCATTATAGCCTTCTGAGATAGACCTATGCTTAGTCCCACTTTACAGATGGGGAAACAGAGGCCCAGAGAGGGGCCTTCACTTTCCCAAGGTCAAAGAGCTGCCAGGATGCAGCTCTAGAGGCAGAGCTAGAATTAGCAGTCTGGCTGGGGGAATCCATACTCAATGCCTGCGATCCTGGGCTGCTTTTCTAGAATGTGCTCCTAGGACCTGTTGTGAATTATGTGCAGTGGGTCATTGGGGCCAAACATGTGACACAGCGCCCGCCTGGGCTGTTCATCAGCAGGAGGTCAGAGCATTTCCTGAGATGGTTTCCGAATGAATAAGGAGGGCAGCGGCCCCCAGAGGGTGGAACCTTGCACTACTTCCTGTTGCGCTAGGGTCACGAGGCACCTGGACGATTTGAGGGGTTGATAGTGGACCCCCTGTGGCTGGCAACACTTTCTTCAAACTTATTGTCTTCTCACTTTCTTCGCCCTGGTAATGGAGATAACAGTGTTCGCTACTATTTTACTGAGATACAGGGCAGTGCAGTGATTTATTGATGCATCTGGTCCTTGGGAAGGGCTGTGAAGACATTTCCTGTTCTTATGAAGTCCTGTTGGACCGCAATCCAGAGCCCCGGATAAAGGAACAGACGGCTTTTCTTAAAGATAAATAATAAGCAATCAAAGAACCATGTTTGCCAGTCACCTCGTCTTGCCCTACGGAGGAAAGATCGTAAATAAATCCCCAGCAGGAAGTAGAGTAGCAATAGAAAGAAAGGAGCCTTGTAATAATGTTTATTGAGCACCTACTGTGTTCCTGGCTCTGAGCTATGCAATTCACCACCCTGCCCGCAGCCCTCTTTGCTTCATTTTACTCCACCGGCCCCATTGCCACCTGTCACACTACCCTAAATCCTTATCTATTGTCTCTGTCCCCCAGGGGAGCGGGAAGCTTGCTGTCTTCTCACGGCCCTAGGACCACAATAACCGTTTGTGGAAGGACATTTTCTCATCCTGTCCCCGTGGCAGTCCTATGAGCCAAGTACTGGGATCGTTCTCATCCCGCAGATGAGGAAACAGACACAGAGAGGGGAAGCCACTTGCTCAGGGCCACTCAGCTTAAGTGACAGGGCAGAGGTTCAAGCCCAGGGCCCCAGAGCCCAAGTTCTAAAGGGTGATCTCTGAGGCGTTCCTGTTTGATAAATGTGGGGAAGAGAGAACGTGTTTTCTGGAGCCCCGATGGCAATGGCAGTGAACTCTCACGTGCTCTGTGTGACTCTGAACCTGAGTGGTTTGTTTTGTAAAACAAGATCACCCACGGTGGACCTACCGCACTGAGCTGTTGGGGGGATTTTGGGTCCCTCCTTGGAAAAGGCGCCGGGCACAGAGCGAGCACTGGTTAAGGGTTAGTGATCCCTTGGGAACTTAGTGGGTAGCCTGGCACTTTTGCATTCCTCTTCCATTCCTTAGCCAGAGTTCTAGAAGGCCTGCTGAGCTCTAGCCCCTGCCGCCTATGGGGGACCACTTTGCCTGGGAGTGACCTCCTCCAGGGAACCCTCCCTGACTCCTCCAAGCCAAGCCTCCTGCCACCGCAGGGCTCCCGTGCCTGCCTCAGTTTATCTCCAATGGCACTCGCTCCATCCCTGACTACCTCCCTCAGGGCAGGACCCAGATCTGTCTGGTCCCCGCTGGGTGTTGAGCACCCAGCTCCGGGTGCAGCACACACCCCATCTAAGAATGGTGCTTAGAGGAGGATTAATTGACTGAATGGGTGCCCTTTTCTCCCCACAGAATGACTTTCTCACTGGTGTGTTCCCCGCCAGCCCCCTCAGCTGGCTCTTCCTCTTCAGTGCAATTCAGCTCGCCTGGTTCCTCCAGCTGGATCCTTCCCTAGGACTGATGGAGAAGATCAAAGAGCTGCTGCCAGACTGGTGAGCTCCCCCTGCTTGAGCCCAGTAACCTCCTTAATTCCTCCCCTTCCACCCAGTAAGCTTCTCTATCAGTGTGGTGTGCCTGCTAAAGAAAAGTAACCTCTGAGACTTCCTTCAGGTCAGATTAATAAAGGTACAGCATGAGTAAAAAAGGAGGTGATTTCCCCCTTCTCTCTGCATATTTTCCATCCTGTCTGTTTCTTGCTAAGGGGGATGCTGACAAACTAGGAAATATCCAGACATGCTTATATCAGCACTGACAAAAGTAGGAGCCCTGCTGGGCTCAGTTGTGTAGCCTTAGGCAAGAGACTTAACCATTCTTGGTGTCAGAGTCTTCGTCTATAAAATATAGATAATAGGTGCGCCTGGGTGGCTCAGTTAAACACCTGACTCTAGCTCAGGTCATGATCTCGTGGTTCATGAGTTCAAGCCCAGCCTTCAGCTCTGTGCTGATAGCTTGGAGCCTACTTTAGAATCTGTGTCTCCCTCTTTCTTTGCCCCTCCCCCAGTCTTACTCTTTCTGTCTTTCAAAAATAAATAAACATTAAAAAAATTAGATATAGGTAATAAGGGCCCTGCATGGCTCAGTCAGTTAAATGTTTGACTTCAGCCCAGGTCATGATCTCAAGGTTCATGGGTTTGAGCCCCGCGTCGGGTTCTATGCTGACAGCTCAGAGCCTGGAGCCTGCTTTGGATTCTGTGTCTCCCTCTCTCTGCCTTTCCTCCACTAGTGCTCTGTCTCTCTCTCTCTTATTTTTTATTATTTGTTAAATAAAAATAAATAAAATATAGGTAATAATAATTGCTTCCCGGGGTGGTTGGAAGGCAAAAATGGAAACAAAAGCACGCACGTGGAGGGGTGCCTGACTGGCTCAGTCAGTGGAGCACAAGATTCTTGAGCTGGGGGTTGTGAGTTTGAGCCCCATGCCGGGTATAGAGATTACCTGAAAATAAAAATTTTTTTGAAAAAGCATGCACATGGTGTATTCCACATAGTGCCAGCAGGTTACTAAATGCAAGTGGTTGTATTATGATCATTGTCATTTGGGGGAACAGTTTGGGAGCCGGGTGTGGGGGAAGTGACAGGTTCTAATTCTTGGCTTCATCCTCCTGGGAAAGAAGGTTCCGATTTTGCACAGATAGTCCCAAAAGGCGACCCAGGATCAGAAGTAGTGATTTCCAGGAGGGCTAGATTTACCCAGTCTGCAGAGGGGAGGCGCCACGCCCCCAGTCCTCCACGTGGGATTTGCCTGTACGTCTATCTGATTGCACTTTGCAAACGTGGATTTACTGTAGTTATCAGCGTTTTCTTTTTTTAATTTAAAATTTTTTTTAAGTTTTATTTATTTTGAGAGAGAGTGGGTGAGCGAGTGTGAGCAGGGGAGGGGCAAGGAGAGGGAGAGAGAATCCCAAGCAGGTTCCACACCATTAGCGCAGAGCCCCATGTGGGGCTCGAACCCACCAACCGGGAGATCCTGACCTGAGCTGAAATCAGGAGTTGGACACTTAACTAATGGAGCCACTCAGGGACACCTGGATAGTGGTTTCTAAACTTGAGTTTGGCCTGGAATCGTATGGGAGGCTTGTTAAAAGACTGATTGCTGGGTCCCACACTAATAGATTATGTCTTCGGAGGTCTGGGTGGGGTCCAGGGATTTGGGTTTCCAATCAGCTTCCAGACAGTGCTGACCCTACTGTTCCAAGGGCCACAGTGTGAGACCAGAGCCTTGATTTCTGACTTCTGGGAGAGAAAAGGATCCCTTCAAAAATCAATCAAACAAACAAAACCAGCTTGCACTTATTAAGTACCTACCAATTTCCATGGGAAGTGCTTCTAGAAGCTGGAGGTCCCCACAACCCCCCCCTGGGCGGGGGGAGAGCGAGGAGAGGTAGTACAGAGAAGAGAGGATCCATGCCTACTTTGCAAATAAACTGGATCTTTAAAAACAGTTTACTTACTATTTCGAGAGAGAGCACGAGCAGGGGAGGAGCAGAGAGAGAGGGAGAGATTCCCAAGCAGGCTCCACATTATCAGCGCAGAGCCCTATGGGTGCTCGAACCCAGGAACCTTGAGATCAAGACCGGAGTCGACATGGATCGTCAGGCACTTAACTGACTGAGCCACCTAGGAGCCCCTAGGAAACTGGATTTCTATGACTGACTCCGGTTCTAGACGCCAGGCCCCCAGTCGGGAGATCAGGGTCAGCAAATATCAGGAAGAGCAGGGGCTGGGTGGGGCGGAGGGAAGGGGCGGTCCGAAGCCAGGAGACCCAGGCCGGTCTCTCTCACGCTGCCAGGGGTGGACAGCACCACAGGCTTCGGGGCGTCCTGGCGGCGGCGCTGTTTGCTTCGTGTCTGTGGGGAGCCCTGATCTTTACACTTCACGTGGCCCTGAGGCTGCTTCTGTCCTACCATGGCTGGCTCCTTGAACCCCACGGAGCCATGTCCTCACCCACCAAGACCTGGCTGGTATGTGAAGGGCGGAGCCCTGCTCAGACCCTCCGGGGACCCCCTCCTCTATCTCCTTCTTTCTGGGGCCCTGTCCATCTCTCTCTGGTCTCTATTCCTCCCCCCAGTTTTCTGTCCCTCCATTCTCTGGGAGTCTCTACCCCATTCTCTCTGTAGGTTGCCGTATACACCCCCCCGACCCTGGTCCCCGACCCCAGCGAGGGGTGCGAGGACCCACTAATTCCCCACTTACCTCCAGGCCCTGGTCCGCATCTTCTCCGGCCGCAATCCGATGCTCTTCAGTTACCAGCGCTCCCTGCCACGCCAGCCCGTGCCCTCCGTGCAGGACACTGTGCGCAAGGTGGGCCCGCCTGGTATCTCCACGTGGGGCGGGAGGCGGCTGGGGCGGCCGGGGTTGCCACCTACCTTCTGCTCCTTGCCCCTCAGTACCTGGAATCTGTCCGGCCCATCCTCTCCAATGAGGACTTCGACTGGACGTCTGTCCTAGCACAGGAATTCTTGAGGCTGCAGGGGTCGCTGCTGCAGTGGTACCTGCGGCTCAAGTCCTGGTGGGCGTCCAATTACGTGAGTGCCCCACTCGGAAGGCAGAGGTTCTGAGCCGGCCTTCCTAACCTGAAGCCCTACGCCCCGCCCCCACGACACGCCCCCCCGCAGGCCCGCCCCGTGTTGTGTCCTGAGCCCCGCCCCCACGCTCCCGAGGTTTAAACCGAGCCCAAGATGCTCCAACATTCTGAGCTGCTCCTACTCTCCAGTATTCTGAAGCCCATCCGTCAAATGCTAACATTTTGAGCCTCTCCCGCGACCTCCATGCTCCGAGCTGAGCCTGACAGCCATAATCTAAACCCCGCCTCCGGAGCCTGCCCACAGCCGCAGCTCCGCCCCCACCCGCCAGGATTGGAACCAGAATTGGACTCACGTGGTGGGGGGGACTCGGGGGAAGGGAGGGCGGTCTCCCTAGGTCCCTAGGTCGGGGAGAAAGGGAGCAGCTTTAGGGCAAAGGCACTGAGCTCCGTTGGGGCAGGTGTGACAGGCCTGAGGGTGCCGAGGATGTGCCCTGGGGCCCTAGGAGACCTGAGTGGAGGCTCAGGAATGCGGCCTGGGTGACAGCATTGGACTTGGAAGGGTGGAGGATCTGAGACCGAGCCTCAAAGGGGGCAGCAAGATCGAGCTCTATGGAGGGGACTGAGTCGTGTCTGGAGAGGGAGGGAAACCAGGCCTTAGTTTTTACATTTTTTTCCTTCAACCTCTTGGACCGGATTCTTTTTCAATGCGCATGCGCATGTGCGTTTGCGCGTGTTCATGTGTGTGGACGCGCGCGTGCGCATATACTATGCATATATTTCATTGGCTCTTAAGGCACCACCAATTATAACATATCCTATTATCTTATGTCTAACAAAAAAAGAAATGCGAAGGCCAACTAAAGTCTCATAACGTGCTTTCCTTTCACTTAGACTTTTTATCTATATTTTAAATTTATGCCATGTGAATTTTATTTCTCCATTACATGTCATTTTCAATTACGTAATATATAATATGATTATATATTTTGTGGTTTGTAGAAAATATAGATTTAATATGGTATACAAAATATATGTAACATAAATAGGTATAATTCTTATTGTAGTAAAATGGGCATAACAAAATCGATCATTTTGGCCATTTTTTAAATACGTTTTTAAACTTTATTTTAATTATTTGGAGAGAGAGAGAGAGCACGGGAGTTGTAGAGAGAGGAGAAAGAGAGGATCCCAAGCAGGGAATCCTGATGTGGGGCTCGAACTCATGAACCATGAGATCATGACCTGAGCCAAAATCAAGAGTCAGATGCTCATGGGACTGAGCTGCCCCTACTTTTTTTTAAAGGAGGTCCCATGCTCAATCAAACCTGAACTCAGGACCCTGAGATCAAGAACTGAAATCAGGAGTCTGTTGCTTTACTGACTGAACCACCTAGGCCTCCCTTGCCTTTTTTGGTTTTGTTTTTTTTTTAATGTTTATTTACTTTCGGAAGAGAGACAGAGAGCAAGAGGGGGAGAGGCAGACAGAGCCAGAGACACAGAATCTGAAGCAGGTTCCAGGCTCGGAGCCTCAGCACAGCCCCAGGCAGGGCTGGAACTCAGGAACTTTAAGAGATCATGACCTGAGCCAAAGTCAGACGCTTAACCCACTGAGCCGCCCAGGCGACCCGCCTTGTTCTTTTTTTAACAGCTCGGCAGTATGCCAGGACACACGTGTAGCAGAGTTTAGCTAACAGATCCCCAGCTGATGGATTTATAGGTTACTGCTAGTTACTGATCCTGACGGCCTCCTTCACTGAGTTCTACTCTCCCCGTTTGACACCGCCAAGCCTGGGGGGGTCCTGCCACTCCCACTGCCCCACCCCCCACCCGGGTGTCTTTCGGGCCCCCCTCCTAGGTCAGTGACTGGTGGGAAGAATTTGTGTACCTGCGCTCCCGGCATTCGCTGATGGTGAACAGCAACTATTACATGATGGTGAGAAGGGGACGCTGGGGCTGGGAGCCGGGTGGGGGCACTGCTCTTGGATCTGGGGTTGCGACGTCTGAGTAGGAAGTGGAGTTTTGGGTCAGTGACCCGAATCAGAGTCTGCCGTTCACCATCCCGCCCTCTGTTTGGAGTCAGGATCTGTGTTTGGGGGTCTGCGTCCCCACGAGGGGCAAACCTGACCCCAGGTGCTTTGCCGTCCCCTCGGCTGGTCCCCCAGGACTTCCTGTTCGTCACTCCCACGCCGGTGCAGGCTGCTCGCGCAGGGAACGCGGTCCATGCGCTCCTCCTCTACCGCCACCGCCTGAACCGCCAGGAGATCCCGCCTGTAAGAGGGTCGCCCCTGGGGGCTGGACACGGAGACTGTGGTTCTGTGGCCGTGGGGCCACGTGGGGCCCGGGACGCAGTTTAGGAGCCCGTGGTCTCTTGCAGACTTTGCTGATGGGAATGCGGCCGCTGTGCTCTGCCCAGTATGAGAAGATCTTCAACACCACGCGGATTCCCGGCATCCAGAAAGGTGAGGGTCCTCTTGCGCCTGCGCGGGCACAGGTGTTCAGAGTGTAGTGGCCGAGAGCACCTTCTCCTAGGTTCGAATCCCAGCTCCATCGGTCCCTAGCTGTGTGACCTTGGGTAAGCTGTTACCCTCTCTGAGCCTTAGTAGCCTCATCTCCAAAGCCAGATTATAAGGGTCTGCAGGGTAGTGAGGATGCCGTGAGTATTCAGGACGGTGCAAGCCACCCAGGAAATGCCTAATGCATGACCCTTGTTCTTGGTCTTGCCATGTATGTGACCTTCCTGCCCTCTGCACGGCCGGCCACGCCACCCCTAGACCACATCCGCCACCTCCGCGACAGCCGACACGTGGCCGTCTTCCACCGAGGCCGATTCTTCCGCGTGGGGACCCACTCCCAAAGCGGCCTGCTCTCCCCGCGAGCCCTGGAGCAGCAGTTCCAGCGAATCCTGGACGACCCTTCCCCCGCCTGCCCCCAGGAGGAGCATCTGGCGGCCCTGACCGCCGCTCCCAGGTGAGGGCGAGGATCAGAGGACCTGGGGACCCAGCCGGCCTCCCAACGTTGTGGAAGGACAAGGTTGGGGGCCGGGTGGAGGTTGGGCAGGGTACAAGGTCAGTCCGGGGTTCGGGTACAGCCACCCTTCCCCCACCCTGTCACCGCCACCCCCTCCCCCACACTCCGCGGCAGGGACGTGTGGGCGCAGGTGCGGAGTTCCCTGAAGAGCCGGGCTGAGGACGCCCTGGAGGCGGTGGAAGGAGCTGCTTTCTTCGTATCACTGGACTCGGAGCCTGCAGGGCTCACCCGGGAGGACCCCAAAGCGTCCCTGGACGCCTATGCCCACGCCCTACTGGCTGGCAGCGGCCACGACCGGTGAGTCAGGCCCTTCACTGGAACCTCACCCCAGCCTGTGACCCCAGAACCCGGTCTCCAGACCTAGGACTCTGGACGCTAGACGAGCAGCCCCTGAGCCCCAGACTTGGGGCACACCCAGGTCCAAGGGCGCCTTTGATCTGAAGACATCAGACCCAATGCCTTGAGACCTGGGGACCTCTAATACAGAGGACCTCTGAATCCCGGGGTCTGGCATCCATGGGACACAGATCTGAGGACCACTGAACCTCAGACCTGGACCTTCAGACCTAGAGACCCCCAAAGCCAGAACCCCAAGGCCAAGGGGCTCAGGCTTAGAACCACAGAATCCTCAGATCTCAGTTGCAGGCACCCTAAGCCCAGGACCCCAGACCTGGGACTCCATACCTGGAGACCCTCAGACAACTTCCTAGATGTGCACCGGGCATCCCTGTGATTTCTGAAATTCCTGGAAGAGCCCCCCCCCCAACCCCTCAGCTCCTCGTGAGCCTTGAACCTTTCTTGGCATGTTCCTTCAACATCTCCCAGTTTTTCAAGCCTTAGACGTGCCCCAGAAAGCGTGTAAGACCTCCTAGTGGAGACATCTGCCCTCTTAGGGATCCCCACACCAGCCCTGATTCCAGAAAAATCTCCCCGCCCTAACACTCCTGCATCTCCCACAAATCGCCCCCGAGTTCCTTTTGGACCCAGGCTCTCCGATGATCGCTTTGCATTCTCGCCTTCAGCTGGTTTGACAAATCTTTCACTTTAATCGTCTTCTCCGACGGGAAGCTGGGTCTCAGCGTGGAGAACTCGTGGGCCGACTGCCCCATCTCAGGGCACATGTGGGAGGTAAGGCAGCCAGTGCCCTCCGCCCTGGGGGCCAGCGGCCCCGTTCCCAATGGCCTCCCTCTCCAGGGCCTTACACTCAGGGGGAGGACAGAGGCTCAGACAAGCTGAAACTTCGTGGGGGTGACCCAGCAAAGAGAAGGGGGTCTGGGATTATGACCTTCTTTTGATGAGTCGGCAGCCGGAGCTCAGAGAAGAGAAGTGACCTGCCCGGCGTCACAGAGCCGGGAATTGCAGAGCAAGAATATGAATCGGGGGTGCTCTGAGACCACAAAGTGAGGCCCTGCAACCACATCGCACTGAATCTGCGTGATCTTCTAGCTCTGGCTTGCTGTGTGACCTCGGGAAAGTTACTCCCCTCCTCTGAGCCTCATTTCCTCCCTTCATCAGATGAAAGGGTTGGATTTTCTTTTATCTGTAAGCTCCCATCCAATCCTGAGAACTTAACATCTTTATCTTTTTTTTTTTTATTATTTAAATTTTTTAAAGCTTATTTATTTTGAGAAAGGGGGGGGCAGAGAGCGAGGGAGAAAGAGAGAATCCCAAGCAGGCTCCACACTCAATGCAGAGCCCGACTCGGGACTTGAACTCACGAAATGTGGTATCATGATCTGGGCCGAAACCGAGTTGGGTGCTTAACCAACTGAGCCACCCAAGTGCCCCTCTATTTTCTCCTTTTTGTTTGGTCCGTAAATCCCCTATCAGTTCCCACTCTTCCGTAGCATTGCATGAGGTGTGGGGTGAGGCCCAGGGAGGGATCCCGCATGTATGAGGGGAAAGGAAGCCCCTTTCAGATCTCAGGAGCAGCCCCGGGTCCGTGCCTGTTTCACGTTTGTAAAATGCGACTTTTCCCCCTTTGATATAGTGGCCAATGAAACTCAGTTCAGTTTAACCTCAGACCCTTCATAGCAATCTATGGTCTCTGCACATCAGCTTTGAATGAAGAGATGTCACACAGAGTATGATAAAGATAAATGGAAACTCCAAGGCATCAAGTGAGGCGTTCTCCTGATATGTTTCTAATGTGGAAACAGGGATCTTAATCCCTTCTCCCTGAGTTATCGTGAGAACTAGGTGAAAGGCTGGTGGGTAGGAGGTGCTCGACCGGGGCTGACTTAGAATATTTAACAACCCAGGCGCCTGGGTAGCTCAGTCAGTTAAGCGTCTGGTTTCGGCTCAGGTCATGATCTCACAGTTCGTGGGTTCGAGCCCCGCATCAGGCTCTGTGCTGACAGCTCGCTCAGAGCCTGGAACCTGCTTCAGATTCTGTATCTTCTTCTCTCTCTGACCCTCCCCCGCTTGCACTGTCTCTCTCTATCTCTCACAAAAAAGAAAAAAAAATTAGAATATTTAACAACCACAAAAGAAAAAGAACAGAATAGAATAATAAAATAATAAAATAAAACAATCATCAGGGTGAGGGCACCACTCAATCAGAATGGACACTGACCGACCCCTTTGGCCGCCCATGCTGTGCTGGGCTTTATCTCTCTGGTCTCAGGATCCTGGTGGGAGTGAGGGCAAGGAGTATCTTGGGAAGTTGGGGCCACCATTGGTGGCTTTTTGTCTATTAGTCAGAAGTACAAGGTCAGTAGGCATCCGCTAAGTATTTGTATCAGGCCACTGTCAATGAACTTGAACCTGAGAACCCACCTGTGAACATCAGATGTTTCTGTTTCTCAAGGACCCCCCACCTCCACCCCCAGAAGGAAGTTATGTAAAGAAGTCCCTGGTTAGATGGCCTCAGACAGAGGGAGGAAGGGACTCTGACAGCCTCTGTTTGTACACAGTTCACTCTGGCCACGGAATGTTTTCAGCTGGGCTACTCAGCCGATGGCCACTGCAAAGGACATCCTGACCCCTCACTGCCCCAGCCCCAGCGGTTGCACTGGGACCTTCCAGAAAAGGTGAGACCCGGCTTCCGTGCCTCTCCTCCAAGTCTGCAAACCTCTGGCTCTGACCCTAAACTCATCCCCACCCTCAAACTGCATCCCCCCCAGCCCATCTCCAATCCCAGCCCAATCCAGTCCTACCCCACCAGAAACCCCAACCCCCTCTCCCACTCCAGTTCAGACTTCACCCCAACCACAGTCCTACCTGGTCCCCGTCATTAATCCAGCCCTTCAGCTCCACGTTCGCCTCTGCCTCTGTCCCCATTTCCACGTTCCACTCCTACCCTGACTCGATTTCCACCTTCACCTCCCTCCCCACGCCCAGCTCTAACCCTATCCCATCTGTAACCCCAGCCATTCCTGCCTCCCTCCTCCTCTGGCAGATCCATCTGTCCATCTCTCTAGCCCTGAGGGGAGCCAAGACGTTGTCTGGAAACGTTGACTGCCACGTCTTCCCCTTCTCCCACTTTGGCAAGAGCTTCATCAAACGCTGCCACCTCTCTTCAGACAGCTTCATCCAGATGGCCTTACAGCTGGCCCACTTCCGGGTCAGTTGGGTTCCTCGACCTCAGCCCCTTCTCAGGACCTCTGTTCCCCTGGGCCCACAAGACCTGCCTTGTCAGCTCCTTCGATGCTTTTTGGTCATTGCCACCGTGGGGCCGCCATCTTGGTTTCTCTCTCCCAGCCACACATTCCCCCCGGGCAGGAGGAGGGGGGAGGTTCACACACAGGCGGGTCAAGTCTGTGAAGATTTCCAGAGCCTGGCTGACAGGCTTCTCCCTTCCTTGCCCGCCCCCAGGACAGGGGTCAGTTCTGCCTGACTTATGAGTCGACCATGACTCGCTTGTTCCTGGAAGGCCGGACGGAGACGGTGCGATCTTGCACCAGAGAGGCCTGCAACTTTGTGAGAGCCATGGAGGACAGAGAGAAGACAGTGGGTGTGGGCCTCGTGTTGAGGCTTTGGTCATTTCCACATACTCATTCGTACATTTGCAAATATTTATGGAGCACCTTCTGAGGACCGGGACCCATGATGGGCATTATGGACAAAGGAGGACCCAGACCTGGTCTCCTACCTCAAGGAGCTCACGGGTGGGGAGAGACAGAGATATTTCAGTGCCGTGTGATACTTGCTTTAGTGGGCACAGGGCACGGGGGGGAGCACCAAACAGGGATCCCTGATTCCACAATGTAGCTCTGTTTGATTATTTAACCTCTATGTCACCTTGGGATTTCCATCTTCCATACATAACCTGTCTGCTCAGAACGCCCTCAGGCACCTCTGTTCCCTTTTCCGAGACCTATTATGGTTCAATGGAAGGAGCGGGGGCTCTAGATAAGACAGATCTGGGACCCCGCATGCCTCTGCTCTGCCTTGTGACCCCGGGCAGGTGACTCCCCCTCTCAGCCTGTTTCCCCTCCGTGAAGTAGAATTGGTACCTCTGCCTCGTAGGGATTTTTACAAGCTGGGTTGAGGCCAGGGTGTGACAGCCCCAGCAGTAAGCCCACTTCCTGTCTTTCCATGACCTGTGACCTCCCCTGGGGGACCCCAGGAACCGCAGCGCCGAGCTCTGTTCCGTCTGGCCGTGGAAAAGCACCAGACTCTGCTGAAGGCCGCGATGAGTGGACAGGGAATCGACCGCCACCTCTTCGCTCTCTACATCGTCTCCCAGTTCTTGCACCTGCAGTCACCCTTTCTGGACCAGGTTGGGGTGCAGGGAAAGAGGGAAGTGGGGAGCCACGGGAGAAGAGAGGTACTTCAGGACGAGGAGGGTGAGGTCGGCAATAGAAGGTGTTAGAGGGCAGAGTTAGGAGTGGGTTGGGGGCGTACTGCAGCAAGAGAGGAAGGGAGAGGCCATGGAGGGAAGGAGGGGGCTAAAGAAGGGGAGTGGGCGTGGTCAGGAGAGGGAAGGGGCGTGGTCAGGAAAAAGGGAGGGAAAGGTGGTTCCAGCAGAACTGGACCAGTGAGGACAGTCAGAAATGACAACGGAGGGGGCGCCTGTATGGCTCAGTGGGTTAAGTGTCCGACTTCGGCTCAGGTCATGATCTCACGGTTCGTGGGTTAGAGCCCCGTATAAGGCTCTGTGCTAACAGCTCAGAGCCCGGAGCCTGTCTTTGGATTCTGTGTCTCTCTCTCTCTCTATGACTTGCTCATGCTGTGTCTCTCTCTCAAAACTAAATTTTAAAAAACATTAAAAAAAAATCTTAAAAAAGAAAGGACAACGGAGAGCCATGGCTGGTGCCAGGGAGAAGGGCAGAGCAACAATGGGGCGATTTGGGGGAAATAGGCAGTCAGGGGAGGAGGTCAGAACGGGCCAGGGCTTCGTGGAATGGAGTTGAGCCAACGGGGCGCGGACCGGCTTGTCTGTTGGTCTTATTGCGTCCATGACCGTCTTCTCTCTTTCTGCCGGTCAGGTTCACTCGGAGCAGTGGCAGCTGGCCTCCAGCCAGATCCCCGTTCAGCAAACCCACCTGTTTGACGTCCACAATTACCCCGACTACGTGTCCTCTGGCGGGGGATTCGGGCCTGTGAGTGCCACCGGGCCTGACCCCACCCCCCTGGACCCTGGGCCCCGAGGGGGGAGCAGGTTGGGGGCCTGAGATCCTGCCTAGCTGGGGAGGAGGGGACTGGACGCTCTTTCATCCCCCCTCGCTCTGCCCCTCTCCAGGCTGACGATCACGGTTACGGTGTTTCATACATCTTCATGGGGGATGACACCATCACCTTCCACATCTCCAGCAAAAAATCTAGCACAAAAACGGTGAGACGGGGGCGCCCGGGTGGCTCAGTTGGTTAAGCATCCGACTTGAGCTCAGGTTGTGATCTCACTGTTTGCTCTCCGTGGCTCTGTGCTGACAGGTCAGAGCCTGGAGCCTGCTTCCGACTCTGTGTCTCCCTCTCTTGCTCATGCTCTGTCTTCTCTCTTTCTCACAAAAATAAATAAACATTAAAAGAAAAATATTTTTTTAACGGTAAGACAGGCTTGAGCACACACCCGTGCACCCGCCTCCCTTAGAACCCAGGGGTCTGGACTCCTAGCTCCCTCTTCTCCTGCAACCCAGGAGTCCAGCCTCCCAGCTCGATGCTGCCCCCTGATCCAGGAATCCCGGTCCCCCCCCTCCTCCCTCAGACGAGACCTCAGGGATCCCAGCCCTCTTGTTCCCAGCACCCAGGAGCCCCTCTCCTGGCGTCTCCTGGACGTGACGTATTTCTCCTTCCAGGACTCCCACCGGCTGGGGCAGCGCATCAAGGACGCTCTGTTGGACATCGCCTGCCTATTCCAAGATGGGCAGCACCCTAAGCTCAGGTGCAGAGGGTTACAGGAGGAGGACTCGGGGCACAGGTGTGGCTCTCTCCCCTGCCACAGTGGAGGTTCCAGAGCACCCACGACACCCACCAACCCTTGACCCCTTCCAGCAGGGAGCTGGTCTCCCCTAGAGCCAGGGAGAGGGTTTCTATGATTGGGTTGGTGCAGGACCGAAGCAGCCTGCTTGGGTTTGGAAATCCCGCATCTGGTCCAATAAAGATGTGTAAGCTGGGTGTGTGGTGTTCGCTATGCTGGTGGGCTGGGCGGGAGGGGTGAGGGTCAGGGTGGAGGAGGGGAATGGTTCTCCTGCATCCCCAGGCCCAACCATGAACTCTCCATTACCGTCAATGCCAGCTACAACCCCCAACCCTGCCCAGTCCTGCTGAATTCCCAGACGCACCACACCCAACCATCCAAGGCCAATCCCAGTCCAGTAACCCCACAAATGCTCATTAGCCCAGTTCCTGCTGCCCCAACACCCCTGCCCACCCCAAACATAAAAGATCAACACCATTCCAGCCCCTCTGTTGACACCTCAGATGAACCTTCCCCAAACTCTTATTCCTCAACTCAACCTCAGCCATTTCAACCTCCATCTCAATGATGGATGCAACTCCCACAACTGGGAAATGCACTACCTAATGTTCCCTCTAACCACTGTCATGATTCTAAAACCACTGACCACAACACCACACCCCAGTGCACCCAACAACACAACACAACCTACACAAAAACATCCAGCTCCAAAGTCCGTCACCCGAACAAAACTCCCATCCAATCTCTACTGTAACCCAAACTTAAACTTGACCCATAGTTATGCCACACTCCTCAGTCACACCCGCACTTGACCCGCACTGCCACTCAACCCCCACCATCTCAACTGCAGTCATATCAACGCCCACCCCATCCACCCACACCAAAACCCCAATGATCCAACCCACCACTGCCATGATTCCGTGCTCCATGGCGCCGAGCCCCATTGTTTCCACCAAGTCAAGCATAACACAAGCCCAACAACAAATTAAAACCGTGAGTAACTTACCTGCCACCAACCCAACCTTCACACCCAACCCACTAACTCTAGTGCTTTAAAAAATGTTGACAAGTGGGGCACTTGGCCAGTTCAGTCAATAGAGCGTGTGACTCTTGTTCTTGGGATTGTGATTTCAAGTCTCATGTTGGAGGTCAAGTTTACTTAATTAAAATTTTTTTCCATGAAGACTTTGACACTCTTCTTCTTCAAGGGCGACCTTAATCCTTCTCGCCTTGAGTATGGACCTGACTTAGTGACTCTTTTTCCTGACTAAAAGAATATGGTAAAAGTGACTCTGATGTGAAAGGCATTCTGGCTTCCTTCTTGCTCTCTCTCTGAATCACTTGCTCTGTGGGAAGCCATCTGCCATGTCATGGGGACAGCCAAGCAGCCTATGGAGAGGCCCATGTTGTGAAGAATTGAGGCCTCCTCTAACCACCAGGAAGGAACATGTGAGGGAACGATCTTTAAAGCAGATTCTCGGGGCGCCTGGATGGCTCAGTCGATTAAGCGTCCGGCTTCAGCTCAGGTCATGATCTCATGGTTCATTGGTTCGAGCCCCGCATCAGGCTCTGTGCTGACAGCTCAGAGCCTGGAGCCTACTTCTGATTCTGTGTCTTCCTCTCTCTCTGACCCTCCCTTGCTTGTGCTGTCTCTCTCTGTCTCTCAAAAATAAATTAAAAAAAAAAAAGTTAAAAAAAATAAAGCAGATTCGCCCGCCCCATTCAACCCTTCGGATGACCACAGCCCAAATGACCTCTTAGCTATAACTTCATGAGAGACCCTGAGCCAGACTCCTGATTTGCAGAGTTCCTGACGTTCTGAAACTGTGAGATAATAAATGTTTGTTGTTTTAAGCTGTTATGTTTTGTTGTTGTTGTTTGAATATACATCAGTAGAAAATTAATGCAAACTCCAAATACCTCAGCTTCAACCCCGTATCCCTAACTAAATCCCATTTTCAAGTCCATCCCTATGGTGGATAGAGCCTGATGTGCCCCCCAATGATCTTCCACCTCTTGATGTCCACACCTGTGTGTAAGCACCTCGAGCATGGCTTGCTTCCAACCAATATGATATTGCAACGGTAATGGCATGTCACTCCCTTAATCGCCCCACGGGTGAGAGGTTGCCTTTTCTGGCTTGCAGCCATGTTGAGAAAACCTCCTTACTAAAGAACTGGGGGTGGCTTCTAGAGCCTGAAGGCCACCACCACCAATATCCGGGAAATCTCTGGGGCCCTCAGGCATACAGCCAAAAGAAAATGAATGGATTCCACCAACCATCTAAGGAAGCTTGGAAGTGGCTCTCTCCCCAGTAGAGCCTCTGTTGAGACCACAGCCCTGGACAGCACATGAATTGTATCCCGGGGACACCCTGAAGTGGAGACTCTTTTATTTATTTATTTTTTAAGATTTGACTGGGGGCACCTGGGCAGCTCAATTGGTTAAGCGACTGACTCTTGATTTTCGCTCAGGTCCTGATCTCATGGTTCGTGGGATTGAGCCCTGTGATGGGCTCCTCACAGAGCATGGGGACTGCTTGAGATTGTCTCTCTCTCTCTCTCTCTCTCTCCCCTCCCCTGTCCCTTCTCCCCACACTCTCTTGCTCTATCTCTAAAATAAAAATAAAATAATAAAATAAAGATTTTATTTTTACATAATCTCTACCACCAGCAGGGCTCAAACTCACAACCCTGAGATCGAGAGTCGCAGGCTCCACCAGCTGAGCCAGCCAGGTGCCCTTGAAATGGAGACTCTAACTAATCTCTTCCTGGACTTCTGACCTATGGAAATGGATGAGATAATCAATGTGTGTGGTTTTTTTTTTTATAATTTTTAAAAAGTTTTTATTTATTATTGAGAGAGAGAGAGAAAGAGAGCATGAGCAGGGGAGGGTCAGAGAGAGAGGGAGACACAGAATCTGAAGCATGATCCAGGCTCCGAGCTGTCAGCACAGAGCCTGACACGGGGCTCGAACCCACCAACCGCGAGATCATGACCTGAGCCAAAGCCCAACACTCAACCGACTGAGCCACCCAGGCGCCCCATCATAGTCAGTTTTGTGATCTTCTCTAAGTCCAAAATGTTTTCAAAATAAAATGACTTTTTTCCCCTTTTTTTGAGACGTCTGTATCTTTATTGGCACAACAGGCTACTGGGGAGGGAGGAAGCGGCTTGAATTGGGGCCCCCGGAGGGGGCTGTGCTGGCTTAAGGGCTCGCCCAGGTCGTGGCCCATCATCTCCCCCATGATTCCCACCTGGCAGAAGGTCTTGCCCTTGCGGACACCCACGTGCTCCGGCAGGATGATCACCTCCCACAGGTGCCACTAACCCCCGCACGGGCGTCCCCAGGGCAAGCCTCGCTCCCGCCTTGCGCAGGCGCTCTAGCAGGGAGTAACGCGCAGACTCGGGTTCAGCCGCTGCTGGCCGCCCTGCTGCTGCCTCCGTGGCTCTGGGCACGACCACCCTCTGCCCCCCCCCCCCTTTACCCCCATAATACCCCCCCCCCCGCTGGTGGAGGGCCACGCCATGCAGGTGAACTTGAAGATGTGCTTCTTGCGCTCCACTTCTGCCTTCTCGTCCGCTCTTCCGGAAAGGTAAAATGACCGTTTTTTAATAACTATTTATTTCTGTTTAGTTGGAGCACAGTAAAAAGAAAAGGCTGGCACACTTTGGAAATTCAGGGGCGTAAGATGACCATTTTTCAGTTATCGGAAGTATGCGCGAAGGGGTTCTGTGCCAAGGCTGGCGTGCGGGTCAGAGAATCGGGAGGCCGGCCTAAATATTGTCAAAGACTAATTCGTTCAGGTAGGCATGAGATAAACATTCGTTAAATGTCAAAATGTGTGTAATTGTTTTTAAAGTTCCATCTTTTTATTTCCTTAAAAATAATTTTTTTCATTTGAGAGCGAGCACAAGCAGGCGGAGGAGCAGAGGGAGAATAAGCAGGCCCTACCCGAAGTGTGGGCTCGATCCTGCCACCCTGAGATCATAACCTGAACCAGAATCAAGAGGTGGTGTCAACCAACTGAGCCACCCCCTGCGATGCAAAGTGCCATCTTTTGATTTCGTATTTAATGTTAAGAAGTTACGTTATTTTTAAAATATTTGTTTTTGAGAGAGAGAGAACCAGAATGAGTGGGGGAGGGGCAGAGAGAAAGGGAGACCAAGAATCCGAGCCTGCTCCCAGCTGTCAGCCCAGAGCCCGTCGAGGGGCTTGAACCCACGAGCTGTGAGATCATGACCTGAGCCGAAGTTGGATGCTTAACCGACTGAGCCATCCAGGCACCCAAAGAAATTACGTTAATTCTTTATGTGTAATAATGGCATTGTGGTCATGCTAAAAGGAACCGTTATCTTTAAGGATATGCAACTGAAATCTTTACAAACAAAACAATTCCATATGACTAAGCCTCCTGGGGATCCGGTGGAGAGAGTCATTGTGTCTGTTGTGGCTATAACAAGTTGCCTCAAATCTAGCCCCTTAAATAATACTAACTTATTATCTGACATTCTGGAGGCCAGAAGTCCATCATGGGTCTCAGTGGGCTGAAATCAAGGCATTGGCAGGGTTGAGTTCCTTTCCAGAGTCTTCTGGATAGAATCCACATCATTGCCCTTCTCTAGAAGCCTCCTACACTCCTGGGTTCCTGGATTCTTCTTCCCTCTTCGTGGCCAGCATTGATGCATCCTCTGTGCCTTTTTTTTTTTTTTTTTTTGGTCACATCTTCCTGTGACTGACGCCGGCCATCATCTTTCAGTTGTAAGGACCCTCGTGGTTATTGTGGGACCACATGGCGAATCCAGGGCCAGCACCCTATCTTAGAACTAGCTGTGGAAAAACTTTAATTCCTTCTGCAGCCAAATTCCCCTTGCCATGGAGCAGGAGCACTGTCACAGGTTCCAGGGATTAGGACATGGATGTCTTTGGGGGAGCCATCATTCTGGTCACCACAGGCGCCTGGGCAAAGGAAGTTTGGGCACAGGTTGAGAAGTAGTGAAGCTAGGAGAAGGGTATGGGGGTGGCGGCTTCATCATATTATTTTACTTTTTATATGCTACAAATGTCTTTTTTAAAATGTTTATTTATTTATTTTTGAGAGGCTGAGAGATAGTGAGCAGGGGAAAGGAAGAGAGAGAGGGAGAGAGAATCCAAAACAGGCTCTGCGCCGTCAGCACGGAGCCTGATGCAGGGCTCGAACCCATGCACCATGAGAACATGACCTGAACTCAAGTTGGACATGTAACCAACTGAGCCACCCAGATGCCCCTTATCCTTTGCTTTTGATGAGATACTGCTTCCCATACCCCAGGCTACTGGGCTCCTAAAACTGTCACTGATGTGGCAGGTCCCCTGAAACTTTGTAGAGTTTATTTCCCACTCTCTGGAGGGTGGGAGTCTTTTTTTTTTTTTTTTTTTTTGAGAGAGACAGTGCGAGCAGGGGAGGGTCAGAGAGAGAGGGAGACATAGAATCTGAAGCAGGCTCCAGGCTCTGAGCTAGCTGTCAGCATAGAGCCCGATGCGGGGCTCGAGCCCACAAACCATGAGATCATGACCTGAGCTGAAGCTGAACGCTTAACCGACTGAGCCACCCAGGCGCCCCAGTAGACAATATTGTTAAGACGTCGGTGCAGAATGTTCTGCTGATTCAGGGTAATCCCAGTGGCGTTATTCCACATAGAAAAATCCATTCTACTTTGGAAAACCAAAACAACCCTGGACACGAACCATGTTGGATGTTGCACCCTTCTGAATTTCAAAAGTGATTTCAAAGCGACGGTAATCAAGTGGTGTGGTGCTGGCACAAAGTTCTGGCCAGAAATAAACCCTCACTGTAGTCAATCGGTCTTTGTGCCAAGACCACTCAGTGGGGAAAGACAGTGTTTTCACCAAGGGGTGATGGGAAACATGGACTTCCACCTGCAAAAGAACAAAATTGCACCCTTACCTTACCCGCGCCCCCCATGCAAAAATTAACTTGAAATGGATCAGAGACCAAAAACATAATAGGTAAAACTATTAAAACTCTTTTTCTGGTGAGATTCATTTATTTAAGTAATCACACCCAGTGTGGACTCGAACTCATGACCCCAAGATTAAGAGTTGCGTGTTCCACCACCTGAACCAGCAGGCGCCCCTGTGAAGACTCTTAAAACACAGGGTGAAAGCCTCATGACATTGGATTTGGTAATGACTTCTTGGATGTGAAAGCAAAGGCACAGGCAACGAAATTAAAAGAGAAGATAAATGCAAATTAAATAAAATTAAGTAGATAAAAAAGGAAAACAAAACCCTTCTGTGCATCAAAGGATCCCATCAACAGTGTGAGGAAACAACCCAGGAACTAGAAGAATGCATCCGCATGACACAGATCTGATAAGGAGTTAATATCCAGGACTGCCAGGACTCCACAGGAACAAAAAACAAATGACCTCATTCAGAAATGGGCCAAGGACTTGAACAGACACTTCTCCAGAGAAGACACACAAATGGCCAATAAGCACATGAAAAGATGTTCTTGGTGGGTGCCAGGAGCTGGGAGGAGGGGGGGACGAGGAATGTGGCACTTTTGTTTAACGGGCGCAGAGTTTCTCCGGATCAGGAGAAGCTCTGGAAGTGGATTGCAGTGATGCTTACACAGCATCGTGCGTGTGATGAAAACCACTAAATCATATACTTAGAGGTGGTTAAAATGGCAGCGTTTGTGCTATGTATATTTTAACCGCAATTTTAATGCTTTTATTTATCTTTGAGAGAGAGAGCGTGAGCAGGGGAGGGCCGGGGAGAGAGGAAGACACAGAATGGGAAGCAGGCTCCAGGCTGTGAGCTGTGAGCACAGAGCCCCACGCGGGGCTTGAACCCCTGAACCGTGAGATTGTGAACATAGAGGAAGCCGGATGCTTAACCGACTGCTTAACTTAACCCAGGCGGCGCTTCTGGAGCTTAAATCTGGAGCCAGCACAGCTGCACTTCCACCTTGTCCTATGGTGAATGCAAGTCACAAGGCCCGATTGAAGGGACTCATGCCTTCGCAGGGTGTGACCACTGGGATTTATGGCTCATTGGGCCTCTGAGGAGACATGGCACCAGAACAGCTCAGTTTGTGGGTTCCTTCCACGACCTTCTCCCTGATTTCCACCCCCAGGATAGTAGGGGGTCCCAGCTCCCCGGGAGCAGATGCTTCAACAGTGTCCTCCTGACAGATTTTCCTGGAGGTGTAGCCCAGGTCCCGCTCCTCCAGCCCTTCCTGGCATTTTCCATGTTTATTTCCTTATATTAAATCCTTTCTGCTTGGGCACCTGGGTGGCTCAGTCAGTTAAGCGTCCAACTTCAGCTCAGGTCGTGGTCTCGTGGTTTGTGAGTTCGAACCCCACGTTGGGCTCTGTGCTGACAGCTGGGAGCCTGGAGCCTGCTTCGTATTCTGTGTCTCCCTCTCCTCCTGCCCCTCCCCCACTTGCTTTATGTCTCTCAAAAATAAATTAAAAATTTTTTCCAATTAAAAGAAAAATCCTTCTTGCCTAAAACAAGGACGGCAGCTTCTGTGAGCTTCAGTTAAATTTTGACCAGTGGGTAAAGGTTGCCACAAGGGGTTGGTTACTTTCGGTGGTGAGGGAGTATTTTAGTATTCTGGGCTTTTGTAACAAACTATCTCAGATACCGGTGCCTTCAGTAACAGACGTGGATTGTTGCACAGGTGCGGGGGGGGGTCAACAAGGCTGAGATCAGCGTGTCCACAGGGTTGGTTCCTTCTGAGGTCTGAGGGTGAATCTGCTCCCAGCCTCTCTCCCAGCGTCTGGCGGTCGGCCGGCGATCTTTGATGTTCCTTGTCTTGTAGACCCACCACCCCAATCACTACCTTTTTTTTTTTTAAGTTTATTTGTTTTGAGAGAGAGAGACCAAGCAGGAGAGGGGCAGAGAGCAAAGGGGAGAGAGAGAATCCCAAGCAGGGTCCGTGCTGTCAGCATAGAGCCTGACGTGGGGCTCAATCGCACAAACCGCGAGATCATGACCTGAGCTGAAATCAAAAGTCAGAGGCTCAACCGACTGAGCCACCCAGGCGCGCCATGATTTCTACCTTTTTAAAATATTTTTTAATGTTTTATTTATTTTCGAGAGAGAGAAAGAAACAGAGTATAAGCAGGGGTGGGGTAGAGAGAGAGGGAAGCCCAGGATCCAAAGCAGGCTCCAGACACAGAGCCTGGTGCAGTGGGTTGAACTCACGAACTATAGGATCATGACGTGAGCCTTAGTCAGACACGTAATTGACTGAGCCACCTGGGAGCCCCTCCCCAATCTCTACCTTTGTGTTCCCGTTCTCCCTGTGTCCCTCTGTGTCCCTTACATTCTTCCTGTGGTTGTCCACTTTAACCCATAACCCAGTAGTATAATAAAAAATGGTTGGTCTTTGGCCTTGATTTCTAGGATAGGAGCGGAGGGGAAAACTCCTTTTTCCTCAAAGCTCTTACGCTCAGTGAGACAACAGATAAAGGTTTTAGGCAGGGGGTGGTAAGCTGTGTGAACGCAATCCGAAAGTATCCAGAGGGAATGATTGAAAGATAAGGATTGTCTTAGAAACTTTGGTCTGCAGACCCGTCTTCCCCCTTCTCCATGGCCCTTAAACTCCCTGCGGAGGGGATTTACAGAAGTCCTCGTTTCTCAGCAATTTCTGCCTTTCGTCAAATAAAAGGAGCTCCAAGAAGTCTTCTTTCTACGTCTGTTGATTCTCATTTCCCTCCACCTGAAAATAATCCTTATGTCAAAGTGGTATATTTTGGGGTGGCGTAGTCTGATCCCCTTTGTTGGGTCAGAGCTCCTAAAAATGCCTTTAAAAAGGAGATTACTTGGAATCTCCCAAGTGATAAAAGTGTTTTGAGCGTGTTAAGGAGAGGTCTTGGCTGAGGGGCCTTGGGGTAATTCTGGGTGGGGACGGGGGCTGGTCTCCAGAAGGACCAAGCGATGCCTTCAGCCGCACCCCCTGACCTCTGGGGACTGGAGAGGGGCGGGAGAGAAGAGCTCGCCAATGGTCACTGATGTAATCAATCATGCCCATGTAATGAAATCTCCAACAAAAAGCCCTAAGCAACAGGGTTCAGAGATTTTCCGAGTCGGCAAAAACATCGAGGTGCCAGGAGGGTGGTGCGCCTTTAGGGGGGCTGGAAGCTTCAGACCTCTTCCCCGTACTTTGCCCTTGTTCCTGAGTTGTAGCCTTTCTAATAACGCAGTGAGAGTAACTAAAGTGCTTTCCTGAGTTGTGTGAGTTGTTCTAGGAAATTATTTTACCCGAAAACGCAGGGGTCATGGGAACTCCTGAACTGGTAGTTGGCTGGGCCCCCTATGTGCAGCCAGCGTCTGAAGCGGGCAGTGCTGTGGAACTGAGCCCTTGGGTCTGTGGGGTCTGGGTGAACACTGAACAGTTAATGTCAAAATTGAACTGACTTGTTGGACATGTCGTTGGTAGCAGAGAATCAGAGAATTAATTGGGGTGGGAAAATATATATTCGACGTCAAGGGGCAAAAACAACCTTTCAAACCTCAAAATAATATTTTAAATAAATTCACTATCCTTGATTGCTTTATGATAACTTATTTGTCAAGTGTTGTTTATGAAGTTTTTTTATTTTTTTAGTTTTTAAATTATTTTTTACTTATTTTTGAGAGAGAGAGAGAGACAGCATGAGCAGGGCAGGGTCAGAGAGACAGAGGGAGACATGGAATCCAAAGCAGGGTCCAGGCTCTGAGGTGTCAGCACAGAGCCTGACGCGGGGCTCGAACCCATGAGCCGCAAGATCATGACCTGAGCTGAAGCCAGACGCTCAACCGACTGAGCCACCCAGGTGCCCCTATATTTTATCTTTTAAGTGTTTATTTATTTACTTGGAGAGGAGAGGGGCAGAGAGAGGAGAGAGAGAATCCCAAGCAGGCCCTGCACTGTCATCACAGAGTATGATGCGGGGCGCCAACTCAAACTGTGAGATCGTGACCGGAGTGGAATTCAGGAGCCCTAGAGTCGGATGCTTAACTGAGTAAGCCACCAGGGGACCCCGATTTTTCATTTTTAGAGAGTTTGTGAGTAAGAGAGAAGAGCAGAGAGAGAGGGAGAGAGAGAGGGTGAGAGAGAGAGAGAATCTTTTTTTTTTTTAAGCAGAATTTTACAGGTTTTTAAGTGTTTATTCATTTTTGACAGACGGAGACAGAGTACATGCAGGGGAGGGGCAGAGAGAGAGAGAGAGGGAGACACAGAATCCAAAGCAGACTCTAGGCTCTGAGCTGTCAGCCCAGAGCCCGACACGAGGCTTGAACCCATGAACCATGAGATCATGACCTGAGCTGAAGTCAGACGCTTAACCAAGTGAGCCCCCCAGGTCCCCTGAGAGGAATCTTAAGCAGGCTTCACACTTTGTGCAGAGTCCTACACGGGGCTCAGTCCCACAACCCTGTGATCATGACCTGAGCTGAAATTAAGAGTCAGATGCTCAGCCAACCGAGCCACCCAGGCACCCCTGTTTATGAAGTTTGTCATCCTTCTAATCTTCTTTCAGGACCACGCTGATTAGTGTTATCTGATAGTTTAAGATATTGGCTTTAGACCCATCTTATTACTCCTCTGTGGAAAATAAAATCTCTGGGGCTCCTGGGTAGCTGACTCTTGGTTTCAGCTCAGGTCATGATCTCATGGTTTGTGGGATTGAGCCCCATGTTGGCCTCTTGGGATTCTCTTTCTCCCTCCCTCCCCCTCCCTCCCCCTCTGCTCTCTCTCTCAAAATAAATAAATATACTTAGAAAAACTAAAATCTTTGCTTCTCTCATGTATTTCTTCGGAAGACCTTTAGAATAATCAGGTCAAATCCTTTAAAAGTAATCTCCTTGGAATTTTGATTGAATCTGCGTTAAAACCACAACATAATTTGGCAAGACCATGAGCAAAACATTCAGGCTAGCTATCCAGGAAAACAAGGAGTCCTTCATGCATTCAAGTACCCTTTTAAAAGCATATTTGGGCCTTAGGGATATGGAAATGGATTACTCTTAGTCACTGGTCCTTGGCACACACTCCCGTCATGTGTGCCAATTACTGAGCTATTATCTCTTGGCTTCAACTCCATTCCCAGTTCCGAGCTTTGTGAATCTGGGATTGCAATTCTGCAAAGCACACTTCTGCTTTGCCCACGAGCTGTGTTGGATTCTGCCCACAGGGGGCACCAGAGGGACTGTGGAAGCCTGGAGGAAGCAGAAGGGACCTAGTTCCTTCCGGTTTGCCCTCTGCTGCTTTCCGGTCAGTTTTTTGTTCCCATCAGCATCAGCATTACCCAGCAGCGCTGAGGCTGTTCCTTCCTGGGGCAGCTGCTGAACAGAGTTGGCAGGTTTTCCAAATCCTGGACACCCAGGGAGATGCCGGCACCATTTCACCACCGTTTCACTGGAGAAAGTCTCCGTCCCTAGTGGTCCTCTGAATTCAGACCTCCCCGCACGCGTTGAGAGCGCCCCCTCCTCAGTATCTGAGCTTCATTGCCAGTAGACCCTCATCCAAGGGTTCATTTTCAATATTTTTTTTTTTTGAGAGAAGGAGAAAGAGCACAGGTATGCAAGAGGGGACAGAGAGCAGAGCGAGAAGGGGGGAAAGACAGAGGTCCCAAGCGGGTTCCTTGTTATCAGCATGGAGCCCGACATGGGGCTCGATCCTGAGAACCTGGAGATCATGACCTGAGCTGAAATTAATTGTCAGGTGCTTAACCATCTGAGCCACCGAGGCACCCCTCAGTTTCAATAATTCTAAGCAGACTTTCTCCTTTGGTTTTCCTGTTCCAGGGCCAATAAGTAACTGCTTCCTGTAGTTACTTCTACCGTGATACCATAAGGGTCTCTTTTTGCCCTTCAGTTACCTAGTTACCAATCCTTTGTGCCTAAATAACATTTATTTATATGAAATCATCTCTGTTACACTCAACTGGTATGATTTGTCTCCCGAGTATACCTTGACTGACACCAGCAATAGGAAACAGATTCTCTCTCTCTTTTTCTAAGTTTTTAATTTTTATTTCTTTTTGAGAAAGATACAGCTAGTGAGCGGGGGAGGGGTAGAGACCGAAGGAGACAGAGTCCCAAGCAGGATCCCTTCTGTTAACGCAAAGCCGGTCGCGGGGCTCTAAGGAATGAATGAATGAACTGTGAGATCCCGACCGAAGCCGAAATCAAGTCAGACACTTGGTCATCTGAGCCATCCAGGTGTCCCAGGAAACAGATTCTCAAAGGTGGGGTGTGAGGGATGCCTTCAGTGTTTCCTAGGGGTTTAACAACACAGTGATGAACTCGTTGCCAATGAGAAATGAGATGCTAGTAGTCCATAGTATCCAGTGACGTCGTGGTGAACTATGTATATTTATTTATTTTTGAGAGAGACAGACGGACCATCAGCAGGGGAGGGGCAGACACACACACACAGGATCTGAAGCAGACTCCAGGCTCCAAGCTGTCGGCACTGAGCCCAATGTGGGGCTCAAACTCACAGACCTTGAAATCATGACCTGAGCCGAAGCCGGATGCTTAATCATATATTATCACCCATGTTGACTTTGATGAAGTTCCAACTGGAGTGCGTGCCTTGGGAGATCAAACGGCTGCTGCAGTTGATCATTATCGTACTAATAATGGCCACAAGAACCCTGGTAAAATTGGTGGCTTCTTCTGAGGGCGTTGACATGCTTCCCGAGAGAACATTATAAGCTCGGGTCTTTGTTGTTGTTGACCCCTAGCACAGTGTGAAAGGAGTTTGGGTTTTTTTTTTAATTTTTTAATGTTTTATTTATTTTTGATAGACAAAGCATGAGAGGGAGATGGGCATAGAGAGAAGGAGACACAGAACCGGAAGCAGGCTCCAGGCTCTGAGCTAGCTGTCAGCACAGAGCCTGACGTGGGGCTCGAAACCACGAACGTGAGATCTGACCTGAGCTGAAGTCAGACACTTAACCAACTGAGCCACCAGGTGCCCCTAAGCTCAGGTCTTTAAACTCTCAGCTCCAGGGGCATCTGAGTGGCTCAGTCGGCTAAGATCCAACTTCAGTTCAGGTCATGATCTCACGGTTTGTGGGTTCAAACCCCATATCGGGTTCAATACAGATAGCTTGGAGCCTAGAGCCTGCTTTAGATTCCATGTCTCCCTCTCTGCCCCTACCACATTCATGCTCTGTCTCTTTCACTCTCAAAAATAAATAAACATTAAAACCCACTCTTAAAAAAAAAGAGTACATTTGCCTAGATGGACAATGAATTGTCTAATTGTTCAATATAACACTATATGTTAATTATACTTGAATTAAAAAAAATAAAAATAAACTCTCAGCTCCAGTCGCACTCAGAACAGAGCGCCGCTATGAAAGCCCTGATGAAATTCGGTATTTCTTGTAAACACAAGGCTAACATGGCTGAGAATCCAACACACATTGTGGTCGTGTGAGTTTCAGAATTACATGGTCCGTTGAACGGAAAGCGTCACAAAGCCTTTGGTATAAAGGACTGGGCATTGCATGGGCGGGGGGCGGGGTCCCGCCACTTACATTGGGGACGTCTAGTTGGACACATAAACCTGAGACTCTTGAACTTTCTGCACTGGCTACAGACTCATTTCTTCACTCTCCTTTGCAGCGCAGTCGTCAAAAGAGTGATCTATGGCACCTGGGTGGCTCAGTTGGTTGAGCCTCCCACTTTTTTTAAAATTTATTTTTTAAATTTACATACAAGTTAGTTAGCATATAGTGCAATACTGATTTCAAGTCTTTCTTTGTTTATTTTTGAGAGAGAGAGAGAGGGAAGGAGAGTGAATGAATGAATATGAATGGGGAAGGGGCAGAGAGGGAGACACAGAATCTGAAGCAGGCTCCAGGTGCTTAGCGGTCAGCACAGAGCCTGGTGTGGGGCTCGAACTCACAGACTGCGAGACCATTAACTTGAGTCAAAGTCAGATGCTTAACTGACTGAGCCACCCAGATTCCCCGAGGCATCCCGCCCTTGATCTCAGCTCAGGTTCTGAACTCAAGGTTGTGAGTTCAAGGCCCATGTTGGGCAGGCTCATCTCTGGACTTTAAGCCTACTGAAAAAAAAAAAAAAGGAAAAAAACAAAACAGGGGCTCCTAGGTGAGTTGAGCATCTGACTCTTAATTTTGGCTCAGGTCATAATACCTTGCTCATGAGATCGAGCCCCACATTGGGTTCCCTCTGCTGGGCATAGAACCTGATTAAGATTCTCTTTCTGTCTCTCTTTGCCCACCTCCTTGCCTTGTGCATGCCCACACTCCCTCAAAAAAAAAAAAATAAAAAAGAGAGTGAGCTATACCTATCTTTTCTAAATCTTTGCCTCCCATCCTCTCTTAAACACAGATTTCCCTGCGGCACCTCGCTGGCTTAGTCAGTGGAGCGTGCGACTCTTGATCTCAGGGTCATGAGTTAGAGTCCCACATTGGGTTTGGAGAGGTGATATAAAAATAACTTTAAAAATCTTAATAAAGGCAAACACAGAACACAAATTTCCCTGGGCACCTAGCTGGCTCAGTTGGTAGAGCATGAGACTCTTGATCTCAAGAGTTACGAGTGCAGGCCCCACGTTGAGTGTAGAGACTACTGAAAAGTAAAATCTTCTTAAAAAATTAAAATCTTAGGGCACCTGGGTGGCTCGGTCGTTTAAGCGTCCAACTCTTGTTTTTCGGCTCAGGTCAGGATCTCATGATCTCAAGGTTCATGAGTTCAAGCCCCACATCGGACTTCATGCTGACAGCACAGAGCCTGCTTGGGATTCTCTCTCCCTCTCTCTCTGCCCTTCCCCTACTCACTCATTGTCTCTCTCTCAAAACTAAGTAAATAAACTTAAAATAAAAAATAAAAAATAGAAATCTTTAAAACAAAATACAAACATAAGTGCCTACCCCCAGCCCCTACTCCCCACCCCCACTCTCTGAAAAGTTGCTATACACCACTTTACTTTTACAGAAGGCCCACATGGGTACCTATTCACACAAATCAAAAGAAATCCAAAGAGGGTTTCACTTCTAGGAAATGCTGATTGGTTCTCTGGCTTATGCCGTTTCTGCTCATGAAAGGTTTCGCACAAATGCTCCACTTTCAGAGAGCGAGGGGAACGTCTACCCGCTTCCAGGCTTTTCCCACCACTGCGCCCCCAGAACTGCTTTTGCGGCTCAAGCCTGGGAGTGCTCAGTGCTCCGCCTGGCGGACCTGCAGCAGGATTTGACTGCTCCTTCCTTATTGATTAACTTTCTTCACAGGCTGCCCAGACGACACCTTTGGGTTTTCTTCCTGTTTCACTGGCTACTCCTTTTCAGGCTTCACCAAGAGTTTTTCCACTCCTCCCACACTTCTGAGTTTTGGAGTCCTCCACGGTTGAGGTTTTTGTTGTCTGGTTTTTTTTTTTTAATGTATATTGATTTTTCCAATAGTTCTATTTATTAAAATTTTTTGTTGTTGATTTTTGAGAGAGAGAAAGACTGTGAGTGGGGAGGGACAGAGAGAGAGGGGGACACAGAATCCCAAACAGGCTATAGGCTCTGAGCGGTCATCACAGAGCCCGACATGGGGTTCGAACTCATGAACCACAAGGTCATGACCTGAGCCAAAGCCGGACACTCAACTGACTGAGCCACCCAGGCGCCCCATAGTTTTATTTGTGTAATTTTTTTAAAAATGCATTTTGGAGACAGAGCATGAACAGGGGAGTGGCAGAGAGAAAAGAGGACAGAGGACCCGAAGGGGACTCTGCACTGACAGCAGTGAGCCTGATGCAGGGCTCCAACTCACGGACCGTGAGATCATGACCTGAGCCGAGTCGGACGCTCAACCAATGGAGCCACCCAGGCGCCGTTCAGTAGTTTTATTTAATGTCACGGTTTTACCTACTATCTCTATGCCCAGGGTTTCCACCTACGTCTCTCCTTAACTCAAGTCTCAGCTGTCCCACTCCGCATCTCCTTCTGGGTGTCTCATAAGCATTTTAACATCATTCACACGCCAGTTCTGAGTTTGTTTGACATCCGATCTCTTTCTTTATCTTTGTCGTCATCTGTCCTGTATCCCAGAGGGCGGCCCTTCGGCTCTGGCCCCCAGCCCTCTCTGCCAGCCAGCTTCCGCTGGCTGTGACCAACGGGAGGCCCTGGCAGGAGACAGACTGACGCGAGGGGACAGGACGTTTCCGCTCCTCCGTCTTTGCTTCTCTGGAAGCAGCCGGAGCTCTGACTAGACAGACCTGCTTCGGCCGGGTCACTGCAGGCGCCGGACATCACTGCCTCCTCCCTTTGTCCTTCCAGCCCAGGGGTGGCTGTGGCTCCGTGCTGGTGCTAACCTGCGGTTTCATCCTTTCTTGACCCCTCAGGGTTTCCTTCCCCCTTGCAACATCAAATGTTCAAGGTAGTCGCTCTGTCCTTGGGGTCAAGAGTGGCTTCCGGAGACAGATCCCCACACAGGAATTCTCAGATTACGTGCTGTCTTAACCGATGCCAGGTCCCGGCGCGCTCATCCCCGGCGTTCAGCGGTACCTGTTTC
>NC_043715.1:51546253-51550150 GCF_006229205.1 Suricata suricatta
TTCTGAATAAAAAGAAGAGGCTTGAAGAGGCTTGATTGAAAGTGTGTTGGGTCTTCACTCTCTGTGCGTCCCCCTTCCTGCCCTTTCTCTCCCTCTCTCAGGAAATGAAACCCACGACGATTCTCCGCCCTGCAGGTCGGGGCGGACGAAACAGGTACCGCTGAACGCCGGGGATGAGCGCGCCGGGACCTGGCATCGGCTAAGACATTTGTCGCCCAACGTGAGGCTGAGTAAGAGGAATCTAGTAAAAAAACCGATCAAAGAGAAAAAGAAGAAGAAAAAGAGGTAACGCTCAGGTTTTAGAAGGAGACAGCCATGCAGAATTAGCTGTGTGGTCCAGTGCTCAGGAATTATAAGGAGACGTCCATGCTGTGGTCAGTGCTCGAGTGAGTGATCGGTAAATTTAGGGCAGAAATTAAGCAAATAGTCTAAACAGAAACCCTTAGAGCACAGGGAGTAAAGGTATCTAAGTGTTTTTCTAAAACCTCTGCGGAGGAAGAATGATGGCCTCTTGTGTGTGTGTGTGAGTGAACCTTTGTCTTTGCGTCACTGTATTATAAGAAATAAGGGGCAATTACAGAGTCTGTTCTACCTGTTTCGGTTTGCTGCAAACGACCTCCCGTAGAGATAGGCAGAGTTAGAGTCAAGTATGTAAATTAAGTTTTGAGCCATAAAGAGTCTAAAGAAAGAGATCTGTTTATTTCCCAGGTTAACAGCTAAAAGTTTATAACAGCAAAAAGTTTAAAGCTGCCCCGTTGCCCAGGGCAACCAGAAGGCCATCAGGCTGCAGTCCGCTGGGTGCGGAGAAGTCAATTTGCATAACACTAGCTTCTCCCTCTGCCTTAGGTGATAAGAAACAAAAGACCACAGAAATCAGGGATTTTTTTGCACCAAATTTCGAGGTTAAAAGAATTGTTAAAATAGTTTTTAAGGTTCTTAGTAAATTAAAACGTTAAGGTTTTACTTGATAATAAATTAAGATTAAATTCATTGGCTGTCTAACAAGTTAAAACTAAAGCAAAAGTCAACTAATTAATATATTGGTATAAAATAAGGCCTGTAGATGTCTGTGCTTTTTAACTTGTGGCAAAACAACTGGGGATATTTAAAACTATTAAAAAGCTGCTTTGTACTTAATTGATTCAGAAGTTTACCATCTAAAGAGAAAAGTTTTGATTACTAAGCCCTCAATGGGAGACTAAGATTTCTAAAAGTTGATAGTCTGCTAAGTGTAATTTATAAATGGTGCAACTGCTCAAAAATATGTGCTGTTCCTAAAGTTTTAATGTTTTAGTATAAGATCACTACTCAACACCTTCTTTTTTAAATTTTTTTTAATGTTTTATTTATTTTTGATACACAGAGAGATAGAGCATGAGAGGGGAAGGGGCAGAGAGAGAAGGAGACACAGAACGGGAAGCAGGCTCCAGGCTCTGAGCTGGCTGTCAGCACAGAGCCTGACGCGGGGCTCGAACCCACGAACGTGAGATCTGACCTGAGCCGAAGTCGGAGGCTCAACCGACTGAGCCACCCCCTCAACACCTTTAACAATGAAAATATAAGTGTCACTAAATTTAAACTGTAACTTAACAGCCTTTACAATTAAAGAGCATTTATGTACCTTTAATGATGTTCAAAAACTATTGGGGGATATTAATTGGATTTGGCCTCTTTCAAAGCTGTCTACTAGAGACCTTATTCCCCTGTTTAAGATCTTGCATAAAGACTTCCATCCAAATTGCAAAACGAGAGTTAACTCCTTTGGCCTGAAATCCTTACCTAAAGTTAATAAGACTTTACGAGGGGCCGTGCTTACAAGGATTAATTACAATAAGCTTTGGTCTTTAATAAAATTATTTCTTTTCAAACTAGGGAAACTTCAGCACAGAGAGCTAAACTTGTTGTTGTTATTAAAATATTTCAAAAAACTCCAGAGAGGTTTAATCTACAACTGGTCTCTTTTCAGCAACTGAGACTACAACAGTACCTGTCTACAAGACAGAAATTTCAAGTTTGACTCATTCTAAATTGCCTGGCCCCCTCTCTGAAATTCATCATCTAAGGCTACAATTTAAGGTCTCGTGAGCAGGCACGACAAATAGTAAAACAGTGTCCTTCTTGTGTTGTGCACTTCCCTCTTCCTCATTTGGGAGTAAATCCTTGAAGACTGGTGCCCAATGCCATCTGGCAAATGGATGTAACACACATTTTAGAGTTTGGAAATCTAAAGTATGTTCTTGTGAGTATTGATACCTACAGTGGTTTCCTATATGCTACTTTACAAACTGGAGAAGCAGGAAAGCACATCGTAGCACACATGCTTTCTGCCATATCAGTGCTAGGAATCCCAAAACAAGCGAAAACTGACAATGGACCAGGATATACTGGGACCATGTTCTCTAAATTTTGTCAACAGTTACACATTAAACACATCACTGGAATTCCTTATAATCCACAAGGACAAGGTATAGTAGAACGGGCACATCTATCCTTAAAAAAATACCCTTGATAAAATTAAAGGGGGAACGGTACCCCGTCAAGGGATCTCCCAGGAATCTTTTGCACCATGCACTGTTTATTTTAAATTTTTTAACTTTGGATAAAGAAGGACGCTCAGCTGCTGAGCGTCTCTGGCAAAATGAGAAACAAAAAACTTTTGCTACCGTGCTTTGGAAAGATCCTCTGGATAACAAATGGTATGGTCCGGACCCAGTTTTAATCTGGGGACAAGGATCAGTTTGCATTTATTCACAAAAAAACAGATGCAGCCAGATGGCTGCCAGAGAGATTAATAAAACAAATCGATCAAAATACTCAGTCCTCCAGGGAGAAAAAAATCTCCTTGAGAGAAATCTTTGTCTTTTCCTTTAGGACCATGCTGGGAAAAGAAGCTTCAGAAAGAACCTGGAGAAGAGGAGGAAGGAACACATCAACAGCCCTTCCTTCGTGGATTTTCATGGACTTTTACCCTATCTCCTCCTGTTTTTTTTTAAATTTTTTTAAATGTTTTTATTTTTGATACAGAGAGAGATAGAGCATAGAGGGGAGGAGCAGAGAGAGAAGGAGACAGAACTGGAAGTAGGCTCCAGGCTCTGAGCTAGCTGTCAGCACAGAGCCCGACGCGGGGCTTGAACCCACGAACGCGAGATCTGACCTGAGCCGAAGTCAGAAGCTTAACCGACTGAGCCACCCAGGCGCCCCTATCTCCTCCTGTTTAAGACCTATTGCGGTTTTATTGATCTTGGTGTCTTTGGGCCCTGTTCTATTCAATAAGGTCATGGCTCTCCTGAGGCAGCAAATAGGCGCAGCCTACCCAGGTCCATTATATTAAGCTCGATATGGCCGATCAGGAGGCCGATGGAAGAGCTATATTCTAGCAAGAGGCACGGGCTGGCTAGCCAATGACGGGTAAGAGAGACCTTACCATCCTTTCACCTAAGACAGGCGCTCAGACACAAGCTTCTGAGTGTGCCCATGACGGGTAAGAAGGATTGGCAGGTCTCCGACCTAAGACAGGCACAGTCCTTTCCTTGCCCATACTATCATATTCTGGAAGAACCCCCTTTTTAAATTTATTAGAATAAAAGGGAGGACCTGTGGGAAGCGGCAAAGATCTCAGCTGCTTGGCCATTTGCTAGCCGGATATGTCACTCCCTAAGGGGAGTTGCAAAAATAGGCAGGGGAGCGCCACTCCCTGTCAGAGAAGCCAGAAGATCAAAGATCAACCGCCTGCAGGCAGGGTAGTATCAGCCCCTCAGGCGCTGTGCTAGAACACTTTAGTCTGGTTCCTCTTTGACTCCAGCCTTAATCCCTTAACCCTGTTTCCTAGCAACCGACCTAGGTCAGCTGCCTTGCTTTCCCGCCTTGAAACCTTTATAAGATACGGGGTTTTCTGAA
>NC_043715.1:51550250-51565128 GCF_006229205.1 Suricata suricatta
GGCCGCGTGTCTCCCTCGGCATCTTGGTCAGTTCTGGGGGCGATGACAAAGCCCGCCGCTCACCCAGCACACAGCTGGATCTCAAGTCCCGGGAGTCTGGGAAGTCCAGGATCAAAGTGGCGGCAGATTTGGTGTCGGCTTCCTGGTTTGCAAACGGTTGCCTTCTTCCTGTGTCCTTAGGTGGTGAGAGGGGGAGGGGGATGGGGAGGGGGATGGGGAGGGGAGAGGGGGAGGGGGGGGGGGGGGGGGGGGGGGGGGGGGGGGGGGGGGGGGGGGGGGGGGGGGGGGGGGGGAAGGAATGGAAGGGAAGGGAAAGAAAGGGAGGGGATTGTGTCTCTTGTTAAAAGGACACTAATCCTGGGGTGCTGGCAGAGCTCTTGATTGCAGGGTTGTGGGTTCGAGCCCACGTTGCGTGTAGAGATTGCTTAAAAGTAGAATCGTGGGGCGTCTCGGTGACTCGGTCAGTTCAGTGCCCGACTCTCGATTTCAGCTCAGGTCATGGTCTCACGGTTTGTGACATGGAGCCCCACCATCGGGCTCAGTGCTGACATCGCGGAGCCTGCTTGGGATTCTCTCTCTCTTCCTCTTTCTCTGCCTCTCCCTCCCTTGTGCTGTCTTTGTTCCTCTCTAAATAAATCTTTAAAAAAAAGTAGAATCATAAACAAACTAATCCCATCGTGGGGTTCACGCTATGGCCACATCTCAACCTCCCAGTGGCCCCCTCCAAATGCCATCGCATGGGCTGTTAGGTCTTCAACATATGGATTCTGGTGGAAACAAAAATATAGTCTGTACACTCTGGAAAATGAGAATAATTATTCATTCTCTAAGGGGCGATTTATTTACTATTTTTATTTTTAGAGATAGAAAGAGCTCACACACACATGAGCAGGGAAGGAGAGACAGACCCTGTGATCATGACCTGAATCGAAATCAAGAGTTGGACGCACAGCTGACTGAGCCACCCAGGTGTCCCACGTTCGTGGGTTCGAGCCCCGCGTCAGGCTCTGGCAGCTAGCTCAGAGCCTGGAGCCTGCTTCCGGTTCTGTGTCTCCTTCTCTCTCTGCCCCTCCCCCTCTCATGCTCTGTCTCTCTCTGTATCAAAAATAAATAAAACATTAAAAAATTTAAAAAATAAAAATCTGAAATCTATTAGCTTTTATTTGTTATCAGTTGGGGAGAAGTAAATTCTACCTTAAAATATTTCTTTTCATTTTTTAACTTTTTAATCATTGGCACACAGAAATAAATTTATTTTTTTACATTCACCTTTTGTTCAGCCTCCTTGTTAAACTCACTGATTTTTTTAAGTTTTTAATTTTCAGGGCGCGCCTGGGTGGCTCAGTCGGTTAAGCGGCCAACTTTGGCTCCAGTCATGATCTTGTGGTTTATGAGTTCTAGCCCCATATCAGGCTCTGTGCTGACAGCTCAGGGCCTGGAGCCTGTTTCAGATTCTGTGTCTCGCTCTCTCTCTGACCCTCCCCTACTCATGCTCTGTCTCTTTGTCTCTCTCTCTCAAAAATAAATGTTTTTTAAAAAATAAGATTTTAATTTTCTTATTTAAAAATTTAAAATTTTAATATTTAATATTTTAAATTTAATATTTTAAATTTTAAAATCTTAAAGATTTTATTTTTTAATGAATTTTAAAAGTTTATTCATTTATTATTTCAGAGAGAGAAAGAGTGAGAATGAGCATAAGCCAGGGAGGGGCAGAGAGAGAGAGAGAGAGAAGACACAGAATTCGAAGCAGGCACCAGGTCCTGAGCTGTCAGCACAGAGCCCGACGAGGGGCTCAAACCCACAAACCGTGAGATCATGACCTGAGCCGAAGTCGGACCCTTAACCGACTGAGCCACCCAGGCGCCCCGTGAACTGACTTTTTTAACTTTTTTTTTTTTTTAAGTAGGCTCCATGCTCAACATGACCCTTAGATCAAGAGTGGGGTGCTTAGGGGCGCCTGGGTGGCTTAATCAGTTAAGCGTGTGACTTCGGCTCGGGTCATAATCTCACAGCTTGTGAGTTAGAGGCCCTCCTCGGGCTCTGTGCTGACAGTGCAGAGCCTGTCTCCAGCTTTATTTATTTTATTAAAAAAAAATTTTTTTTAATGTTTTATTTATTTTTGAGACAGAGAGAGACAGAGCATGAGAGCGGGAGGGGCAGAGAGAGGAGGAGACACAGAACTGGAAGCAGGCTCCAGGCTCCGAGCTAACTGTCAGCACAGAGCCCGACGCGGGGCTCGAACCCACGAACGTGAGATCTGACCTGAGCCGAAGTCGGAGGCTTAACCGACTGAGCCCCCCAGGCGCCCCTCCAGCTTTAGATTCTTTGTATCCCTCTCCCTCTGCCCCAGCTCCGCTTGCACTCTTTCTCTCAAAAATATTAAAAAAAAAAAAAATGGGGTGCTCTACTAAGTGTGTCAGCCACACACCCCAAAATGTACTGACTCTCCCCCTCTCATGCCCCCCCCATGCTCTGTCTCTCTCTGTATCAAAAATAAATAAAACACTTAAAAAATTTTAATAATTTATAGATTCCTTTGGGTTCTCTGATTCTCAATATGTGTAATTATTTGGCATCTAGAAGTAACGATAGTTTCCTGTATTCCCTGTCTTTGTGTTATTGCAACAGTGTTAGGACAGGAGCTGCATGCTGGGTGCACAGAAGGAGGTGGCCAGGACGGGGCATGATGGGGGTTTCATGGGTGCCAGTAAGGTTGAGTGTCTAAATCTTGGTTGTGGTTGGAAACATGGGTCCATTTTAGGATAATTTGTTATACACTTTTGATCTGTGAACTTTCCCATTTATGTTATTCTTCAATTAAAAGGTTAAAAATGGTGGTTTAAAATAGGTCCACAAGTTGACATGGTCTCTAGCATATGTCTCCAGGACCGCCTGGCTGGCTCCATCAGGCAAGCATGTGACTCTTGATCTCAGGGTTGTGAGTTCAAGCCCCATGTTGGGTGCAGAAATTACTTTACAAAACTGAAATATTTAAAAAAAATTTTAATGTTTATTATTTACTATTGAGAGGAAGAGAGAGACAGAGTGCAAGCAGGGGAAAGTTAGAGAGAGAGGGAGAGACAGAATCCGAAGCAGGCTGCAGGCTCTGAGCTGTCAGCACAAAGCCTGATGTGGGGCTCGAACTCACAAACCATGAAATCATGACCTGAGCCAAAGTCAGACACTTACCTGACTAAGCTACTCAGGTGCCCCTGAAATGTTTTTTAATGTTTAATTTTGAGATACAGAGACAGAGTGTGAGTAGGAGAGGGGCAGAGAAAGACAGGGAGACAAGAGAGCGAGACACAGAATCCAAAGCAGGTTCCAGGTTCTGAGCTATCTGCACAGAGCCCAACATGAGTCTTGAACCCACAAACCACGAGATCATGACCTGAGCCGAAGTCAGACACTGAACTGACTGAGCCACCCGGGCGCCCCTAAATTGAAATCTTTAAAAAAAAAAATTATGTCTGTAAATTCTCTGACATGATCCTTGCGTATGATCTGGACTTAGTGACTCAACTCTAATGAACATAAGAAGGAATGATAGTATGCAACTTCGGAGATGAGATCCTTAAAGCACTGTAGCTTCCTGCTTGTTCTTAGACCGCTTGCTCTACGTACGGTTAGCTGCCGTGGAAACTGAGGCACCCAGCCACCAGACAGCAAGGAACCAAGGCCTCCACGTGAGAGCATCTACGTGTGCCGTCTTGAAATGACAACTTCCAGCCCCAGTCGAGCCTTCGGATGATTGCAGCTCCCGCTGATATAGTCACTGCCGCCTCATGGGGACCCTGAGCCAGAACCACCCAGCTAAGCCACGCCTAGGTTCCTGACCTCAGAAATTGTGTGAGTGAGAGAATGGGCTTATTTGTTTTAAGCAGCTAAGTTTGGGGAGGGGTAATTTTTTACATAGCAGTAGACAATATAATGGTCTAGTAAAAAAAAAAAAAATCACTCGGGCGGGGTGCCTGGGCGGCTCAGTTGGATGAGTGGCTGACTTCAGCTCAGGTCATGATCTCACGGCTCGAAGGCCTTTCCTCAGGCTCTGTGCTGACAGCTCGGAGCCTGGAGCCTGCTTCAGGTTCTGTGTCTCCCTCTATCTCTGCCCCTCTCCACTCATGCTCTCTCTCTCTCTCTCAAAAATAAATAAACATTAACAAATGTTTCTTTTTTAATCACTCCAAAGGCTCCTGGCTGGCGGAGTCAGTAAAGGCTGTGACTCTTGATCTCAGGGTCTTGAGTTTAGACTCCATAGAGATTTGTTTAAAAAATTTATATATAGGGGCGCCTGGGGGGCTCTGTGAGTTGAGTGTCTGACTTCAGCTCAGGTCATGATCTCACGGTTCGTGGGTTCGGGCCCCGTGTTGGCCTCTCTGCTGACAGCTCAGAGCTCGGAGCCTGCTTTGGATTCTGTGTCGCCTTCTCTCTCTGCCCCTACCCCATTCGTGCTCTATCTCTGTCTCTCAATAATAAATAAAGGTAAAAAAACCTTTTTTTAAAATTTACATATATATATAATTTTTAGAAAGTCACTGTAAAAAGGTTTGGATTGATAGGCCCAAACCGTGCTGATCCTTATTTCTACCCTGTATTTCCTTTTCAAAGAAGTGTAGCTCCCTGGAAACCAAGGCACCCCATTGGCTGAGGATCAAGTTGTGGGGAGAGGCTGGTGCATGGTGTGTGTGCCATTCACCAGCCCCCCCTTTGGTGCCAGAAAAGGAGACAGATTTCATGCCAGCATGAGAGGCCATTTATTCTTCAGGGGCCGGGCTCCCCCGTGTTGGGGGAGTTGCCCCGCCACTTCCTCCCCGCATTGGTCCTGTGGACCCCTCAAGTGGCAGGTTGCTGAGTTGATCATGGAGGGAGCACGTTTTCAAGCGTAGATAGTCCAGAGTGGCCCCCTTCTCCCTGTAATAACAGACGGCAGGGAGCTGGTGCCCATGAGGCTACGGGGCTAGCCTTGGGGCTAGAGCGGACAGACAGGGTGACTCAGGCCCCTTCCCCAAGACCTCCCCCTCCCCCCACGCCCTCAGCCGCCTTCCTCACTCTGGCTTCATCTTGTCCGTCAGCAGCAGGTTCTTGGTCCGCAAGGCTTCCTCTTGGGCCAGCCGCAGGGTGGAGCTGAGGGCCTCTGCCCTGACGTGTTTGGCCAAGGCCTGGCGCTCCAGCTCCTGGGGAGAGGAGTGTAGACGCAGCTGGGCTTGCCGGAGCGGGCTGGGGGCGGAGGCGGAGCTGGATCGCGGAGGGCAAGGGGCATGGGGCCCGTGGGGTCCTCGTTCCTCCCCCGCAGGGTTTCCCATCGTGCTTCAGACCTGAGGCTGTCCCACTGTCCCGACGTACCGCCTCTGTGTCCCAGCAAACACTCAATTAGCATCTAGCGTGGTGTCCCCTCCTGCCCGTGAGCCATCATGCGTTTGACGTGTGCAGGCCCCAGTATCCCACCATGTGGTGAACTACATCCCCTAATTCATAATACCCCACATGGCTCCTAGACCAGGATCTCAGGTAAAATAATAATCGTTAGTGTTCCAGTTCCCTACATTCCACAGTGTCCCCGGCCCCGTGTCCTATCATGTATTAATCCTGTTGTTCTGCCACATCGGTGTCTGTCCCACCCACGACAACCCGCATCCCATCCTACATTAGACCAGCCTCCCATAATGCATTCGGTAGCCATGTTTCAGGATGTACACAGGCCTCATGTTCCACCAGCTGTTAGGCTGGGGTCCGGGTGCAATACCTCGCAAAGAGCCATAGTTCATTTCCCATAATGCATTAGCTTACTATGACCTGTATTCACTGGGTCCCTTGTCTGACCTCCATGATTCCATATTGCCTCTCAAGGGCTACAGAAAATCAGGCTTATATTCCATGAAGCTGTAGACTGGCATCCATCTTCTGTGACCCACAATGCACCAGACCCAATGTGTCCTCCAATGCCTTGGGCCCGAGTCTGTCACCCCGGATCCATAATGACTTACTACCCAACAGACTGCTTGTCCCTCCCCAACCCCACCCCAAGCCATCAGATCCACGTGTTCCCCCCCCAACACCTGTCACCCACGGTGTTTAGTACTTCCCGTCCTGCCACGACCCACAGTATCCCTGTGTCTGGGGCACCCCTCCCACTCCCCTGACACAAGAGGGGCATGATGGCCTGTGGTCCCTGGTACCAGAATCTTCTTGTGCAGCCTCTGGCAGTTGGGGCAGGCGGGAACCAGGCCTCTCTGTTTCACCTCGTCCACTAGCGGCGTCAGTGCTCCATCCAGCAGCTGCTGCAGGGACTCTGTGTTCAGCGGCTGCCCCTGACTGAGGGAGGGGCAGTCACCAGGCGTAAGAAGCCTAGTACCAACCCCCCAGATGCCCTATACCCACCTGCCCAGCCTCCACCCAGATCTTGCTTCCACTGTGCACCCACGCACCCTTCCCACCATGCACTGGGGCCAACCTACAGGGCAACGGGTATCTTTTGATTTCCACAGCGTGGGTAATTCCCACAGTACCTGGGGATGCCCCCCTCTCAAAGGGTAGCAGACAGGCCTCCGTTCATGAAAAAAAACCACATTTCCCATCATGCACTAGTTAAACTTGAACCTGTATTGGGAGTCCCCCACTTCCTATTGCGGACTAATGCATCATCATATCTTGTGTTCCACAAGACACTGACTTCGCCCTGTGGGAAGGGCAGGAATCTGGCTCCCATAATGCACCAGGACTAGCCTGTCCTAAACCGCATGGGGATACTCTGTCTCCCACCGTGAACTCCTCCCTACCCACCGCACCCCCTGCTAGAGTCTTGGCCGGTGCCCCATCTCTTTCAATGGCCTGTCCTCAACATGACCCAGAATGCACCAGGCCCCACCAGGCCTGATCCCCTTACCTAGGACAGCGGACACAGGAGCCTAGAGGTGGCCGATCTAGGTTCATGGGGAGGTCAGACCCTCTTCGAGAGCTCCGCCTCAGCTCCTCCAGGATAGGTTTCATTGGGCCCAGCCCCTCCAGTTGGCTCCTCAGTGAAGCCACAGACACTGCTGATCGCTCCATCCTGAGGTGAGAGTACAGTGCTGCGAGGTCACCTCTCTGACGATTAAATCCAAGTCCCCTTCGCGCTTCACCTATTATTAGCCCAGCTCCTCTGTTCGCATCTAGCCTGTGATACTCCCGCCCTGCACCGCCCCACCCCTCTGCTCTCTGATTGGCCCTTCCTTTATAGTTTGTGCTCACATGCCCCTCCCTGTTCTCCAATTGGCGTTCCCTGTTCCTCTTGGCTCCACCCTTTATCCTTTTAAGGTATGGAACACAACTCTTCTCGAATTGGCCCCGCCCCTCAGTCCTTATTAGCTATAGGGGGCACCCCCCTCTCTAATTAGAGCTTCTTCTTGCCAGGCTAGGGTCTGGACCCCTAGGCCCCAGCCGATTGGTCCAACCCTTACCTCCCGGCCCCGCCCCCTATCCACCCCGCCCCGGCCCCTCACTCGCCTCGGTTCTTACATTGTGCACAGCTCATCTGTCCGGCCCCGCAGCTCCTCTAGGCCCCGCGCAGTCTGCGCCTGTTCCCGCTGCGCCTGCTCCCACTGGCCCAGGAAGCCGTCGAGCCTGCCGCCCAGGCCCCCAAGCAGCCGCAGGGCCTCCTGTACCGCCCCCTCCTCCTGATGCCACCTGGCAGTCAGCGAGGACACCTCCCTTCTGGAGAGGGAGAAGTAAGGAACAGGTCAGGGCTAAGGTTTGGACAGGTCTCCATAGACCCCACCCTGCCCGTGATTCTGGAACCACCCAGCTCCCAAATTCTCTTGTCCTGTCCATTCCTTGTAATCCTCCCGTGTCCTACAGAACCTTGTCCCCTTGTCGGGTATCCTGGCCCTTCCCTTGTCTTGCTCCTCCCCCAGCCCCATGCCAGCTCCTCCAGACGCTGCCCCCCTGAAATTGGAGCCCTTGAGGACCTGTCCCCTACCCAGACCCACCCACCCTACTTTTACCAGACGCGGACCTCCCTTCCACCAACCCTATACTCAAACTCAGCTCTTTGAAGTCTGGCCTTTCCAGCTCACCATCCCCAACACACTTCTTCCTGGGCTCTTTGAGCTCCACCGTGTAGGCCCTTGTTCCCGTATGATCTTCAAGGCTCCACCCTCAGGCCCACGCCCATGTCAGGTCGTTGAGGCTCCACACCAGCCCACCCTTCCCACTCACCTCAGCTCCTCAAGGCTGTAAGAGACCTTCTGTAACTCCAGCTCACGCAAGTTGGGGCACTCCCCTGCCCGCGGCCCCATTCCCCAACCGCCTGGGGCCACGGCCCACGGTTGCCGGGGTTCGTTGGGGCTCCCGGGAGGGTCAGAGCTGCCAGGGGGCTGGGCGGTGGAGCCCAGGCTGTGCCGGGAGAGGCCAGCCTCCAGTTTCTGCTCTAGCTCCTGCAGCTTGGCCTCCTGCCTCCATGGTGTCTCATCCTGCACCAGCTGCCGGAGATAACGCAGCTTCTCCTGGGCCGGGAAGGAAGGTGGGGTGACACCGTCCAGCCCCTTGCCTCCAACGACCACCTCCACCCCCCAGATCCACCCAAGATTGGAAAGTAAATGGTTGAGGAAGAGAAGATCGGGAAGCCCTGTTTCGAGTCTAGATGGACTTTCCATTGCTGGGGACGACTAGCCCATCCAAAATCCAGCTCACTTTCACCTCCGAATGCCTACCTCCTGCCTCCATCCCGCACTCCACCCCCACTCCAGTTCTTTGTGGGGCCAAATTCCAGCCCCTCCTGTTTAGGAAGCACAAGTGAGGCTTTTCCAACATTGTGCTGGGAAATGAGTGGGAAATGTGGGCCGGACAGGCATTCCTGCTGAGTCCGACACGAGTCCCTCTCCAAGATCTGAAAGTGATGGGGCATGGAGGAGCTTGAACGTGAAAATGAAGGGGCAGTGGTGGTGGTGGTGGTGATGCGGGGGGGGGGGGGGTGTCTGGGTAGGAAGTCCCACCTGATCCTCTTCCCCAAACACCTCCTCACCTCCAACAGGGTAGAGTTCTGCTTCAGGAAGTTGGTTTTTATTTCAGCATCTTCCACCAACCGGGTCACCTTCAGGCAGCTCTCCTGGGTCAGGACACCAGGCAGGGCCCTGCCTTCCCGTTCCAGTTCTTGCCTCCCAACCCTTCCCCTCCCTAGTCCCATAGAGGCTCCAACCCCTTCTCGGAGACACATCCACTTCCCCCATCTGCCCCCTATCAGCCTGGTTCTCTGGGCTTCAGGGATGGCTTCCTCCTTAGACCCTTCCCCCTGCTACTTTTCTCCACGACTCTCCTGTCCATGACTTCATTCCCTCTCACTTTCCACCTTCTCCCTACTTCCACCCCCGTCTCCCAACCCGACTCTTGCTCCACTGGGGCTCACCTTGAGTTGACTACAGTAACCTTCTAGTTCCTCCGCCTCTTGCTGCCTTCTCTCTAGGTTCTCGCTCAGCACCAAACACTCACTCTGGAGCCGGGAAGGGAAGTGAGGTTAGCCAGGGCCCACGAGAAGGATACCCCAGGGGGAGGAGAGGCACACTTGGCCGTGGCGGAAGCGGAGTGTTGGGGGGGGTGGGGGGGTTCCCACACCTGCAGTGTCTGCACGTGCTGGTTAACCCTGGTGGTCTTTTCCTTCAAGCTGGTGATGGAGTCTTTGGCCCAGACCAATCCACTGTTGACCACACTCTGCGGAAGAATGGGAGAAGGCGGGTCAGTGGGTGTGGCAGCAAACCCCAACCCCAACAAAAAGGCCTAGAACAGGGCGGAGGCTGGGTTTGCACTTCGATTCTGCCCTGTGACCTTGGGCCAGGGCTGTACCTCTTTGATTCTTGGTATTCCTGCTCCATGAACCAAAAGGTGGACTCAATTTTCTGCTTGGTGGATGGGAAGGAAAAGAAGTAGGATCCAGGAGGGGGTGGGCGTGGGGGTCAGAGGGGGGTCTGTGAGAGAAGGATGGTCTCACTTGAGGGTTGAGATAAATGCCCTTGGCGTCCACAGACGTAAATAAGATAAACTGGTAAAACGCATGCTCTAGCTTTCTCTCCAGGCGCTGGAAAAAAAGTTTAAGATAATCCACTTTCCAGATATAAGTGCTCACTAAGCACTTGGCCACACACACACACACACACACACACACACGCGCGCATACATGTTTCCTTTTTAGTCCTCTAAGCTACACCTTTTGAGGTTATTTGGCCCAATTTGCAAGTGAGGAAACCGAGGCTTAGAGATGGAATGCCCCCTTGAGCTCCCAGGTACACGGTACATGAAATGGCCTTGAGATTTTAAACCTACCACCTTTGGTTTAAACCATGACACCATGTAGCCTCTGACCATCACCACCTTCTGTCACCGGAAAATGTCCTGTGACTCATGCAATGCAGACTGTGGCCCAAGAGGGATGCAGGTGGCAGGATCCACTCTTCCGTCTTCCACATTTTTAGAAGCCTTAGCCCAGCACATGACTGTGCTGTCAAAGACTACATTTCCCAGGCTCCCTTGCAGGTAGGTGTGGCCATACGACAAAGTTTCAGCCAATGGGATGTGAGTAGCAATAGGTCGGCAATTTCTAAGTCATGCCTTGCTTAAAGGAAAAGAGGGAAAGCATCCCCCTTTCTCTTTTCTTACTGGCTGGAGTGTAAAGTTCATGGCCAAAGCCAAGGGCAAACATCTTGGACCATCAATTGGAGGATACAACAAGATGGAAGCCTGAATCCTCAATACTGTGGAGCTGCCGTCCTAAATTCCAGCCACTGACCAAGATGGGCAAGTGAGAGAGAACGTTTTCCATCTTGTTTAGCCTGTGCTATTTTGTGTTTTTTTTGTTACTGGCTGCCCAAATTGTGACTTAATCACGGGACCTCCAGAATACAGAGCCTGCAACATACTGAATTTGAAGAGCAAGCCTCCTACACTTGTTGTGATTATTATATGAGCCATAAACCATCTTGCCTAAGCCGGTTACTTTGGTGTCCACAGTTGCTGAACCAACAACACACAGAGAAAAGGGGGAACAAGTTTCCTCCATTGTAAGAAAATGACAACATCACATTCCTTGCATGATCGCTCGGGAGAACAGGTGTGATAAGAAATGTTGTATCGGGGCGCCTGCGTGGCTCAGCCAGTTGGGTGTCTGACTCTTGATTTCGGCTCAGGTCATGGCATCCGACTTTGGCTCAGGTCATGATCTTGTGGGTCAGGAGTTTGAGCCCCGTGCAGGGCTCTGTGCTGACGGCTCAGAGCCTGGAGCCTGCCTCGGATTCTGTGTCTCCCCCCACCCCGCCACTCTCTGCTGATTCATACTCTGTCTGTCTGTCTGTCTCTCTCTCAAAAATAACGAAAACATTAGAAAGAATTTAAAATGCACAAAACAAAACCTGACAGAATTGAAGGGTGGAGTTGACAATTCAACAAGAATGGTTGGGGACTTTGGCTTCAGTATGTCACTTTCTAATGGACAGAAGAGCCAGAGAGAAGATCAGCAGGACATCTGACAGATGCACTCCACCCACCAACAGCAGAGCACCTGGTCCTCTCAAGTGCTGTGAGGCATTCTGCATGGCTCCAGAATGGACCGTGTATTGAGTCAAAAACCACGTCTCAAGAACTGTAAAAGAATTGAATCATACAAAGTATGACCTCAGTGACCTCAGGAGAATGAAAATTAGAAGTCATTACCAGAGGGACGCTTGGCTGGTGCAGTTCGTAAAGTTCGTGAGTCTTGATCTCTTGGGCTTTTGAATTTGAGCCCCACCTTAGATGTAAAGATTACTTAAAAATAAAATCTGGGGGCGCCTGGGTGGCTCAGTCGGTTAAGACTCTGATTTCAGCTCAGGGCATGATCTTGCGTTCATGAGTTCGAGTCTCATGTTGGGCTCTGTGCTGACAGCTCAAAACCTGGATCCTACTTAAGATTCTGTGTCTCCCTCTCTCTCTGCCCCTCCCCCTCTCATGCTCTGTCTCAAAAATAAATAAAACATTTTTTTAATGTTTTATTTATTTTTGAGACAGACAGAGACAGAGCATGAGAGGGGGAGGGGCAGAGAGAGAAGGAGACACAACCAGAAGCAGGCTCCAGGCTCTGAGCTAGCTGTCAGCACAGAGCCTGACGCGGGGCTTGAACCCACGAACATGAGATCTGATCTGAGCCGAAGTCGGAGGTTTAACCGACTGAGCCACCCAGGCGCCCCATAAAACATTTTTTAAAAATAAAATAAAATCTGAAGAAGATGAAGACAGAGATGGAGAAGGAGGAGGAGGAGAAAGAGGAGGAAGGGGAAGAGGAAGAAGAGGAGGAACAGTACGAGGAAGAATGAGGACATCTGAACAGACCCATAGGAAGTAAAGAGATTGGAAAAAAAAAGAAGTAAAGAGATGGGGGGCACCTGGGGGGCTCAGTCGGTTAAGCAGCCAACTTCAGCTCAGGTCATGATCTCTCAGTTTGTGAGTTCGAGCCCTGTGTTGGGCTTTGTGCTGACAGCTCAGAGCCTGGACTGGAGCCTGCTTAGGATTCTGCGTCTCCCTTTCTCTCTGCCCCTCCCCTACTCGTGCTGTGTGTGTGTCTCTCTCTCAAAAATAAGTAAAACATTTAAAAATTTTTAGAAATTGTTTATTTTTGAGAGAGAGGAGACAGAGGATCTGAAGCAGGCTCTGTGCCGACAGCAGAGAGCCCATTAGAGGGCTCGAACTCACAAACCGCGAGATCGTGACCTCAGCCAAAGTCAGATGTTTCACCTACTGAACCACTCTGGCACCGCTGATTATTTTCTTTAATGTTTATTTATTTTGAGACAGCGCACTCGCGAGACTCCCAAGCAGGCTGTGCACTGTCCGTGCAGAGCCCGACCTGGGGCTTGATCTCAGGAACCAAAATATCGGGACCTGACCCAAAACCAAGGGACCTGGTCAGCACAGAGCCTGACGTGGGGCTCCAACCCACGAACCGTGAGATCATGACCTGAGCTGAAGTCAAACGCTTAACCGACTGAGCCCCCCAGGTGCACCCAAAGTGATTGTTTTTTCTTTTTTTTTTTTTAATGTTTTATTTATTTTTGATACAGAGAGAGACAGAGCGTGAGAGGGGGAGGGGCAGAGAGAGAAGGAGACACAGAACCGGAAGCAGGCTCCAGGCTCTGAGCTAGCTGTCAGCACAGAGCCTGACGCAGGGCTCGAACCCACGAACGTGAGATCTGACCTGAGCCGAAGTTGGAGGCTTAACCTACTGAGCCGCCCAGGCGCCCCCAAAGTGATTGTTTTTAAACTGAAGGTCTTGAGCCTCTTGTAGCTGTCCTGGAAAATAAGGAAATTGGGTCCTGGGGTCAACTCCTTCTCTCACTTAGTAGCTGAATGACCTCAGTGGGGGGACTCTGTTACCCTACCTGTCACCTGGAGGTGGGGTTAATAGCTACCTTCCCAGGGCTGTTGGGAGCGGCACAGACTGGCCTGTGGTCATTACTTCTTTGAAAAGGGGCCATTTGGGTCCCTGGAGGTGAGTCTGCGCTTCTCTGAGAGCAGATCTGGGGATGGTGAAGGCAGGGTCCGGCAGCCTTGGCTGAGAAGCCAGTGGCATGGTGGGGAGGGGGGAGCCAGTGACGGGGACAAATTGCTCCGTGGCCCCCCATGAACTTCAGTGTGGCCATCCAGGGCCCCCCCCCCTCGCTCTGAGGCTGCTTCATTTCCTTTTCCATAAAACGGGAATGACGACACGTTGGTCAGATGGCAGCGAGGAAGGGTGGACAAGATGGTAAGATCGACAGGGCAAGCTCAATGACTAGCGTCACCCTTGTTGCAACTCCTGACACCACGGCAGAAAGTCCTGCCAGGAAGGGGCTTAGCACCAAGACCGCACGTGACCTCCAGGAATTCTGCCCCATCCGTCTTTGCACTGGTTTGCTGACCTTCTCGAAAAGCAATACCACCATCCCTGTTCTTCTTCTGGCTTCATTAACGCTGTCATCACTTAAGACAGGAGCCCAAAGCCATCTGCTTCGTGTTCTCCTGCTGTTCTCTGTCCAGTCTGGGACTTGTCACCTCACCTGGGGTCCCCAGGCACCCAACTCTCTTCCCTCTCTCTAATTCTGTCCCATGTCTTTCTGGGTCTCTGTCCCCCTCTGTCTGGGTCTCCATCCCTTTCTCTGGTCTCTGTTCCCCACCCTGATCTCTGTCGCCCTCTCTGGGTCTCTATCTCCCCCTCTGGTCTGTGTCCCCTTCTCTCTGATCTCTGTCCCCTATCAGTGGTCTCTGTCCCTCTCCCTCTGGGTCTTTGTCCTCCTCCCGCTGGGTCTCTGTCCCCCACTCGCTCTGGTTTTCTGTCTCTTCCTCTCTCTGGTCTCTGCCCCCCTCTCTCAAGGTCTCTTTCTCACCCTCTCCTGGACTCTGCCCTCTGCCCACCGATCTCTGTCCCCTAGTCTCTCAGGGTCTCTGTCTCCCTCTCTTCTGGCCTCTGCCCCCCTGGTCTCCTCCCTCCTGAGTATCTGTCCCCCTCCACAAGTTTCTCTGCCCCACTCCTGGGTCTCTGCCCCCCTCTCTCTGGATCTCTGTCTCCCTCTCTTCTGGTTTCTGCTCTCCGCTGCCTCTCCCCCCCAGTATCTGTCCCCCAATCTTTGATCTCTGTGGTCTCTGTCCTTCCTCTCTGGGTCTCTGTGCCCCCCCAAATTTCCCTCACCCCCCTGCCTCCATCCCCTTCTCTCTGGGTTTCTGCCACCCCCCTCTGCCTTCTCCAGCTTTCTCTCCTGTGTAGCTCAGGTGCTGAGTACCAGGATGGGCTCTCACAGTCCCCCCCCCCCCCACTGCTCCCGCATGTGGCCCTGGGTGTTGGTTCCCATTACTTTTTCCATTTCACAGAGAAGGAACCTCGAACTCCTCGGAGGCTGCTGCATCC
>NC_043715.1:51565228-51618913 GCF_006229205.1 Suricata suricatta
ACAGATGAGGAAACTGAGGCTCTCAGAGCATAGAAAGTGCTTAGTAAATGCTTGTGAGTCTTGTTAGCAACATTAGGCCCGTGGTTCTTATTCGTGTAATTCTCAGAGCCCACGTCAAGCCAAGTTCAGGGCCTGGCCCCGAGGAAGCCTGGCTGGGGTGAAGGGTGGCAGGGACGTTGAAGGATCGAACTGCAGGAGCGACTTGGTGGCTCGGTTGGTTGAGTGTCAGACTCTTGACTTTGGCTCGGGTCTTGATCTGGGGTTGTGGGATCACACCACGTGTTGGGCACCACACCGACCACGCAGAACCTGCTTGGGATTCTCCTTTCTCTGCCCCTCCCCAGGATGAGTGCGCCCCCCCCCCCCCCCCCGCCCTCTCAAAATAAACAGATAGGGATGGCTCAGTTGGTTAAGCAGCTGACTCTTGATTTCGGCTCAGGTCATGATCTCATGGTCCTTGAGTTCAAGCCCCGCATCAGGCTCCTTGCTGACAGTGCAGGGCCTGCTTGGGATTCTCTCCCTTGCTTTCTCCGCCCTTCTCTACTCGCTCTCTCAAAATAAATAAATAAACATTTAATAAATAAGTAAATAAATAAACATTAAAAAAATAAAACTGAAAGATCATACTGTAACACTCTATGCTCTAGTCAGGAATTCTCTAGATCTTATTCACCTCCCGGCTTTGCGACCGATTTAGCTGATCCCCTCAGAGAACTCCTACTCCTCCATCAAAGCCCAGCTCCAGCCCCTGCCTCTTCCAGGAAGTATTCTCTGAGATTCCCCAGCATTACCTCCATTAGGGAAATGGGTCTCGCCAGTGTGTCTCTGCCAGCCCTGCCAGACGCGCTGGCCTACCTCCTACCTGGGACTCCAGCCTCACCCGGAGCATTTGGAAGTGAGTGAATGAACTGAAGACCAGTTCCCTAGACAACAGGCATTTCACCCAGGAAGGGACTGGTTCAGGGCTGGCATCATGGTTAGGGGAGGAGGAGGAGGAGGCAGTCCCTCTGGGCCTTGAGGGTAACCAGAACCCGCTTATTCCAAGTCAAGGAGAGTTCCCCCCCCCCAGTATTTGCCTACCACCAGGGCCCCTCACCAGTATTTCCATGATGTCTGGGTCATCCGAAGCCCAGGGTGTGGCGGGGGAGGCGGGGGACACTGACAGTGCCAGCAAGCCACTGTCTTGTGTGACCGAGTCTGCCCCTGAGGAGTCTGTGGGCTCCATGGTGGCCGCCGGGTTTAACAGTGACACATTGGTATAGGCCATGGACTTTCTGAGGTTCAGGCCCCAGTTCGTTGGCTCCTGGGACATTCGAGGCTCCACCCTGGGGAGGGGAACCGGGCAGGGGGCTCAAGATCCAGCCCCAGTGGGGACGCAGCTCCTGCCTCTGTCTCCACACCCCCTGCCCTGTCTGACTCCAGCCTCAGCGCCCACTTTCTGCCTCCTCCTCCATCCCCACTACCCTCTTCCCTCTCCACCTCCCCGTATTTCTCCTCCATTACCCACCCACCTTCTCACCGGGCTCTCCTCTGCCCCCTGATTGTCTCCCCCTCCCCTTCCTCCAGCACCCACGCTGTGCTGGAGGCAGTGCTGGGCCCTAGGACTGTCCCCGACAGGGTGTGACAAACCCACGTGTGGAAAGACACGGCCTTCTTTTTCTTCGGGATCCCCTTGGCCAGGGTGGTCACGCCCCCAGGAGCCTCAGGGACCAGCTGGGAGCTGCTCTTGACTCCCTCAGTGGGGTCCCCAGCCTCATGGATCTCTTTGGATTGCCAGATGGTCTTCACCACCGTGCTCGCCATGGCATAGGTGGGGGGCCCTGCTCCCGGGGGCTCCTTCCTCTGAGACTCTCACTTTCTCTGACCACTGACCCTCAAAGTCCCTGTCCCCACAGGCCTGCCTCATAAAGGACCCAACCATTGGGCCCCAGTAAGGGGGGGGTGCATAGGGGTGGGGGGAGGCACTGGCCAGTGCCTCCGCAGGGGGGGGGGTCTCCCTGGACACTTCTAGTTTTACCAGGTATGTGCCTTCCATTAGAACCGCAATGGATTTATCCATTCTAGTCCAGAACTTATGATGGATGGGCTTACTGGTTCTTGGGAGGGGTTTGACTTCCCTTTCACTGAGGTGGTGGGTTTATGTGGCCCCCAACCCCCATCATACTTGATTCTTCATGCAATACCCTGGATTGATAGGATACTCTGAGATCCAGGAGACGGTGGTGGATTGAGTCCCAGTGCTGGAGGATCCAAGATTGGGGGCGGGGGCAGGCAGGGAAACAGACAGAAACCAACAAGAATATGGGTAAATGACAGCAGGAGCCTCAAAACCAGGAGACGGCGGCGCATGCGCTTGCCCAAGCCCATCGACTTGCACACTTGGGATGTGAGCTTTTTATTTGTCGTGTGTGGATTTTGTCCATGGAAAAGGAAACTAAAATGACCTTGAACTATAGTCAATGATGGGTATTTTGAAGAATTTGGAGTCATAGTAGTTTCTTGGGGCTCTCGTTAACCAAGTCCCACAGACTGTGTGGCCCTAACAACAGACATTTATTGTTTCACGGTTCTAGAGGCCAGAAGTCCAAGATCAAGGTGTCTGCAGGGCCGGTTCCTTTGGAGACTGTGAGAGCAGACGTGTTCCAGGCCTCTCTCCTGGCTTCTGGGAGCTGAGGCCTGACTTGACTTGTGGATGGTCCTTTTCTCCCGGGCCTTCACTTTGTCTTCTCTCTGTATGTGTCTATCTCTGCATCCAAGTTCCTCCGTTTTATTTTATTTATTTATTTGTTAATGTTTATATTTGAGATAGAGAGAGAGAGCATGATCGCGGGAGGGGCAGAGAGAGAGAGAAGAAGACACAGAAGCCAGCACTTGGGGCTCAAATTAAGGAACCTAGAGATTATGACCTGAGCTAAAGTCGGACACTTAACCGACTGAGCCACTCGGGCACCCTGTAAAAAAAATTTTTAAGTTACTTATTTTGAAAGAGAGGGCGTGTGAGTGGGGGAGGGGCAGAGAGAGAGAAAGAAAAACCCAAGCAGGCTCCGCAAGATCAGTGCACGGAGCCTGATGTGGGGCTCGAACTCCCAAAAACCATCAGATCATGACTTGAGCCCAGGCTGGACACTTAACCGACTGAGCCACTGAGGCACCCCAACAGAGTAGGAGTACAGTGTTAATAACAGAATGGAGGTTGGGAGGGAAGCTATATGTGTTCGCTGTACAGTTGTTTTGACTCTGAATATTTAAAATACAACAAAATGTTGGGGAAGAACCTCAGTGATGGACATGAAATGATCTGATGAGGACACCTTGCTTTAAAATAACCCGGGGATGGGGTGCCGGGGTGGCTTAGTCTGTGGAACGTGTGACTCTTGATCTTGGGGTTGTGAGTTCGAGCCCCATGATGGGTGTAGAGATTACTTAAAAATAAAATCTTTATTTAAAAAACTTCTATAGGGGTGCCTGGGTGGCTCAGTCGGTGAAGCGTCTGGCTTCAGCTCAGGTCATGATCTCACAGTTCGTGGGTTCGAGCCCCACGTCGGGCTCTGTGCTGACAACTAGCGCAGGGCCTGGAGCCTGTCTTCAGATCCTGTGTCTCCTCCTCTCTCTCTCTCAAAAATAAATAAAAACATTAAAAAATTAAAAACCAAACTCTTAAAAAACTTCTGTAATATTTATTCAGCTTTGAGAGATAGTAAGTGGAGGAAGGGCAGAGAAGGAGACACGAAATCTAAAGCAGGCAGCCGGCTCCACGTGGGGCTTGAACCCATGAACTGCGAGATCATCGCCTGAGCTGAAGTCAGACACTCAACCGACTGAGGCACCCAGGCGCCCCAAAAATAAAACCTTAAAAAAAATAATCTAGTGGGGGCAGGGAAGTGAAATGGGGAAGGGGTTATAGGAGAAACGAACTGTGAGCCACCCAGGTTCCCCCAGACTTTTTCAAAGACTGAATAATGTGTTTAGATATGACCAGGAGTTGTTACTTCAAACACTACATCCAGCAATTCTCTCCTGAGTTGAGACCTGGGGCTGGGGGAGACCCGGGGTGGTGGTGGAGTGTAGGAATGGGTCTGGAAGGTCGGAATGGCCAAGTGAGGCCAGCATGGCTGAAGCCCTTGTGCTGGGGAAGGACACCGCCGATTATTGTTGAAACAAGTACCCTGGTACGTGTGGGGGATGGGCCGCGGGTGGCCAGGGGGGAGGTCCATCACTACAGATCTCCAGGGAAGAGATGATGGTGATGGTGGCCTGGATGGTGACAGACGGAGGTGGCTGAGTTCAGATGTGTTCTGCCCTTAGTTTGGGGTCAGGGAGAGGGAGGGGGTTCTGACCAGAGTGCCCAGGCGATTGATGGAGGGCCCATTTGCCCAAATGGGAAGACTGAGGATGCATCCAGTTTTTCTGGAGAAAATAAAGCTTTGGTTTGCTGAGGCCAGAGCCTCAGAAGCTATAGCCGGTTCAGTCTGTGAGATCCTTGAGCTGCTCCCGGGGTTCATCTTAATGCTTCACTTTATAACCACAGTGCGTCTGCACAAAGCTCACCCAGATGTGGACTTGTTCATAGTCTAGACTTAAAACCTAACAATGGATTAGCCCTTAAGCCATGGAGCCCCATAATTGTCTTGCTCAAACCAGCCCTATAATTCTTTCCTCTCCTCCCCTACCTTCCCCTTCCTTTCTTCCTTCCTTCCTTTCTTCTTCCTCCTCCCCCCATCCCCCCCCCCCGCCCCCGTAATTCTATGCTGTCCAAGTTCACAGGCACTAGCAATGGCTTTTGGCTAGTGAGTGCCTGCAGTGTGGTGAGTCTCAACAAAGGTGTGCCGTTCAGTAGAAAACACACAATTTCAAAGACTTAGGAAAATTAGGGGCACCTGGGTGGCTCAGGGGGTTGAGTGTCCAACTTTTGATTTTGGCTCAGGTCATGATCCTAGGATTGTGGGATCAAGTCTCGGGTTGGGTTCTGTGCTGAGCATGGAGCCTGCTTCAGATCCTCTCTCCCTTTCTCTCTCTCTCTCTCTCTTTCTCTCTCTCCCCCTGCCCCTTTCCTGCTTGTGCATATATGCTCTCTCTCAACATAAAAATAAAGACTTCGGAAAATTAGAATGGTAAATATGTTTAAATGATAGTATTTGGGTATGTTTGCTTAAATACCATCTATTATAATATCAATTTCACCTCTTTTTTAACTTAAAAAAATGTGGCTCGAGTACATTGAAAACTATATATGTGGCTCCCACTGTTTCTATTTGTAAATACTGCTCTAATTCAACAGGGGTCTTGATTTCCTGTGATTGGGGGGGAGGGGTCCGGGTCTGCCCTTACACAGGATCAAACAATCCCAGGCTTTCCAGAAGGTTCGATTGGCCTTCCCGGTTGGACTCCCTATTAGAAGTCAGAATGCCTTTGCTTCAGGGCCAGTCTTGAGAATTAAGTTTTGGTTATTTCATCTGGTCTCAGGTGGTTCTGGGCAAAGGGTGGAAGGTGGTGGGTGAAAGTGAGGTGGAGAGTTGAAGCAAGAAAGACACACTTAGACACACTTTTCCTGTCCTTGGGACTCTCCATGTGTCTCTCGCATCCCTCAAAAAGAGGACAAGTTCGAATCCCATCACTAATATGTATTTTTTTAAGTTTTTTTAATGCTTTATTTATTTTTGATACAGAGCATCAGAGCGGGAGGGGCAGAGAGAGACGGAGACACAGAACCGGAAGCAGGCTCCAGGCTCTGAGCTAGCTGTCAGTACAGAGCCTGACGCTGGGCTCAAACCCACGAACGTGAGATCTGACCTGAGCCGAAGTCGGAGGCTTAACCAACTGAGCCACCCAGGCGCCCCAACTAATATGTATTTTTAAGGATATTTTCAGGGAGAAAGTGTTTTGCTTTTTTTTTTTTAGTTTATTTATTTATTAGGGGGGAGGGGCAGAGAAAGGGAGGAAGAGAATTCCAAGCAGGCTCAGCAATGTTAGCGTTAGTTAGCACAGAGCTGGAGGCTGGCAGGGCTCAAGCCCATGAAGTGTGAGATCATGACCTCCACTGAAATCAAGAATCCAACGCTTAACCCACCGAGCCATGCAGGTGCCCCAGGGAGAAAGTGTCTTTCCCACCTCCTGAGTGGGCTCCTTCACCCCTTGCAGTGCTTCATGTATCTTTCCATAAAAATGACTCTTCCCAACTCACATTCCTACTAGTTGTTCATTGTTGTTGTTTTTTAAGTTTATTTATTTATTTAAAAACAATTTTTTTAATGTTTTATTTATTTTTGATACTGAGAGAGACAGAGCATGAGAGGGAAAAGGGCAGAGAGAGAAGGAGACACAGAACTGGAAGCAGGCTCCAGGCTCTGAGCTGGCTGTCAGCACAGAGCCTGACGCGGGGCTCGAACCCACGAACGTGAGGTCTGACCTGAGCCGAAGTCGGAGGCTTAACCGACTGAGCCACCCAGGCGCCCCTAAGTTTATTTATTTTTGAGAGAAAGAGAGGGAGACGGAGAGAGTAAGCAGGGAAGGGGCAGAGAGAGAGAGAGAGAGAGAGAGAGAGAGAGGCAGAGAGAATTTCAAGCAGGCTCCACACTGTCAGCATGAAGCCTGAGGTAGGGCTGGAACTCACAAACTATGAGATCATGACCTGAGCAGAAACCAAGAGTGGGAGGCTTAACCAAGAGAGGCACCCAGGCACCGCCTCTAATTGTTCATATGCTGTTTTTTTAGGGGCAAATAGCATCCCTAATCCATATTAGGCATGGACTCTCTTGGTCCCTAGGACAGCTGGGCGTGCCCTTCCTCCTAGAATCCAGAATGATTTCCCCAAGCCTCATTCCTGGAAACCCAGTGGACCAATCCGTTAAATCCTGAAGGCAGGCCTGGCTCCTGTCCTGATCCCTATCCCCTGGGAATTCAGAGTGGAAGTCCACAGGACCCAGGAAACTCCCTCAAGGCTCGTTCCAAGAATTCCAGACTTCTGAGATTAGAAAAGTGTTGCGGAGTTTAGTTCCTGGAGGTGACAGAAATGGACTCTCCCAGTTCCCTGTGCCCCAAATTTCTCAATAGCCCAGAGCATTATAGTCTTTCCCCAAAATCAGTCGATCAAAGAAGGTCTTGGGGGTGCTAAGGGGTGGTGGTTGGGCTAAACCAAAGAGATTTATCTATTCCTTCCTCTGAACCAGCGTTCTTCGGTAGTAGGTCGCATTCTTGCTCAGGGGGAATTTGGTGAAGGAGAAATTCACAATGTGTTAAAATGGCATTATGGTTGCAAGAAAAAAAATGCATTGTATATGGGAAAATGGCTAAAAAATATATATATAGTTTAGAACCCCACTCTACTAGTCTGAGTTGTGTGACCTTGGGCAAGTCACTCAACCTCTCTGGACCTCAGTTTTAACGTCTGCCTAATAGGACTAGACCTGAATTATTATTTCCCTCATTCTGAGAAATTTGGTTTCGACATCTTGTCCCGCTAGACAAGGGTAGAGAAGGGGGAGGGGGAGGCAAAGACTTCCTGGATGAAGATTTAAGGAGTCGGGGGTGGAAGAGAGGAAGGAGAAAGGGAATCAGGGAACGCTTGCGCAGTAAACATCTCACATTTTTCTTGCCCCTCCCAACCACTTCTCTGCAGCAGGGAATTGCAGGCGGCGCTCCACCTATCCTAGTCCAGCTGAGTGACAACCCCCATTCTCTTTCCTTCTCTACCTATCATTGCCCTTCTCCTGCCCCCACAACCGCCCAGTGGGGGGCGGGAATAGGACAGGCCTGGCGAATGCACGACGCCTGCGTGGGCGATCTACCCGCTCATTGGCCATAGTCAATGCCAGTCCCGCCTCCCGCGGCCCATTCCCCCGCCTTCCTTCGTATCAAGCCCGCCCTTCGCCGGGTCCAATCGGCATCGGACCCAGCCGCTCGGAGGGGGAGGTCCCACAGCACGCAACCCAACTCCGCCCGTCTCTCGGGCAACGCCTCTTCACCTCCTCCTTCCTGCGAACGGAAATAGCGGGCCGCTGGGCCAATCGTAGCGGCGTACCTTTGTCCAGCGACCAATGAGAGAGGGAGAGGGGCGTGAGCCCGAGTCTGAGCGGCAGTAATTCGAGCCAATGGGAGGCTGAAAGCTCAGGACGACGGACGCGAGGGGAGGGGCCGGAGGCGGAGCTGCGGCCTGCCAGCCCGCCCGCCCGCCAGCCCGCCTGCCCTCCCCCCCGGCCGGCTAGGCTCCTTGGCGCTGCTTGGGGTCCTTTCCTCCCGGTCCCCGCCTGCCAGCCCCCGCTGCGCTGTGCCCTGCCCGGCCAGGCCTGGAGCCGACACCACCGCCATCATGCCGGCCGTCTCCAAGGGCGATGGGATGCGGGGGCTCGCGGTGTTCATCTCCGACATCCGGAACTGTGAGAGCGCGGCCGGGGGACATTGGAGGGAGGGGGAGCGTGGAATTGAGGGGCTCGGGGGTTACAGAGGGGCCCGGGCATGGAAAGCCTTTGCGGTCATAGAGGGAGAGAATAGAGAGGCCCTGGGGGCAACTTTAGGGTAGGGGGAATGGAGGGACTTAGGGTGTCATAGAGTGCCTCTTGAGGTGACGACACGGAGTGGCTAGAGGCGTCCGAGAGGGTCTTAAAGGAGGGGAGGCTAATAAGGTCCCAGGGCCGGGGACCCCAGAGGTGTTCCCTGGGAATTATAGAAAGGCTTGGGGATCCTATTAGCTACGAGGTTAGAGAAATCCCTGATGTCGATAGAAAGGGAAGGAGGTGCACGAGTGGGGGGTTCCCTGTGCGGCGATAGAGTGGGAGAAGGCCAGAGGGGACCGGGAGGACGTGAAACACAGGAAGCATAATGGTGCCGGGCTTTGAGGGCCTGAGTGAGGGGGTGTCATAGAAGGGAAGGGGCTAGGTAGGTCACTGAGGTACCTGGCTAGTGGCATAGAGAGGGCCTGAGAGTAATAGAAAGTCCCAGAAGGTTGGGGAGGAGAGCTGGAAAGGTGGGGGACCATAGTGGGACCCTGGTGAGGGAGAGTGGGGCTCCAGGAGGGAGAATGGCTTAGGAGACTTTTAGGGCAATGGAGAGGGGCCAGAAGGGTTACTAAGGGGAAAGGAGGGATCAAGGAACACAGAGAAGAGGTGCTGGGGTGGAGGGCGTTGGGAGACCCTGAGACGGGAAGCTGGGGGCCTGGAAAGAGGACGACATTATAAAGTGGAGGCTTGGAGATGAGCCGGAACTGGGAGATCCCAGAGCTCAAAGAGGGGCCCAGGGAGCCTTTGGCCTTTGCGGGGAGGAGATCTGGAAAGCTAAGGGCTGGGGGAAGCCTGGTACCCCAGAGGTCAAGGGTCAGGGAGCAGAGCACTCCTGAATCTGCAGCCCTCTCCTTTCTGACCACATCAATATGGGGACAGTGATCACCCACAGGAAGGATCGTCGTGACGCCGAGAGGCCTGGCGCCAAGTCAGCTCCCAACTCCTGGGAGTGGGTGTTGGTGTTTAGAACTGCCAAGAGCTTCCGAGGCTGTATCTGCATGGGCTCTGGGGTCAGCCAGACCTGGGTCTGAGTTTGAGCGCTGTCACTCCCCGGCCGTGTGACCTTGAATGGGGGGACTTCACCTCTTGATTTCCTCATCTGTCAGCAGGGGCTGCTGATCGCCTTCCTGATGAGGTTGTGGTGATCGTGCATGGGAGCCAGGCCTTCCGCACATTCCAGGCACAGGACGGTCTTGGCTGTTGTTTAGGTCATTTTGGTGGATCTGAAGGGTGGTCTCTGTGATTATTGTAGAACTTAGTAGGTATGAAAGGAGCTGGCTCGTAGTAGGTAAACAAGAGGGGCAAAGGCTGTTGGGTGTCGGGTAGAGGAGAGACGTTAATGGTTGTTATGGAAAGAGGTGAGCGAGGAAGTGTTGTGGATTAGGTGTGGGGAGGGTGGGGAGCAGGTGTGCGTGGCCTCTGATACCTATCAGTGATGTGACCCTCGGCGACTCATTTAACCTCTCTGAGGTTCGATTTTGCTTGCAAGCCCCACTGGAAATGGCATCTTGCCTTCATTCATTCATTCACAGATACGTTTTGATCACCCCTTTTTGACACTGTACCCGGACTGGGCTCCAACAGTGAGCAAAGGTCCGTGGTTTGGGAGCACCCATGCCGTGAGGGAGACAGAAAATAAACACAGAGCTGCAGTAAATGATCCCAGGTCAGAGGGGGACTGGTACCGTGAGGAAAAGTAAGGAGGGGGCGTGAGGAGGGGCCGGGATTGAGCCGGTGCTTGGCGGTGACACCTGAGTAAACTTTTGGGTGAAGCGAGAGAACGAGCCCTGCAGCTTTTGGAGGAAAGAGGGATCCGGGCATTGGAACAGTGTGTTCAAAGGTCCTGCGGTTGCAGCATGCTTAGTGTGTGTTCAGGTAAGAACTGAAGGGGGAGAGGGCAGGAGATGAGGGCCGCCAGGGATTGTGAAGGGCTCTGTGGGCCTCCGAGAGCACCTTGGCCTTGCTCTGAGTGAAACGAGAGCAACAGGAAGGTTTAGAGGCAGGAGGGACGCGAGCTGCTTGATGTTTTAAAATAATCCCTCTGCCGCTGTGAAGAGAACAGACTCAAGAGGCGGTGGCAGGAGCGGGAAGATAATTAGGGGCTGCTGCCGGCGTCCAGGTGAGAGACGGTGCCAGCTTGACCCCGGGTGAGAAGTGGTTGGTTTGGGGACACTTTTTGCAGGATTTGCAAAAGGACTGGATGATGGAGGTGGGGAAGGGAAGAGAAAACAAGTCGGTATCCCTGCAGGACCTCAGAAGGGGGAGACTCGGACTCGGGGGCAGCGGAGGTAACGAGCCCGAGGGATCGGGGCTGGAGAGTCGGGTTCCTCTGGTCCCTCATCTTCTCATCAAGTAAATGTTGAATGTCTGGGGTGTTTCAAGCCTTACCGATGGCTGTGGGGACGCAGTGGCGACTAGGATGGACCGGTTGTGAATCTCCTGGTTCCGTGAAGGAGACAGGTGCTACGTAAATGGTAGCAGTCTTTCTCACAGACCCTTAAATATAGATGTTCATAGTAGGGCTCTTCACCGGAACCCCGGAGCAGAAATGAAGCACCCAAATGTCCATCATCAGATGCGTGGATATACAAAACGGTGCCCTGCGCGGTGGAATATTATTAAGCCGTCGAAGAGAATGACACATGCTATGACATGGAGGAACCTTGGAAACCTTGTTCTAAATTCTTTTCTTTTCTTTTTTTTTTTTTACTTATTTTCTTTAATGTTCATTTATTTATTTAAAACAATTTTTTTAGTGTTTTTTAGTTATTTTTGAGAGACAGAGAGAGACCGTGCAAGCAGGGGAGGGGCAGAGAGAGAGGGAGATACAGAATCTGAAGCAGGCTCCAAGCTCTGAGCTAGCTGTCAGCACAGAGCCTGACGCGGGGCTTGAACCCATGAACCGTGAGATCGTGACCTGAACGGAAGCCAGCCGCTTAACCGGCTGAGCCACCCAGGTGCCCCTTTGTTCATTTGTTTTTGAGGGAGGTTGTAAGCAGGGGAGGGGCAGAGAGAGAAGGAGACAGGGAATCCGAAGCCGGCTTCTGGTCTCTAAACTGCTAAGCAAGGAGCTCGGAGCTTGATGCGGGGCTTGAACTCCCAAACCGCAAGATCATGACCTGAGCTGAAGTCGGACGCTCAACCGACTGAGCCACCCCGGCTCCCCTTGGGAACTTAATTCTGAGTGAACAAAGCCCAACACAGAAGGCCGCATGTGTGATTTCGTGCATATGAGATGTCCAGACTAGGTGACGAAAATGTCCTGGAAGATCTTGGTGATGGTTGCACAAGACTGTGGGTATACCAGAGACCGCTGACGTGCCCACTTTAGAAAGATGCAGCTTTACGGTTGTGTGAATTATATCTCAAATTTTTTTTTTTTAAGTAGAAAACACCGGTAGCCATCCTAAGTCCGTGCGAGAGAGCGCCACCACGATCAGAGAATGAAAGCTCTATCTGGCTGTGGTGCTTGGACAACGTGGCGTAGTTAGCTGGGCCAAGGGAGGCAGAGAAGAGCTGCGGAGGCAGAGGGACAGCAGTGCAAAGGTCCTGGGGCCCAGGCGAGTCGGAGCTAAGGCCTGTGTTGCTGGTGCACAGAGGGACGGGACAGGACAGGATCTGATTGGCAGATGGGCAGGGCCAACTTGGTGTCCGTCCTGGGAGCCCTGGGGAGGGTTTCAAGCTGGAGTGAGGGAGCCGAAGGCCCAAAGGATGTGGATGGGCCGGGGGCTGAGCAGGTGGAGGAGGGGGAGGAGTGTTGAGCCATCCTGCTGGGGAATCGGAAGGGCAGAGTGGAGTTCAATGGGATGACTCTAGCAGGAGATGAAAGGCAGGCTTCGAGAGGGGCGGCAGGAAGGACAGATTCTGGTGATAAGAAAGGGAAAGTTTGAGGCTGGACCTAGCCCGAGGGCTTCGTCCTGTGCTGTCCAGAGCAGGAATCTGCCTCCCGGTCACTTAAGCTGCCTGGGAGCTCCGTGCCCGGCTGGGGCGGCCCTCTCTCTAGGGCCCCAGCTGCCCCAGGCCTGAGGAGAGTTGGCCAGTGAGTGAATGAGCAGGGGGGTATGCTGGGTTGTCACAGTGCTACTCCAAATTGTGACCCGTTCCATCTGTGACATCTCCCCCACCCCTGGAGCACAGGCCTACCTACTCCGATCCTTCCTGGTCTCCAGTTCTGCCCCCTGACTGCCCGCTGTGACACCCCACCGGCGCGTCCTCGAGAGAGGTTTGCCAGTTGGATGAATAAGGAAATGAGTGAATGAATGGACCACCCAATCTCCACCAAGCACCAGTTGAGTTTCAGCCTCTGCTCTAAGTAGTGGGACCACAGCAGTGAACAGAAGTCCTCTTGCTCATATGCTGTGTGGACATATAACCCCATATTCTCTTATTCTCATGCTCATATTCTAAGGGGACACGATTGGTACACAAATATCCAGTATTCAGGTGTATAGACAGCAGCGGCTCTTGGCAGGAAATCAAGCAGGAAGGGCTGTCGGGACAAGGTTAGGGGTGGTCCTCTTACATAAGCTGGTCAGTCTTTGGCTGAAAAGAGGATATTGGAGCAAAGAATCAAATTGGGTGGATGAAGTAGGCCTGCATAAATCCGGAGGAGGAAATTCTTGGCACAGCCTGTGCAAAGGCCCTGAGGCAAGACTGTGCTTGAAGTGTAGGAGGAATTCAAGGAGGAGGAGACTCAAGAAGACAAGGCCACTGCTGGCAGGGAGGGTGAGGTTGCTGTCAGGGAACTAGTGGATCTCTAGGACTGGAGGATGACAGTGAGGACTTCGCTTTCAGCCTGAGCCGTTTGGAGGGATTTGGAGCAGAGAAGGGACAGGATCCCTCTGGCCACTGCGGAGAGACGTCACTTTTGGTGGTTCTCCAACATTAGTATGCCACTGGGGCTCCCCTACCCTACCCCGGGGCCTGCGCTTTACGGAACAGCCTCTGTGGGTTACGAGTGTCAGACGGGGGGTCCCAGGCCTGAGCCCCAGCCGCAAGGCTCCTGTGTGTCATCTGCAATCTGCATTCAGCGCCTTTCCTCATCCCGACTCTCTTGGACCCAGGGGATGCCCTTGGGAGTGCCCGCAGGTGCTGCCTCCCGCCCCCAGGGCTGAGGGCTGATAAATGAGCGTGCACACCCTTCACTGGACTGCACCAGCTCAGGGGTGGTGTCTGCAGCCCTGTTCGTTTGCAGCCGGTTGTGCAAGGAGAGTATTTCCACTCGGGGTGGCGGGCGGCGAGGACGAGCCGCACACACAAGCTTACACTTTACAAAAGTAAAAACCAGTGACATTCATTTTAATGTCTTATTTACGCCAGAACGGTCGCCATGTTATTTCCATGTGTCATCGGTATTTTTCAGAAACATTCACGAGACAGTGTATGTTCCTTTCTCAACTAGGCCACAGTTTCACTGGAAACGCTCGCTCTGTATCCAGCGTTCATACAACTTAGAGCTGAAAAAGTAGATTCACAAAATACCTGCATTCTTCCAAACATATGTGGCAGTAACTGAATTGAGATTTGGGTTGTTTTGGGGGTTGTTAAAATATTTTTTAATGTTTATTTATTCTGAGAAAGAGTGGGGGAGGGACAGGGAGAGAGGTAGAGAGAGAGGCCCAGATAGGCTCCGTGCTGTCAGTGCACAGAATGCCTGGTGATGGGGCTCGAACCCACGAACCCGGAGACCATGACCTGAGCCGAAATCAAGAGTCGGAGGCTTAACTGACTGAGCCCCCCAGGGGCCCTGGGAATTGGTTTTTAATTTTAAAGTTAGGGAAAATAGAGCTTAGTTTCTCAGTGCCACCAACCCTGTTGCAGGTGCCCAGTGGCTCCCACACTGGATAGCACCGACATGTTCTGGATTTTGTAGCAGTCCAGAGTTAATATGCATCGTCTTCCAGAACTCTCCTTGAGGTCTCTGGGCTGCTGGGACTACAGCGCAGGGGCGGGAGGTCCTACTCGAGAGGGACGAGGGACGTCAGTTACCTTGCCTCTGGTCAGGTGCTGCATGTAAATCCCTCGAGGGTAGAGTCGGTTCCTTGGGATGCCTTTGGTGGCAGGGACAGACCCACCCGAGGCTGCAGCTAAGTGCGCTCGCCCCGGAAATCTTCCTCACCGCCCCTGACTAGCGGGACCCCCAGGGTAGGGCAGGTCCTGGCTCCTCAGTTCCCTGCCCCAGCCTGTAGCAAGGCCTCTTTTGCACCCACACGCTCCTCACCACCGCGGCCTGCACCCTCCCCTGGCTCCCCAGCGCCCTCAGAAGACCCAGGAGAGCCTGGGAGGTCTAGCTCTGCCTGCCGAGCTGGCCCCCCGGGCCTTTACATGCGCTGGGCCTCGCGCATATTTCCTCTCATTTCTGGTTGGTCCGTTGCCGCTTCCTCTTTTTGACCCTCAAATCCCGGGAGCTGTGTGGCTGGAAGACCTCCTCCCCTGGTCCGCTTCCAGCCTCCCAGCCTCTTCACGTTTGCCCCTGTCAAAGTACTCACGCGGCCCCGTCGGCCTCCTTCCCAGCCTGGGAGCTCACCCCGAGCAGGGCACGTGGGACTCATCCCCGAGCCTGGCCCAGGGAATGTTTGAGGATAAGGAATCCCTTTAAAATGCCCAGACACATTTGCATACCTCCCGTGATGGTGAGCTCATCCCCTCGCCGCTGGCTGGCCCTGAGTACCAGAAAGCCCTTCCTTCCCTGAGCCCAGTTCTGGCACAGCCACCTTCAGCCCCTGTCTCCTAGGCATTACCCTCAGTAGCACCCACGCGCTGTCTCTGGGCACCCAGGCTGCTCCCAGCCTCAGATCTCTGCAGTCTTGTGCCCTGTGCCGGGCTGCCCTCCCTCCAGGGCCACAGCCCCTTCTCCTCTGGACACCTGCTTCTCTGTTCTCGCCGCGGATTCTTTTTTACAGAAAAGTGGATCAGTTGTGCAGGACAGTATCAAATAGCTGTGGATGATTAAAGACTTTACAGAAAAATTACATACGCACATACATATATTCGGTAAATATTTTTTTAGTTACACGATCTGCTTGCTACAGTCTTTTGCGTAGCTGACTAATCCTCCATAAAAATATGTTTAGGGATGCCTGGGTAGCTCAGTTGAGCATCTAACTCTTGATTTTGGCTAAGGTCACGATCTCACAGTTTCGTGAGTTCGAGACCCATGTTGGGCTCCATGCCGATAGCACGGAGGCTGCTTGGGATTCTTTCTTCCTCTCTCTGTCCCTCCCCCATGCATCCTCCCTCTCTCTCTCTCAAAATAACCTCAAAAATATATATATATAATTAAATATACATATCTATTAATTCACACATGCATGTGGACATCAGACACACTCGGAGCTAGTATACGTATAAAAAAGCCCACGGATTCTAAGTGTCAAGCTTAATGAGCTTTATCTGATGGACACCACTGCAGGCTGGGCCCCCAGATTCAGAGACGACATCCTCAGCTCCCTGGCACCCTCCTTCTGACAGCTCCCAGCCTGACCCCTCTCCAGTGATGACCGTGGCTCCGTCATCCAATGCCATAGGTTAGTTTTGCCAGTTACTCAAAGCCTTTTTTTTTTTTTAATTTATTTATTTATTTTGAGAGAGACAACACGAGTTGGGGAGGGACAGAGAGAGGAGAGAGAAAATCCCAAGCAGGCTCAGCACTGTCAGCACAGAACCCAATGGGGGGCTCGAACTCATGAACTGTGAGATCTGACCTGAGCCAAAACCAAGAATCAGAAGCTTAGCCTACTGAGCCACCCAGGCGCCCTCGAAGTTTTTACTAGAGGTTTAAACAAAGCCCTGAGAGTGCTCTAGCCTCAAATTCAGTGGCTGTTCAAATGTCCATCTCTCTGGGGCGCCTGGGTGGCTCAGTCGGTTAAGCCTCTGGCTTTGGCTCAGGTCAGATCTCACGTTCATGGGTTCGAGCCCCGCGTTGGGCTCTGTGCTGACAGCTAGCTCAGAGCCTGGAGCCTGCTTCCGGTTCTATGTCTCCTCTCTCTGCCCCTCCCCCTCTCATGCTCTGTCTCTCTCTGTATCAAAGATAAATAAAACATTTTAAAAAATTAAAAAAAAAACAAATGTCCATCTCTCTGTGATGAAGTTTAAGCAGGTGTTTTGTAATATACGGTCCATTTATAAAATGGGATTTTTTTTTTTTTTCCGATGCCCATGGAATAGTTTTAGGGCAAGCACTTCAAATGGTTGTGGCTGTCCTCAGGGACAGAATAGAGCGTGCACGCCAGTTCCCAGGGCCCGCCTTGCACCTTGCTGGGTGCTGTCCCCCCAGCCCCTGCCGCCACCCTCACACGGCCCCCCTCACCTCACCCGTGAGCTGCCCCTGAGCCCTCCTCCCCTTTCCCTGTCCTCCTCAAATGTCCCCTCCTCGCGGCAGCCACCCCAAGGGCCCCAGGTGGCCCCCGTCTCTGCACATCTCACTCAGGTGTGGGGACAGGGCTCACTGATCGCCTGTGCCCTGTCAGGCCAGGAGCCCCCGGGGGCAGAACTGAAGTTCAAGGTCCACATGGGTCCTGGGTACCCAGCAGCACCGCCCCACTCAGGCCTGGCCCGTGGAGTTCAGGAACCATGTAATTAATGCATGAAGGATCAGATGGCTTCTGGGGCCACACAGGCCAGTTCAGGCTCATCACTGAGGACCTGGCCCTTCCTCGCCTGGGTCCCAGAGACCCTGTCCCACCATCATCCCCAGGCCCTCCATCCCCTTCCTGAGGACAGAGAGCTGGTCACTGTGCACTTAATTTTTTTTCAATTTATTTTTATTTTTGAGAGAAGGAGAGTGTGAGCAGAGTAGGGGCAGAAAGAGAAGGAAGACACAGAATCCAGAGCAGGCTTCAGCCTCTGAGCTGTCAGCAAGGAACCAGATGTGGGGCTCGAACTCATTAACCCGCTGAGCCACCCAGGTGCCCCAACATGCATTTCTTAAGGCCTTTATTCATGCCTTCATGCCTTTTCTGAGCTTGACACTTGGTAGGCTCTTGGGACACAGAGTTGCTCCCCGGAAGTGGCAGCTCCTGGCCCGGCCCTCCAGGGGCTCCGCCTGCGGTCTGGGGACAGGGGCAGACCCCTCTGCTGGAGGGGACCCAGGCGGCATGCGAGCGCAGAGGCGGCCCTGGAACAGCGCTGTCCTGCTCACGTAGGGTATGAGCCTCGTGTGTGGTTTCCACTTTTCCTGTAGCCACGTTTTTTTGTAAAAGGAGAAAGAAACTGGCAAGTTTAACTTTAAAAATATGTTTGCACAATCTGAAACACCAAAATATTGTCATTTCAACATGTTTGGCCTGGGTTTTTGTGGGGTTTTTTTAAGTATTTATTTTTGAGGGGTGGCTTAGTCAGTTGAGCGACCAACTCTTGGTTTGGGCTCGTGTCACGATCTCATGGGCTTGTGGGTTCGAGCCCCGCATTGGGCTCCATGCTGACAGTGCAGAGCCTGCTTCGGATTATCTCTCTCTCTCCTCCTCTTTCTCTGCTCCTCCCCCACTTGTGCTCTGTCTCAAAAAGAAATTTTTTTTTGAGAAGGTGGGGGCAGAAAGCAAAGGGGACAGGATCTGAGTGAGCTCTGTGCTGATAGCAGAGAGCCTGACACGGGACTCAAACTCACATACCGCGAGGCCACGACCCAAGCCGAAGTTGGATGCTCAAACGACTGAGCCATCCAGGCGCCCCAGTATTTTAAAATTTTCAACAAAATATTTTGCATTCTTTTCCCCGTCTTCCAGATCCAGCGTGTCATTGCCACTTAAACCCCATCTCAGTGCGGAACAGCCACATTTCAGGTGCTCAGGCGCTATCTGGCTGGGGACCGTCGTATTGGACAATGCAGCTCAGGGGCCGCTAATCAGAGGGGGCTTCCTGGAGTAGGTGATAGCTGCAGTGAGGCTTGTGGGAGCTTCCCTGGAAGTTCAGAGTGGGAGGTGCGGCAGGATTTCTAAAGACAAGGAGAGCTCAGACCCTCACTGGTTCATTCCTTCTTTCACCTGTTTATTCATTCATTGTGCACTGGAGCCTCCCGGGGGGTTGGCCACATGCTGAGGGAAGCGGACAACACGGCCAGACACGGCCATGGGTCTGAGCGGGCCACCGCTCTTCAGATGACCAGCCATTATTAAGCACTTGCTGTATACCAGGCACTGTTCTAAAAGCTCCCTCGTGATGCTCATAATCTGAAGTGGAAGCCAAAATGAGACCATAAATATAAATAAAACAGTTACATGGTGTGAAATGTGTTAGGCAAGACTTGAATGGTGGAAACAAGTGAAAGGCATTGGCTGTTTTTTTTTCCCCAAATGTATTTATTTATTTTGAGAGACCGAGAGAGAATCCCAAGCAGGCTCTGCGCTGTCGGCACAGAGCCTGATGCAGGGCTCGAACTCCCAAACCGTGAGATCATGACCGGAGCCAAAAGGCCGCTTAACCAGCTGAGCTACCCAGGTGCCCCAAGGCACTGTCTTTAACGAACTGGTCAGAAAAGTCCTCTTGGAAGAGGTGCCAAGAGCTGAGACCCAACGGACAAGGAGCTAACTGGAGAGACGGGCCCCGGGAAGAGGGTACAGCCTGCCCAAGGCCCCTGAGCGAGGAGGGAATGTGCGACGCCACGGGGTGGGACACAGTAAGGTGGTGACGGGTGACATTGGTGGGGTGGCCGGGGCAGGGCCAGGGGGCCTGGTCGCCATGGGGTGGAGTCCCCCTCAGGAGGCAGGGAGGGAGGCAGGCCAGAAAGGAGGCTGCTGCAGCGATTTGGGTCTGGGTGAGGCAGTCGCGGTGGCCGTCCCGCTGTTCTGTGGGCCAGGCCAAAGGGACGTGGCAATGGCTTGAGCAAAATGCTAAAGCCTCCGGGTTTCTCTCTGGACAAGCCGAGTGAGCCTGTCAAGGACAAGATGGTGAGGTCTGGCTCCAGGGGGACAGGGGGACGTGGGGAGGGACACAGCAGGCGGTGAGGGTGGCCCAGAGACCCGGGCACCGAGGAGCGCAGGGAGCACAGGACCTGGCCTGTGGGGTCAGGGAAAGGCCTCCAGACTCATCCCATACGTGGATCTCATCAGAAGAGTAGGAGCGTCGCAGACAAGTTGGGGAGAGGTCGGCAGCCGGGAGATGGAGGAAGTGGATCCGTGGGCTGACCGGATGGAAGGAGGGACAGGAAGGGCGTGGACGAGCTCAGCACCCACAAGTCTGGCCTTGTGACCGGGAGGCAGTGGGACCTTCGTGATACGGGGAACCCGGGGGAGGAGCAGGTTTTCAGGAGAGGCTGCGCTCGGCGGGGTGGGGTGGGGGTGAGCGTCTTCCGAGGCAGTTAGAGGGCAGCCAGGCTGAGCATTCATTTACTCACTCAGTCATTCATCACATTTTCATGCCACGTCAGTTCAGGGGCCACAGTGAGAGGACGAAGGAGGAAGCAAGTCAGGGAGCACCCCAAGTTGTGTGCCTGGCTTCTCCGGGTTGTAAAGACCGCTGAGCCCGGATTCCCACCACTATGAAGCTCCCAGCTAGAGATGGGGCCCAGGCCTGACCTCAGCCCTAGGCAGGCTGACCTCTTGCCAAGGAGAGTGAGGACAGGGAGCCCAGCCCTCTGGGACCCTCATCACCTGCTCTGCCGTCTCCTCCCCAGGTAAGAGCAAGGAGGCGGAGATTAAGAGAATAAACAAGGAACTGGCAAATATCCGCTCCAAGTTCAAAGGTAGGCTGGTGGCCTGGACTCCCAGGGCTGGGAGAGGAGGGGGCTGGAGGCCTGGGCCTGAGGGAGGAAGGGGCTTGGAGCTGGGATACTTGGGACTTGTAGGCATGATCCTTCCTCATTCTGCCTCCCCTTTCCTCCTTCCTCTGGCCCTAGGGGACAAAGCCTTGGACGGCTACAGTAAGAAAAAATATGTGTGTAAACTGCTGTTCATCTTCCTACTTGGGCATGACATTGACTTTGGGCACATGGAAGCCGTGAACCTGCTCAGCTCCAACAAGTACACGGAGAAGCAAATAGTGAGTCTGGTGGGGAGGGGCTGGGAGCCTGAGCATCTGGGTCTGAGGGAGGAGGGGAAGGGGGCTTGGACCCCTGGGTCTGAGGGAGGAGGGGCCTGGGGGCCCAGACTCCTGGATCTGAGGGAGGAGAGAGCTAGAAGTACAGACCCCAGGGTGGGAGGATTGGGGTCTAGGACCGATTGGCCACAACTCTCTCACCCCCCGACTTCCTTCCTCACCCAGGGTTACCTGTTCATCTCGGTTCTGGTGAACTCAAACTCCGAGCTGATTCGGCTCATCAACAATGCCATCAAGAATGACCTGGCCAGCCGCAACCCGACCTTCATGTGCCTGGCCCTGCACTGCATCGCCAACGTTGGCAGCCGTGAGATGGGCGAGGCATTTGCCGCTGACATCCCGCGCATCCTGGTGGCTGGGTGAGGCGCTGGGGGCCCAGGCACGGTGGGGTTTGGGATGGAATAGACAAGGCCCAGCCAAGTTTGAGGGTCAGAGAGATTGTGTCACCTGCCCGAGGTCACCTGGCCAGGACGTGAGGGTAATGTGGGGCTTAGATCCTGGTGGCAGCCCCATGGTTCTCTCTCTCCATCTCACCAGCCAACTCAATGGTGTGAAGCAAGCTCCCCAGCAAAGCCAGTGGGCTGTCTGATTAAGTGACCTTTAATGTCTAGTATAGAAGAGGCGGTAACCGTAAGTTATGTTGGTGACAGCCCTCCAGGACTTGTGCTTCTTCATTCATTCAACAAACATTTACTAAGCAGCTACTGTGTGCAAAGTGTGTTGATTGTGAGGGATATAGTCGTGACTGGAAATGGACACGGTCCTCCCAGCCATTCATGGTCCAAAGTGGGAAATAATCTTTGACTGAATAAATGCGGGATGAACCATGCACTTCCTCTGGGAACTGTGCTGTGGGGCACAGGAGCGCGTGAGGGCATTTCGTTGGCCCCTGACCTAGCCTCTCAGGGATGAGGGAGCGCTTCCCAGAGGAAGTGGCATCAGGCTGAGTCCTGGGCGTGGAGGGGGGGAGTCAGGAGATGGGGGGCACTGGGGTCAGCCTGTGCGACCATCCTGTGGCAGGAGGCCATTTCATCAAACCTGTTCGGAGTACCTTCAATGTGCTGGCACTGTTGTGGGTTTGCAGCGGCAGGAGGGAGAGAAGAGGACTGCGTGCCCACCCTCAGGAGGCTCACATCTGCGGAGGGCACCCAGAGAGCAAATGTACACATGAAAAAGTAAGATGAGTTCAGATAGTGATAATGCTGTGGAGACAACAAAACTGGGTAATGGGCGACAGGGGGTTGGGGGGCAGCAAGCATGGTGCTGGAAACTATTGACTCATCAGGGAGGGTCTCTCCGAGGAGGCGACTCGCAATTTGGGACTGGAATGATGAGAAGATAGTTACTTTAAAATGTCGGAGAATGTCCCAGGCAAAAGGAGCAGCAAGTGCAAAGGCCCTGAGGCCTGAGCTGTCTACATTCAAGGAACCAAGAGCTCGTCTCTGTGGCTGGAGTGCAGTGAACAAGAGGGAGGGGGGTGTTCGGATTTTATTCTAATTGAAATGGGAGGCAGTCAGTGTGTTTTAAGTAAGCACATGACGATTGTCTTTGTAATTTTATTATTATTGGTTTCAAGTTTATTTTGAGAGAGTCAGAGACAGTGCGAGTGGGAGAGGGGCAGAAAGAAGGAGAGAGACAGTCCCAAGCAAGCTCAGTGCCACCAGTGCAGAGCCTGACATGGGGCTCAAATCCATAAAACCATGAGATCATGACCTGAGCTGAAACCTAGAGTCAGGTGCTTAACTGACTGAGCCACCCAGGTGCCCCTGGATTTGTATTTTTAAAAGATCACTCAGCTTGCTTCGGGAGAAGGTACAACGTATATTTCTCGTAACGTGGTGGACTAGATTCCTGACTGATGCTCTTGCTGAAACCCAACTATCAATGTTGGATAAAAGAAGAAAGGAAATATTCTCCAGTGTATTCAGAGCTAGTGAGAAAATAAGGCGCACACAGGCCGCGAGCTGAGAAGGGCCTGGCACCTGGGAAAATGAGCAGTGCCAAAGGCAGATTTTGCTTGGAAAGTGAACCTAGATCTTGGTTTTGGGGCCCTGCAGCCTCTGGGAACAGGATACAAAGCTTGTCTGAGGAGAAGCTCCAGAGGCCACACTTCAAAGTGAGGGTGACCTAGAAATAAATCCCCTCGGGGACTATCAGCAAAATTACCTGTTTTGAACCTTGGCACACAGCAGCCCACACACTGGTTTTCAGCCTGATTTTCCCCCACCTGGCCTGCCCACAAATTCTTAAGCCAAACTTTAGTTTAAAGTGATTTAAGCTGGTCGTAGCCCAGGCCTGACAGAAGCAAACCAGCCTTTTCTGGAGAAGCCTACCTTCACGGCCGAAGCCCCCAGTGAACATGAGTAACGCCCAATCGGAAATCACTAAACACAGGCCGTGCAACCCCATGAGGGAGAACCCGCAGAACGGAAACTGAAGATAATCGTCGGATTGGAATATTCATATGTATATTGTAAAGTAAATACATGTATATGTTTAAATGAATAAGAAAACAGTTGAAAAATGGAAGCGCAAGCGGATTGGGGAAGAAGTGGAGAAGACTACTGAAGCGGTCTGCTTTAGCAGCTGGGCAGACGGAGCCAACACAGATGTTGCAGACCGGCAGCAGGAATGACAGAATTCACCAGAATGCAGCCCAGAGAAACACAGAGATTGCAAATTTAAAAAGAGAGGTTAAGAGTCACGGAAGATCGGGCGCCTGGGTGCCTAAGTCGGTTAAGCGTCCAACTCTTGATTTCGGCTCAGGTCATGATCTCCCAGTTTGAGAGTTCAAGCCCTGCAACTGGCTCTACGCTGACAGTGGGGAGCCTGCTCGGGCTTCTCTCTCTTACTCTCTACCTCTCCCCATCTCTCTCTCTCAAACAAACATTAAAGATAAAAAGGTCGGGGCGCCTGGGTGGCTCAGTTGGTTGAGCACCTGACTTCGGCTCAGGTCATGATCTCACAGTTCGTGGGTTCGAGCCCCGCATCGGCCTCTGTGCTGACAGCTCAGAGCCTGGAGCCTGCTTCGGATTCTGTATGTCCCTCTCTCTCTGCCCCTCCCTTGCTCATGATCTGTCTCTCTCTGTCTCTCAAAAATAAATGTTAAAAAAAAAAGTCATAGAATATAGAGAAGGTCTAACAATGCCGTTTAGAGCTCGAGCAGGAGAGCAGGAAGAGAATGATGGAAGCTGTTTGAACAGGTCGTGGCTGAGAATGTCCCAGAAGCAGTGAGAGGGGCCGATCCTCAGAATCAAGCAGCTCTAGAAACCATAAGCAGAACTGGACACTGGGCGCGGGGGTGGGAGCGGGAGCGGGGAGAGGCCGAGGTGTCCGTTGCTGTCCACGTCAGAGCTGCCAGTGGCTGGGTGCATTCGAGAAGTCATGCCGACCGGATGGGTTACGAGGTGGTGGGAATGAGAGAGAGGATGAGGGTGAACAGGTGCGTGGATGACCAGGGCTGGGGAGGAGCAGGGACCCGAGGGGCGAGACCCCAGCCGGGTTGGGCCTGTCGGCCATCTGGGCAGAGACGCCTAGTGGGTGGCCGGACCGCGGGGGTCCAGGCCAGAGAGCGAGTGCAGGGGCGTCGTGCACAGAGCATGAAAACTGGCACGCGGGCCACATGCATCTCCACGGCTCCAGTCACCGCGGTAGACAAGGAAAAACAAACGCGTGAAGCTTATTTGAATATTTTAATGTAACCCAGTCCTTCTAAAACATCTTCATGTTGACCCTGGATCAGCATGAAAATTACCCGTGTAATCATTCGTGTCATCGTCGTCACCGCCCCTGAGCGGGTTGTGCGCACACACGTCTCCACTCGGATTCTACTCACTTCCTGTGTTCAGCAGCCACACGCTGCCGGGGCCACCGTGTGGGACAGCGAGGGATGGATGGTAATTAAAGCCATGGCCAGATGAAGTCCCTCGGGAAAGAAGGGATGAGGAGTGACCTAAGGCCAAGCCCTGGGGTGGCCCAGCGGGCCGAGGTCTGGGCGGGTTAATGGGGAAAAAATGTAGAAAGGGCCGTGGGTTGGGACTAGAAGAAACCTTTGCAGAGGACGGAGGGGTCAGTTGTGACAGATGCCATTTTCGGCTTCCTTAAGGCGAGGACAGGCAGGCACCGTTGGCTTGGGCGAGACGCGAATTGCCAGCTGCCCGAAGCAGGGGGAACTTGGTGCCCGCGAGGGCCGAGAAGGAGGCCAGTGTGACAGACTCGTGAGCAGAGGCCATGTCCTACTTTCCCACGGGGAATAGACGCCGAGGGCTGGGCCGGGGTTGTCGGAGTGCTCGGCTGGTCTCTCTGGACACCTGACGCGTGGCCTTGACAGTGACAGGAGCACAGAGGAATGGGGTGTTTTAGGTAGATTTTTTTTATTAAAGATAAAGTCCAGGTCACATCAAGTTCACAGTTTCAGCTATTTTGTTCTTTATTTTTTAATGTTTTTATTTATTTTTGAGAGAGAGAGAGACAGAGTACAAGCGGGGAAGGGGCAGAGAGAGAGGGAGACACAGAATCTGAAGACAGGCTCCAGGCTCTGAGCTGTCAGCACAGAGTCTGATGCAGGGCTTGAACCCATGGACTGTGAAATCATGAGCTGAGCCGAAGCGGGATGTTCAACCGACTGAGCCACCCGGGCACCCCGGTTTCAGCTATTTAAAAACATACAATTCAGTGGGGTTTAGGATATTCACAATCTTATGCAACTACCCCCACTCTCTTAATTCCAGAACATTCTTTAATCCCGGGAAGAAGCCCCACACCTGTTAGTCACTCCCTGGCGCCTTTCCCCCTCGCTCTGGGCACCCACTGACCTTCTTTCTGCCACATTGGAATTGCCCTCCCCCGACTCGTCAGATGAACAGAAGCCCCAGTCTGTGGCCTTTTGTATCTGGCTTTTTTTTCACGTGGCATAATGTTTTCGAAGTTCCTCACATTGTATGAAGCTGAGCTGCTTTCCTTTCTATGGCCCGATGGTAATACTCTGCTGCCTGGAGGGACCACGTTTTATTTAGCCATCAGAAAGTGCCCGCTTTTTTTTTTTTTTTTTTTGACTACTACGAATAATGTGCAAATACAGAGTGTGAATTTTGTTTTCAGTTCTTTTGGGTAGATGCCGGGGTGCGGGATTGCTGGGTCATGTGGTATCACAGGTCTTTTAAAAAAGAAAGGCCGGGTGCGGGGGAGGGGGGGGGCGCCTTGGTGGCTCAGTCGGTTAAGCGTCCGGCTTTGGCTCAGGTCATGGTCTCACAGTTTGTGGGTTTGAGCCCTGCGTCGGGCTCTGGGCTGACAGCTAACTCGGAGCCTGGAGCTGCTTCAGATTCTGTGTCTCCCTCTCTCTCTGCCCCTCCCCTACTCACACTGTCTGTCTCTCAAAAATAATAAAACATTTTTAAAAATTTAAAAATAGTAAAATAAAAAAACCAGAAAGGTGGGGTGCCTGGGTGGCTCAGTCTGTTGGGCATCCGACTCTTGATTTCAGCTCAGGTGGTGATCCCAGGGGTCATGGGATTGAACCCCATGTTGGGCTCTGAGCTGAGCATGGAAGCTGCTTGGGATTCTCTCTTTCTCTCAAATTAAAAAAAAATAAATAGGAACAAGAAACAGGTACAGTAGAATTCCCCTCCCTATGCTTCACCTCCTCTCCACTTTCCCTTGCCTCTCTGTGCTCTGAATTTGATGGCCATTATTCCCACATGCCTCCTTGTCCTTTCACACCTGGGCACATGCCCCTACATGACACGGTTTTCAGCTTTACTTAAATAGTCACACAGTCTCTGTTCTCGGAACCAAGGTGATAAGTAGCTCTTACTCCTCCGCCTGGTGTGTGGCCGGACGTCCCCTTACCCATGGCTGGAGGTGATGGTAGAGGTCCCCTCCCTCAAGGGCTCTGGTGAGCGTTCCTGTGTAGAAACACCTAGAACAGAGCATGGCCCGGGGCCAGGGCTCCTGACACGTGGGCTGTCACGATGGTGAAAAGGTCCTTGTTAATGACGTACCATTGGGACAGATCTTCTGCCGGTTTGGGTTTTAGTTTGATGACTGTCAGTCAGTGAACGTTCTGGAGCCGTCACCTTGAATGTGTGTGTGTCCTTCCCCGGGGCAGGCGGCCAGGAGCACCTCGCTGGGCTCCGTCCCCATTGCTCCCAGGGGCATGCCGGCCAGGGGCGCCCCTCCTCCCACTCCTTTCCTTAGGGCCTGTCCCCGTGTCCACACCCCGGCCGTTGTGCGTGCGTCTGCATGTCGTGGAAGCACACAGAGCTGCTCTGTCGCTGCAGGCCATGTCTCCTGCGCGTCCAGGGAGCCGACGTCGCCCCTGGCCTTTGACGTGTGCGGGGACTCCCCTCGGTGCCCTCAGCCCTGGCTCTGGATGGGTCCTCTTGGGGAAGCCCTTCCCCTCGAGGCCGCAGCCCTGGTGCTCAGGTTAGCCCGCCCCCCCCCCCCCCCCCCCCCGCTGCAGGCTGTGCCAGCTGCCAGTCCGCGGCACCACTTCCTCATCCCCCAGCCCATCGGAGAGGGTCAGCGGCTTGTGCCAGAGCCGCGCCCCACAGGTCAGGACCTCAAGCACGTGCGTCTGACCCCAGTGCCTTGGTTTGTCACAAAGAGGCGATGGGCAGGGGAGCCTGGGGGGATCAGTCGGCAAAGCGTTTGACTTCTGCTCAGGTCATGGTCTCGCAGTTAATGGGTTTGAGCCCCGCATCAGGTCTGTGCTGACAGCTCAGAGCCTGGAGCCTGCTTCCGATTCTGTGTCTCCCTCTCTCTCTGTCCCTCCCCCACTCAGTCTCCATGTCTCTCTCTTAAAAATAAGTAAACATTAAAACAAAAGAGGAGTGGAGGAGTTAGGCGTGTAACAGTGCTGGGCACAGCAGCAGGGCTTTGGGGGGGTAGCTTTAGTGCTGTCACCTCAGTATTGATCGATGCTCCCCTGCAGGGCTCCTGACGCCCAGCATGGTCTGGCCCCCGTCCCTCTTGTTCTGTCTCCTGGCTTCTCCCTCTTGATTGCTCACTCGCTCTGTGGCCACACACGGGCCCCTGGTTGCACTCGGCCTGGGATGTTCTGTGCAGAGATTTTCTGGTTTTGAGGATTTTTTTTTCTCATTAAATTACCCAATTTTCCATCACATGCCACCTTCTCAGAGAGGTCTTCCCAAATGGCGTTCCCAGCCCCTCATCCGTGGGCCGCTTTGTGCAGTAGCGCTGAACACGGACAGTGTCTGGGGTGTGTGTTGGGTACTGACCGCCTGCCTAGAATGTGAGCCCTGTGGGGACAGGCGTTTGGACCAGTTTGTCCACCACTCTCTCCACCGCGTCCGGGGCATAGCACGTTGCCCGGCCGGCACTCAGTAAGTGTTCGGTCAGTAAACGGAGGCACACAGCCCAGGTTGGCCTTGTGCGTCGCCCTGCCAGAGACCCCCCGCTTACTGAGATGGAACCCAGTTTGCAGATGAAAATACCAAGGCCCGGTGGGTGATGAGGGCAGCACCAGATTGGATCGCTGGTCCGCCTGGCTCTCCCCACGTCTTGCTGGGCACCCCTTTTGGGAGGCGAGAGGGCAGAGGGGAGGTCTGGGCAGGCTGGGGTCACACTGACCTCCCTCCACCAAATTGTGTCCCCACAGGGACAGCATGGACAGTGTGAAACAGAGCGCGGCCCTGTGCCTGCTGCGGCTGTACAAGGCGTCGCCTGACTTAGTGCCCATGGGCGAGTGGACGGCCCGCGTGGTCCACCTGCTCAACGACCAGCACATGGTGAGGCCCCCTATTCGCCGGGGACCCTTCTGCCTTGGACGTCACCTAGAAGCCAGGGAGTCCCGCCTCTGCCCGGATTCCCACCTGGATGCCCAGGGACCCCTGCCTCTGTCCCGCAGGCCCAGTGTCGTTAGTCCCTGTCACCCACCCAAGTGTCCAGAAACCCCTAGGTCAATCCCTGATACCTGCCTTGATGCCCGGAGATCTCTCCAGTGTCCCCAACACCCATCACCCACCCAGCCCTTGAGTGTCTGCTCTCGGATCCACAGCCTGGACATTTGTCCCCAGTCTGACCCTCCCCCACCGCACCCTGAGCCCTGACCTGCTGTTGATGTGTCTCTGCAGGGCGTGGTCACGGCCGCTGTCAGCCTCATCACCTGTCTCTGCAAGAAGAACCCGGACGACTTCAAGACCTGCATCTCCCTGGCCGTGTCCCGCCTGAGCCGGGTGGGTGTGGTCTCCGCGCCCTGGAGCACCTCTCGGGTCCCCCTCCTCCTCCCTGAGAGGCATCCCAGGCCAGTGGTGATAACTCAGGCTCTGAGCTGGGCTCATCCCGGCTCAGCCACCGCTCTGGGCCTCATTTACCCGATCTGTTCAATGGGGACACCCCCAGGTCCCATCTCACAGTCAGTCAGTCTCCATGGAGTTAGTAGGAGCACCGGAAGGGGAGAGCGGCTCTCCTGATCCCCACCCCACTGTCTCTTACTTTCTCCTGCTTTTCCGGCTATTCCTTCTACATCTTCCTTCCTCTCTTTCTTCTGCACCTCCTACCACCTCCTACCACGAGGCCTTGTGTGGGGACCCGGATGAGTCCGACATGAGCCCTCCCGGAGCTCCCTGTCCCGTCCGGGGGAGGGGCATGTGGCAAGGCAGGTGGCCTGCCCGGATTTTCATAGAAGGGGTGATGTGTGCCGCAACGGAGGTAGTACAGGGCACTGTAGACCCCAAAGGAGGCACTTAACCAGCCTGGCACTCTAGAAAGGCTTCCCGGGACTGAGTCTGGGAGTGAATCCGGACATTTCCTGGGCAGGTAAGGGGAGGCCTGGATTCTCAGGCAGAGAGAACAGACACACCAGCTTGTTCACTCGCTTTGTCCTTTGTTCACCATACATCTGAATCCTGGTCCTATGGGCCAGGCCGGCCTGGGACACGTGCAGTGACACTGGGGTCAGCGCACAGGCCCTCATGGCAGTGGCACAGAGCATGCTGGGCATGCTTCCTGGAGGAGGGGATTCCAAGGGTGAGCAGGAGTTTGCCTTGAAGAGAAGTCCCACACTCTTCTACCAATTCCCCACCTGTTCCCCCTGTTCCCCAAGCCCTTTCTTTTTTTAATGTTTATTTATTTTTGAGAGAGAGAGCACAGCAGGGGAGGGGCAGAGAGAGAGGGAGAATCTCGGGCAGGCTGCAGGCTCTGAGCTGTCGGCACAGAGCCTGGTGCAGGGCTTCAACTCACAGTCCGCGAGATCATGACCCGAGTCAAAGTCGGATGCTCAACCGACTGAGCTGCCCAGGCGCCCTTCCCGAGCCTTCTGTTCGATCACGTGTTAGGCCTGGGAACCCAGGAGAGGGTCCTGCCCCGGACCTGTTTCCAGTCTCGGGGGACAACTACAAAGAATCAAGGCCCCCGCGAGCTGGGGTGATTTGTGCTCGCGGGGTCAGCCCGGGGCATGGGGAGGCTCTTACTTGGAGTAGGGGGCTCGCGGGAGGGGGCTGGAGTGGCAGAGACTTCCTGCCTCCTTGGAACACTCGATGAGCCCCAGCTTAGGTGGCTCGCTGTGTGCTCCCCCACTGCCCCCGTGCCCATGCCTCACCCCCTCTTTCTGCCCCCAGATCGTCTCCTCGGCCTCCACCGACCTCCAGGACTACACGTACTACTTCGTGCCGGCGCCCTGGCTCTCGGTGAAGTTGCTGAGGCTGCTGCAGTGCTACCCGCCGCCAGGTACCTCCGAGCTCCCCCCGCCCCACCACCGGGATCTGGGGCCGGGCGGGGGCCGGGCCTTCTGCGAGGGTTGGGGGGCGGGGAGCTCAAAGAATCGGACACATCACGGTGTTTGTTGATCTCCCGCCGCAGGCTGGGGTCCCTGTGAAGCCATGTGTGTGCTCCAGCCCTGAAGGTGGCGGCTCTTGTCACAGCCGTTTCACGGAGGCGGAGACCGAGCTTGGCGGGGGGAGGTCCTTGCCCAAGGTCGCCCAGCAGATCAGGGGGTGACGCCAGGCCGTGCTGGCTGAATTAGCATAGCTCTGCGAGAGGTGTCCATGGCCTTGTCGCTCAAGGTCTCGGCCGTGGCGTGGATGATGTGCCTGGGGCCAGCCAGCTAACGCACCGGGGGTGTCTGAGTGAGGGGGAGCCATCCCTGCAGTGTGCATACAGGGAAACTGAGGCTCGGAGAGGCAACATCTCCTTTCCTGGCCCAGGCCACGACTCAGAGGCGGAGCCTGACTCCAGCCTCTCGCTGCAAATCCCTTGCTCCACCCTGTGGGCCGGGCCCCCCCTTAACTCCCGTCTGGGGAGCTGTCTCACCTCGTGAGCAGTTTTGAGGGGCCTGTGGCGAGGTGCTCAGCACATGGTAGGTAATGGCTAAACCAGTTCCCTTCAGTTCAGCCAGGCTAGCGAGCTCCTGCTGCGCCCAGGACCTGCGTGCGGCCCTGAGCCTTCACAGTCATCTGTGCGTGTGTGTGTGTACACGCATGCGTGTCTGCAAACCCGTGGCTGCATGTCTGTGTGTGGATGGGTTGTGGGACGTAAGTGACACCAAAGGCCCCTCCCAGGCTGTGAAAGCCAGTGATGAATTTTATCGTGTGGCCCTCAGGAAGCTCGTGCCCTCTCTGGGCCTCTTTCTCATCCTGGAAGGAAGAGTTCAGGCAGATCTCTACGCCCACTTCCAGCCCAGGAGCCCGACCATCATTTTGGGGTGTGCCCAGAGCATGCCCCTCACCTACTCTCGCCCCCTCTGTGCTGTGGGAATTGCAGCCATGACCCTGAGCGAATGGTGCTGGGCAGGAGAGGCCGTCTCCCATTTATTTACAAGAAAAATGTTTTAAGTTTACTCATTTATTTTGAAAGACTCAGACAGCATGAGTGGGTGGGGGCAGAGAGAGAGAGAGGGAGGGAGAGAATCCCAAGCAGGCTCCGCACTGCCAGCACAGAGTCCGATGTGGGGCTTGAACTCAGAAACCCTGAGATCATGACCTGAGCTGAAACCAAGAGTTGGATACTTAACTGACCAAGCCACCCAGGTACTCCCTGTTTATAAGAAGAATTTTTTTTACATTTATTTGTTTTTGAGAGACAGAGAAAGGCAGAGTACAAGTGGGGGAGGGGCAGAGAGAGGGGGAGACACAGGATCTGAAGCAGGCTCCAGGCTCTGAGCTGTCAGCACAGAGCCCGATGTGAGGCTTGAACCCACGAACCGTGAGATCATGACCTGAGCCGAAGTCAGGTGCTTAACCAACTGAGCCACCCAGGCGCCCCCGCATGAAAATTTTTTAACGACGTATTATGAAAAAATTTCCAACATACAGACAAGTAGAGCATTTTTGGTGTGTACACGTGCTCTTCACTGTTTTTCTTCTGAAATATCTCAAAGTCAGTCACAGACATCGTGATGTTTTTACCTTTGAGTATTTTGTTACACGTTTCTACAAACCGTAGGCATTCTTATTCACGGCTGCAATTTTGTGGTCACACTTAAAGGGAACAGCGGCTCCCCGGTGGCCTCAAATACCCACCGCAGATTTCCCTGATTCTCCCCAACATCATTCACAGTCTGTTCAGACTAGGATCCAATCACGATACAAGCCCTGAGGGAGGCCTGCCTGGCTCAGTCGGTGAAGCACACGACTCTGGATCTCAGGGTTGCGAGTTCGAGCCCCACGTTGGGCGTAGAGATTACTTAAAAAAAATAGATTGAAAAAGAAGGCGAGACAAGTGTCAAGTTTAATTATTTCTCTTAAATCTGGAAAGAATTGTCCCTTTATTCTGTGACCCTGGCTTCGACCTCAACTTTTTATTATGAAAGATTTCACACATACGGAGAACTTGCAGGATTGAGTGGTGGGCCCCCGAGCCCACCCCCGACTCGGCAGAGACCGTTAACGCTGCTCCTCGCGGTCTTGTTGGCTTTGTTCTTGCGAACACACACTTGCTCCGTTCCTCGACATAAGTTGCAGAATCATGATGCTCCCCTCCCCCAAACCCACCCGTACACATTTCCTAAGACCAAGAACACTGCGCAAAACCTCGGTGCCCCGTCCCACCTGGGAAGATTCAGAATCGCTTCCCAGGGTCAACTGGCTGTCCAGGCTGTCCATTCAAACCACACTCGTTGTCCACAGCTTTATGTGTATGGCTTAATAAAAAAAAAAAAGTAACGGGTGCCTGGGTAGCTCAGTCAGTTGAGCATCTGACTTCGACTCAGGTCATGATCTCACGGTTTGTGGGTTCGAGCCCCGCATCGGGCTCTGTGCTGACAGCTCAGAGCCTGGAGCCTGCTTCAGATTCTGTGTCTCCCTCTCTCTCTGACTGTCCCCTGCTCGCACTGTCTCTCTCTGTCTCTCAAAAAAAAAAAAAATTAAAAAGTAACAGAAGTAACAGTACAATCTAGGACCACAGCTTAAATTTCATTAGGTCTTTGTCCCTGTTTTTGGCCTAGAATAGCGCCCCCCTCCCTGTTTTTCTAGAAGCTGGGAGAGTTTTTGCCTTGCAAGAGAGTCCCGCGTCCTGGGGTTGGCTCATAGCTCCCTCGGGTCCTTCTTTCGTTGCTCTGCCTCGTGAGCCACCCGAGACCCTTGGCTGTGATAATTTTCACTAGCATGCTTGACAGCTGTTCTTTTTTGTTTGTTTATTTAATTTTTGTTAATTAAAAAAATTTTTTTAATGTTTATTTATTTTTGAGAGAGAGAACAGAGTATGAGCAGGGGAGGGGCAGAGAAAGAGGGAGACACAGAATCTGAAGCAGGCTCCAGGCTCTAAGCTGTCAGCACAGAGCCCGACGTGGGGCTCGAACCCCAAACCAGATCATGACCTGACCCGAAGTCAGATGCTTAATCGACTGAGCCACCCAGGCGCCCCAATTTTTGTTAATGTTTATCTATTTTTGAGAGACAGAGAGAGAGTGCAAGGTGGGAAGGGGTGGGGAAGATCGAAAGCAGGCTCTGGGCTGATAGCACAGAGCCTGATGTGGGGCTCAAACTCACTAACTGCAAGATCATGACCTGAGCCAAAGTCAGACGCGTCACCGACCGAGCCCCCAGGTGGCCCTTGACAGCTGCCCTGTTCCCAGGGTGCTGCCTCGCAGCCCACAGACTGGCAGTTCCTGGTGTTTCTATGAGCATCTGGCTAGCATCTGTCTCAGGCGCTCAGACCGCTCCTTGGGGAGACCCGGGTTTCACAGTGTCTCCGGGGAAGGTTTCTGGAGCTTTCTTTGTTCTGTGGGAAGCCTGAAGAGCAGTCAGTGCCGCAGAAGGGAAACCTGAGGCTCACCGGGGTGGGAGTCAGCCCAGAGCAGGACAAGAGCCCAGGTCAGGAGTCGTGTCTTCTGTTGGCTTGCTGCCACACCCACCCCGTGCCCCTCAGTCACCCGGAGATCGAGGACGAGCTTGAGGGAGCAGAGACCCCAGGTCACAGCTGCAGGGCCCACACTTCCAGCAGATGATCAGAACTGTGGTCTGGTCCCTGCTAAGCCAACCGCTCAGCCTGGGCCGCACCCTCCGTCTCCCCAGAGGACGCTGCCGTGAAGGGACGGCTGGTGGAGTGTCTGGAGACCGTGCTCAACAAGGCCCAGGAGCCGCCCAAGTCCAAGAAGGTCCAGCACTCCAACGCCAAGAACGCCATCCTCTTCGAGACCATCAGCCTCATCATCCACTACGACAGGTGCGTCCTAAGAGAATGGGTCTAGGTGTCGTGACTTCTGTCCAGATTGGTGTGGACCCCCTGGAAAGCAGAATTCCTGAGTCTCTTCCTGTGGGCCCAGCGGCCCAGATGTCCGGGTCACCAGGAGGCGTCATGATGGGGACGGAGGGCGAGAGTTAAGACCCCGGTCCTGAGGGTGACGTGGGGTGGGCCGGCCGGGCCCAGCTGGTCCCCCAGCTGCTCACGCAGCCCCACCTCGCCCCCGTCTCTCTCCATCTCTTCGCTGGCAGTGAGCCCAACCTGCTGGTGCGCGCCTGCAACCAGCTGGGCCAGTTCCTGCAGCACCGGGAGACCAACCTCCGCTACCTGGCCCTGGAGAGCATGTGCACGCTGGCCAGCTCTGAGTTCTCCCACGAGGCGGTCAAGACGCACATCGACACGGTCATCAACGCCCTCAAGGTATGACACGTCAGAGCCCACCCTGCACGCAGGACGGGATCCCTGTCCCCCGGGAGAGGCGCGGGGCTCAGAGGCCACTGGGGAGCCTGAACACCCCCCCCACCACTCTCCTCCCTCAGACGGAGCGGGATGTCAGTGTGCGACAGCGGGCCGCCGACCTCCTCTACGCCATGTGCGACCGGAGCAACGCCAAGCAGATCGTGTCAGAGATGCTTCGGTACCTGGAGACAGCGGATTATGCCATTCGCGAGGAGATCGTACGTCCACGGAGTCGCTGGGCCCCTGGATCCCGGGGAGGACGGGTCTGGGGTTCAGGTCGCCTGGGGTCTCCAGCCAGGGTCGGTGGTGAGCCCGGATCCGGTTATACCACACCGGGCCCCTAGGGGGCCCACGCGCATGCACTCACCCACCCCAGCGCTCCCCGCTGGCAGGTCCTGAAGGTGGCCATCCTGGCCGAGAAGTACGCGGTGGACTACAGCTGGTACGTGGACACCATCCTCAACCTCATCCGCATCGCCGGCGACTACGTGAGTGAGGAGGTGTGGTACCGGGTGCTGCAGATCGTCACCAACCGTGACGACGTCCAGGGCTACGCAGCCAAGACCGTCTTTGAGGTCGGTACCCCCCATCGCCCGCACAGCGGGACACTGGCCAGGACAGCTGTGGGGCCGGCCAGCCCGGGCCGCCATCCGCCTTCTTCCTGCTCAGGGCAGTGCCTCGGCCTCCCTGGGCCACCAGCGGGCCTGGGGGCCAGTGTGACAGGCGACAGTGCATCAGTGTGGGCCACCCGTGTGTAGTACCCGAACCCCAGGTCCTGGCAGGTTCCCAGTGCCTCTGACCCGGGAAACGGGGACATGTGCCACCAGATTTTACCACCTGTGTGAGCAGGGGTGGGGGGGGCAGTCACATGACCGGTTCGTGCCTCAATTTCCCCACCTGTTACCTCCTCGAACACACACACACACACACACACACACACACACACACACACACACACACACACACACACACACACACACACGACAGCACGGTGAGAGCTCACAGGTTCCTAGGAGTGCAGGGCTCAGGCCTGCACCCGGCCCCCCGAGCGATCCTGCATCTGGGCGCTCTGCTCGTCGCTGTCGTCACCCGCCCTGTCCCTGCCTTTGCAGGCGCTCCAGGCCCCGGCCTGCCACGAGAACATGGTGAAGGTCGGCGGCTACATCCTCGGGGAGTTTGGGAATCTGATTGCTGGGGACCCCCGCTCCAGGTGAGGGGGTGGTGAACACAGGGCATTTCTGAGGGGTCCAGGGCTCCGGGGACCCCAGGAGTCTCGGGGTCAGTGGCAACGGGGCTCCCAGGAGCCTCTGAGACACGGAGTCGCGATGGTTGCTGCCCAGGGTGGCCTCTGAGGGGGCAGCAGGGCTCTGGGGGGAAATAGGGGGAGACATGTGCTGACACACCCCGCCCCCCACAGCCCCCCGGTGCAGTTCTCTCTGCTGCACTCCAAGTTCCACCTGTGCAGCGTGGCCACGCGGGCCCTGCTGTTGTCCACCTACATCAAGTTCATCAACCTCTTCCCGGAGACCAAGGCCACCATCCAGGGCGTGCTGCGGGCGGGCTCCCAGCTGCGCAACGCCGACGTGGAGCTGCAGCAGCGTGCCGTCGAGTACCTCACGCTCAGCTCGGTGGCCAGCACAGACGTCCTGGTCAGAGCCCCGGCCCCCACACGCCTCTCCTTCCCCTCCGAGCCTTGATTGCCCTCTCCTCTGCCACCAAGCCGCCCCTGACCCGCCCTCGCGCCCCACAGGCCACGGTGCTGGAGGAGATGCCGCCCTTCCCGGAGCGCGAGTCGTCCATCCTGGCCAAGCTGAAGCGCAAGAAGGGCCCCGGGGCTGGCAGCGCTCTGGATGATGGCAGGAGGGACGCCAGCAGCAATGACATCAATGGGGGCGTGGAGCCCACCCCGAGCACTGTGGTGAGTCCCTAGGCCCCCGGGGTGGGTCTGTCGGGCACTACCCCATCTCACCTTCTGCACCTTCCCTGCAGTCAACGCCCTCACCCTCCGCCGACCTCCTGGGGCTGCGGGCAGCCCCTCCCCCAGCCGCACCCCCAGCGACATCAGGTGCAGGGAACCTCCTGGTGGACGTCTTCTCCGACGGCCCTGCTGCCCAGCCCAGCCTGGGGCCCACCCCCGAGGAGGCCTTCCTCAGGTACTACCGCCTGGGCCCCGGGGCGCCCCTTTTCCTTCTGCCCCCTCCCAGCCCCCTCCTCCCTCCTTGTCCTTGTGCCTCTGTCGCCCTGGCTGCCACTTCCCCAGGCCTCCTCTCTCCCTCTGGCCACTCTGGACTCGGCTGACCCTGGCCACACTATGTCGTCCTTCCCCATCGCTATGTCTCAGCCTGCTCTTCCTTCTCTCTTTTCCTCCTCCCTCTTTCTCTGTCTCCGGCCCTCTGCTGCCTCTCTGGGATTGGCTGCCTGCCACGCCTGTCTTCTCTTGTCTGCTCTGGGATTGGATGGCCCAGCGAGCTGGAGCCGCCCGCCCCTGAGAGCCCCATGGCTTTGCTGGCTGACCCAGCTCCAGCTGCTGAGTAAGGGGTGGCCTCAGGGGTGGGGGGCAGATTTGTGGCTCCGGGAGGGATAGGGGACTTCGAGCTCTTATCAGGGGGTTCCTGATGAGCTGCAGAGGTGAGAATTTGGAGGGAAGCCAAAGTCAGGGTCCTCTGATGCGGGGGCAGGGGTGGTGGCACACACCAGTGTCCGATTCCCATTAGAGCCAGTTGCCAGTCTGATTCTGGGGTCCTTGGGGGTGGGATCTCAGTATGTGGGTTCTGGGGTTCTGCTGTCTTGGGGGCTGCTGTCTCCCACCTTTAGCTCTGGGTCTTCTGCTCTAGCCCCCCAACCTCTTCCCATCTCAAAGCTCTCTCCACCTTGCAGCCCAGGTCCTGAGGACATCGGCCCGCCCATCCCAGAGGCCGATGAGCTGCTGAATAAGTGAGTCAGGGGAGAGCTCAGGGAGGGCGGTGGGGACAGGTGGGGAGCACGGGGCAGGGCCTGGACAGGCACCCCTAGCCTCCTGAGCTCCCCGCCCCACCCCCACGCAGGTTCGTGTGCAAGAACAACGGGGTCCTGTTTGAGAACCAGCTGCTGCAGATTGGAGTCAAGTCGGAGTTCCGGCAGAACTTGGGTGTGTCTGGGGCTGAGGGCGGGGTGGTCAGGCAGCGGGGATGGGGTTTTGTGACCCCTAGGCACGGGTGGCACCTGGATGGTCTCAGATGGAACCCCGCCCCTCCCCACTCTCCGCAGGCCGCATGTATCTCTTCTATGGCAACAAGACATCTGTGCAGTTCCAGAACTTCTCGCCCACTGTCGTCCACCCCGGAGACCTCCAGACTCATATCCTCCCGGCCTGGCCCAGCCCCCTCCCCTGAGCCTTGCCCCCGCCTTGTCGGCCTTCCTGGCCACTGGGAAGCAGACGGACCCAGGTCCGGAGCCCGGTTCCGTCATCTTACTTGAAAGTCTAAGCACACGGTTACTTCTTGGAGGCTTAGTGTCGTCTTTGCTACCGGGGCGGGCCTCTCCTCCCCAGGACAGCCTGCACACAGGGAAGCGACGGGCTAGGCATGCCTCAGCCTGTCCCTGTCCGGCCTCTGTGATCTTGTCCTCCGAGAGGCTCCACACCCATGATTCCAGTGCCTCCTGTGCTCAAGAGCCAGGCCTGCGGGTCTCGTGATGCTGACCAGAGCCTTCTGTGTCACCTGAGCCCATCACTTTGCCTCTGCGAGCCTTCCTGTCCCCTTATCATAGCATGGTTTTGAAGATCGGTGTGGATGGAAAATTCAGGAAAGGTGGCTGGCGTAAAGAAAGGGGTCAGTCCCCTCTCCTTTCTCTGATAGTGGTTTTCAGGCTTTGCCTCATTCATTGACATTTCCAGAGAACTGCGCCAGGCTTGGCTCTGTGCTGGGCATGGGGGTAGGGGCCAGGGTGAGAGGGGCATAAGACCCCATCCTTGCCAACTTGAAGGGAGATGTGGCAATGCTGCCGCCATTTTTGGTTCACCTACCACTTGCCAGACACACCTATAAGTACTTGTCCTGGATTATTTCATTGAACGCCCAGGACACTGTGTCCATTTTGCAGATGAGGCTGAGGTAAAGTTGCTTGCCCGTAGTCACCGAGGTGGTAACATCCAGGGTTCAAACTCAGGTCAGCCCCCACAGTCCCGGAAGGGCTTCCACCCTAGTGGGGTGTGATGTGCCACCTTGGAGGTCACTGAGCCCATGGTGGAAGGCCAGTGTAGGCAGCCAGGGGGTGGTGAGGGGCCTCATTTGGGAGGGGGACTTTGGGCCTCAGAGTATGTATGAGCCCGGGATGGCGGGACCAACCCCTCAGAGGCCTGCAGGCTGGGGCTGCGGGGAAAGTTCAGAACCATCAGGGGTTCACGGCCAAGACCGCCAGGGCCCGCCGCCTCTTTCCGGCTTCCTTGACCACAGGCGGGCACAGCTGGCGGTGCAGACCAAGCGCGTGGCTGCGCAGGTGGACGGCGGCGCGCAGGTGCAGCAGGTGCTCAACATCGAGTGTCTGCGGGACTTCCTGACGCCCCCGCTCCTCTCCGTGCGCTTCCGGTGAGTCGGGCGGGGCACTGCCTAGCGGGTGCCTTCTCCTGGACCGGGGTCGGGGTCTGATGGAGCCCTCCTTGCCACCCCTCCCGCCAGGTACGGAGGTGCCCCCCAGGCCCTCACCCTGAAGCTCCCTGTAACCATCAACAAGTTCTTCCAGCCAACAGAGATGGCGGCCCAGGACTTCTTCCAGCGCTGGAAGCAGCTGAGCCTGTGAGCAGCGGGGGGCGGAGCCCCGCAGGGGGAGGGGACTGGGCCTTCCCGGGGGTCCTGTCTTAAACTTTTCCCCGCCCCCAGCCCCCAACAGGAGGCTCAGAAAATCTTCAAAGCCAACCACCCCATGGATGCGGAAGTCACTAAGGCAAAAGTGAGTGACAACTAGGCAAGGCAGCAGGGGGGCCCCAAACTAGGATCTGGGGAGCCATGCCCAGTTTTCTGTGCATCTGTTTTCCCATCTGTAAAGTGGGGCCAGTTCCCAGCAAACTGGCCCGCCACCGCCTGGTTGCTGCCCGACCTGGGACCCTCTGATGGCTACCTTCTCCCTCCCCAGCTCTTGGGGTTTGGCTCTGCTCTCCTGGACAATGTGGACCCCAACCCTGAGAACTTCGTGGGGGCTGGAATCATCCAAACGAAAGCCCTGCAGGTGGGCTGTCTGCTCCGGCTGGAGCCCAACGCCCAGGCTCAGGTGAGTGGTGGTCCGGGAGGCGCCCAGGACTGACGTGTCGCCCCTGCCTGGCTGGCAGTCTCTGCGTCCCTGTATTCTCAATCACAGTCTTCCTCTCCCCTTCCCTCCTGACTTCCACCTCTCCGTATCCTTCCCACGCTTCTGGTTCTGGCTTTGACCTTCCGCCCTTTACCTCCTGTGTCACTTTCATTGCTGTCTCCTGTCCCTCCAGTCACCTTCCTGATCTCTTTGCCCCTTTTCTCTTTTGTTGCCCTTGTACCCTCCTCCCGGGCTCCCCGTCCCCTGGGCCTCCTCCCTGAGTCCACGCCATCATGTCCCCAACCCAGATGTACCGGCTGACCCTGCGTACCAGCAAGGAGCCTGTCTCCCGTCACCTGTGTGAGCTGCTGGCCCAGCAGTTCTGAGCCCTGGACTCTGCCCCCGGGGATGTGGCCGGTGCCGGGCAGCCCCTAGGACCGAGGCAGCTTTGGTGGATGGGGCAGGGAGGGGACCTCCATTGGTGACAGGGAAGACCCCAGGGGTGGGGGGATGCCTGGGACCTTCCTCCGGCCTTTTGTATTTTTATTTTTGTTCATCTGCTGCTGTTTACATTCTGGGGGGTAAGGGGGAGCCCCCTCCCTCCCTTTCCCCCCTAAGCACAGAGGGGAGAGGGGCCAGGGAAGCAGGCGCCTCCTCCCCTCCCACCCCACCCCATTGTAGCCCCTCCCGCCCCTTCCCCGTCCAGGGGCTGTGTATTATTGTGAGCGAATAAACAGAGAGACGCTACTAGCAGAGTCTGTGTTCACGGCTCCTGGCTGCCCAGTGCTCAGAGAAGCGGGGTGAGGGCGTGCAGAGTGTGGGTGGCCAAGCTCCGCAACCCATGGGTGGGGCTCTGGGAGGACAGCAGCAGCAGCAACCGCCGCGGCCCCAACTGCAGGGCCACCAGCCGCCATCCTGCGCCTGGCTCCTCGGGTCCAGACACCAGGTAGCAGGCTCTTGGCACCTGGGCCCTCTGGGCTGCGTCCTCCACCTTCTCCTCTGGTGACCCCAGCTCTGGAGGAAAAACAGGAAGGGCCTAGGTGACCAGAGGGGCCTGGACAACAGAAATGCCAACCCACAGGAGCAACACCACATCCAGGGCCTAAATTCGGCTCCAGACGGGGGGGGGGGGGGGGGGGGGGGGGGGGGGCGGGGCACCAGCTGGCTGTCAGCTGCCTGAAGAAGGCCATGGACGTTCCCCCTTCTCCCCAGCCGGTCTCCATCCTCTCTCTTCCCTGAGGACGCTGTGTGCAGCCGTGGACCAGCTGCTCAGCAATGCAGATCACAGACCACAGGTGATGCTTACCAGGTGCCAGGCCTGGGGCTCCCGTATGACCCTCCTGAGGACCCCACCCCACTTTACCCATGGGAAGCAGGTTGGGGGGGCAGGGTCCTCCGTCCTTACCACATGGAGCTCTTCACCATTTTGCTATATTCATTGGGATCTTCACTGGGGTTGTAGAATCAGCCTAATTCCCTGCCTTTTTTCCCTGGGGCCTCATGGGTTGCACACAACTTTCCCTTCCTAATCTGGGCTTTGAGGGATGCCCCCACCCCCGGGGTGGGGGGCAAAGACTGTTGGCAAAGCCTGTAGTTTGAGCAGTACAGTGGAGCGTGTGGCTGTGGGAACCAGGCTGCCCGTGTGTGCTGGCTCTCTGCTGCTTATCAGCTGAGCCTCAGTTTCCTCATCAGTACTGTCAGAGTGACGGGATAACAGGAGGTATCGCCCACCTGCGAGGATGAAGTGACTCATTACGTACAGAAGCTCTCGGCAGATCGAGTCTGTGCCCAGGGGAGTCTGCAGTCTGAGGCTGGGAGCTCCCTGCCCTTCCCCATCAGGGTGGATGCCCCTTCCTGTCCTCCCCAAGTGTCTGAGACTCATTGTCCTATCATGTGCAAAGGGAGCACTCTGCCGCTGACCTGGTGGGAAGTGGGTGGCGGTGACCAAGGTGTAGAAGGAGCGGAGGAGACGCCTACGCTGCTCAGGAGAAGGCTCTGGACGGGGAAGAGAGACCTGGTGACAGAGAGTTCCTCCTGGGCCCACGCCCCTCCTAGCCTTGCCCCCGTCGGTCACCTTGATCCCCAGAGGGCTCCACGGTGAAGAGGCAACGTTTCAATTCTAGGTGGAGAAGCAGCAGCCTGCGAACAAGGGGGTGTCACGGGCCAGGGAAGAGGGGAGGAGGACCCCCAACCCACGCCCCCGTCCAAGCCCTACCCGAGGATGTCCATGTGCAGGGGGAAGCCAGCGGGCAACGCTCGGGGTCCCAGTGGCACGCAGGCCCGCAGCGGGTCTAGCACTGGCTGCCACCAGCGGTCCAGGAGCTGAAGTGGGGGTGGGAGGGGGGGATGAGGTCAGGGGCGAGTACTAGGGGAGGGGGCGTGGGCAGGGAGGAGGGGAGGGGCCCGCGAGGGCGGAGGACAAAGGGGACCCAAGGAAGGGATGAGAGCGAAAGGGGGAAGGGGCTTGCGTGAAGGTGATCCAAACGCAGTCCACAGGAGGCGGGGCCTACCGGAGGGGCAGGGCCGAAGGAGGGCGAGGTGGCGAGGAGGGGCCGGAGCTCGCGGGCAGAGGGTGTAACGGGGGAACAGCGGGGACATGCCCCGGATTCACCTGTGGATCCAGCTGGCTGAGGGGAGGGCGCGGCCCGCAGAGCAAACAAAGCTCCAAGCCCGGCAGCAGCGTCAGGGTTAGAAGCCGGTGCGGGACCTGAAGCGGGACGGGGGTGGAGAAGCAGGACGGACCGGCCGGAGCCCCGCCCCTTCCCACCGAAGCCCCGCCCCCCCACACCTTGGCCCCTGCGTCCGCTCTAGTGCACCCCTCCCAGGCGCAGAGCCCCCGCCACTTACCGTGGGACTCCCGTGTGGCAGGTACACCGGGTAGTCGCGAGCGGCCTGAGGCGGCAAGGACCCCACCAGCCAGGGGAGCAGCACGGCCTCCGGCGTCCCCAGCCGCCACCAGCTCTCTGTCGCTGCGACCACCCGGCCCGACACGACGAGGCTGCCAAAGGCCGTGCCAGCTGCCTCGGCGAACCCAGACAGGGCTTCCTGGATAAGGGAGGCAGCTGAGTCAGGAGTCAGGGGACATGAGCAGGGGCGGCAATGATCTCCCCAGGGGGTCGAGGAGTGTGAAGAAACCGGCAGGCTCACCTGGCCCTGGGTTCCTTCACCTTCATGGGCAGGTACAATCCGCGAGTCACATTGTAAAGTGCGATTAAACAGGTGAGGTGCCTGCTCCCTGGCCTGACACGTGCTACTGACGCTAATAATTCTAACAGCGCAGCCGCGGTTCAATGAATCCTACTATGTGCCAGGTACGTGCAATCGACAACCTACCCAAGCTCAGAGGGGTCAAGTCACTTGCCCAGAGTCACACTGCTGGGAGGCGGCCATACCATGTGAATCAACAAGAGCAGTATTTAAGGAAGGATAGATAGATATTCACTGGCCAAAGGAACAGTGCGTGCCAAAGCAAGGAAGTTGGGAAGTTGTTGGGATTCGTGGGACCCCCGAGGCAGCGAGGTGAAGGTGGACTGTGGAGTTAGCAGAGGTCACGGTGAGCTCGTTGGTTGGTTTCAGATTTCACAGGCCTTCATACACCAGGCTGAGGGGACCGAAGCTCATCCTGGGGGTGATGGAAGCCACCAGAGGGCTGTGAGCTGGGGAGGGGTGGGGTCAGCTCTGGGTGTAGAAAGACCCTTCCTGGGCCAAGCTGGGAGTGGAATGGAAGCCCAGAGGATGGGAAGAGGTTGAGGCAAAGGCCCAGGGATAAGAGGATCAGGACTAAGCTAAGGCCACAGTGACAGGTTCAAGGGTTCCCAAGGCATCCTCTTTACCTGCAGGAGAGACCCCTCTGGAGGAACCACACAGTCCACACACTGGGTCAGGTCCCCGATCAGCTCAGAGTCCCCCAGGAAACTGTCAATGAGGCGGTAACTGGCCTAGCAGAGGGCAGAAGGAAGGAGCTTAGGACCCATGTGGCCCCCAGATCTGCCTCCCCTTCGGAAAACTAGCCACTAGCCCGGCTGGCCCTAGCTCTAGGGTCAGACGACCAGGCTGCCTCAGAGGCTGCCGGGAACTGTAGTTCCCAAATATCAGCAAACAGGCAACCTAATTTCCATCCTCACGTCCTGCAGCCTCACCCTCAACTCCTTCTTCAGCCTCTCTACGTTGCGGATATTGGTCAGTTCCTCAAGTCCCACAAGAAGAACCTAAAAGAAACAAATAAGACAGGAGGGGCTGGGGGGTCTGGACTCCTGGTGTGAGGGAGGAAGATGCCGAGAACTTAGATTCCTGGGTTAGGGGAAGAGGGCTGGGGAGCCTCACCATGGCCCCAAACACCACCTGGAGTAGCCTCTCCAGCCTCAGCTCTGAGGTGCCCTCCTCAGATGACAGGACAATGAGGGTGATGCTGTGAGAAAGGAAGCCGAGAAGCAAGAATGAGTCCTGGCCTTGGAAACAGAGCAGTGAAGAGAGTAGAGCCTGCCCTTGACCTTCTGCCAGCTACGTCTTTTGTCAGCCAGCACAGCCTGCTTCTCATACAGAGAAACCCAGGGATCAGAGAGGGTAGCTGGTTTGTCACAGATCCCACAGCCAAGTAAACAGCTGGCCTTGGGGACCGCGGGGTCATCTTCAACAGGGGCTATCACCCGGGCCCTGGGCCTGCCCCAAGTTACCAACTGGACACACCTGTCATGGAAGCTTTTCCACACCACGGTCGTGTCCTCGGTCCTTGCAGAACTCAGCTGCACCTCAAGATTCTGACCAAACATGTGTACTCCATTGAGAGAGCCGATGACAGAGAACGGGAGCTGGGGGGAAAGGTTGGGGACATTAGACAGGAGCCCCCAATCCCCTCCACCTTAGGACCCAAGTGTCCGGGACCCCAGTCCCCTCCTCTTTCTGGATCCCCTGGCCCCTCCTCTTCTGGGAACCAGGATTATTGGTCGATTCATTACACTCTTGGCCCTTTAACTAAACTCAACTCCGAAACTTCTCCAGACCCTACTCTCTTGAGTCCCAGTGCCTAGCCCCCTGGAGATCCAGGCGTCCAAGGCCCCACCTGCTGGCGGGCGGGGGCGCCGCCGCGGCTGCTTCTGCAGAACAAGGGGACTCCGCTTGAGGCCGCGAGGCAGAGCAGATGCACGGTGCCCGCCGTCCCCTCTTCGCCCATTTGGAACCCCCTCCAGTCCCCTCGTGGGGGCAGTCAGGGACCACCTTGGAGCATGCCCATAGTTACGCCAAGTCAGGAGGCCACCAGAGGGCGAGATGGGGAGCTGATTGGCAGAGAAGCAAATTCCCGCCTTCTCCATCCAACTCAAACCCATCCTCAGCCTCATTCGAGCACCTCCCCCAAGCCCCGTTAGGTTCTCTTCCGCCCCAACCGGAAGTCACATACCCCGAACAAAGATGGCGCCTATTGTATTTGCAATGCTTCGTATTTCTCCCTGAAACAGTTTGACTCCATTTATTTAAAGAAGAGAATGAAGAGCCCGGCTTGAAGGTAGTGACCGCACCAAGGCGTTGTCTAGCAAGCATCAGGTGGGCTAGGATGGTTTACATACTAAAATGGTAAAAAGTTGTGCCTGACTCAAAGATGGTGGCGGTGCCGAGGCGTTGCCTAGCAACCACGTTCCGTCTATTTCCCAGACTAAAGCTGTATTTACTGTGCCCCACTCAAAGATGGCCTCGTGACGTCTCTCGAGCAAAGCGGAGAAAAATGCCATCTCCCCCTTAACCCTGACGGATGGTTTGGTCCGGCGAACGTTGCCTAGTAACCACCAAATGAGATGATTGTTTTTGTTATTAGAAAAAGAAAGACGAAATCCTTTATTTTCCAGGATCACAAAAATAAGGTTGTTTTTGTAATAAATTTATACACGATAGTGTAGCAAACCAAACGTGAAAATACTCCCCAAACCCTTTCCCGAAATAAAAGGTTGACATTTAACACAAAATATTCACACATTTTTGACAAATATGACCACTCTGCTAACGTTGCCTTCAAACTTTTTTCTCCGCAGACCGCATAAATACGTCGTTTTTGTTTAAATTCTTTTTGATAATCAACATTACGGATGTAACACAATCGATTTAGCCAATCCTGTATTGACATACATCCGTTTCTTTCTTCTGTGTGTTCAAAGTAAACTGATAAAGTAGAATTTCATTTGGTAACGAATTTAATCAGCTAGAACATTTTTGTTTTGTGAGAACAGTGGCCTTCATTCGCCCAAATGTATTTGCAAAATATAGAGTAACGTTAAAAAAATTTTGTTTCCTGAAAACATGTTTTGCCTGCATTCTGGATTTGATGTCTAATAGCTAATAAGAAATGTATTAAGATGTTTATTCTCACACTGAATTACATCAAACTTCTAGAGGAATAAACATACACAAAATAATAAGTAAAATATCAATTTCTCTCTATAGTTCTATCAATTTTTTTAGTGCATTTATATGTATTTTTATTTTTTTTAACTTATTTTTAAGAGACAGAAAGAGAGAGTGTGAGCAGGGGAGGATCAGAGAGAGAGGGAGACACAGAATCCGAAGTAGGCTCCAGGCTCTGAGCTGTCAGCACTGAGCCCGACGCAGGGACTGAACCCACGAACTGTGAGATCATGACCTGAGCCGAAACCGGATGCCCAACCGACTGAGCCACCCAGGCGCCCCTATATTTATTTTAAAAAATGTTTAATTTGTATTTATTTTTGGGAGAGAGACAATGCATGTGGGGGAGGGGCAGAGAGAGAGGGGGACACAGAATCCAAAGCAGGCTCCAGGCTCTGAGCTGTCAGCACAGAGTCCAATGTGGGGCTTGAACTCATGAACTGTGAGATCATGACCCGAGCCAACGTCAGACGCCTAATCAGTAACCAAGGAACCCCCAGGTGCCCGCAGGCAATGTTTAGTTGTCATCTTATAAGGGTTTCTGATTCATTTGCCCTCCTGTTTCTTTCAAAATAATTTTTAATGTTTTTTATTTATTTTTGAGAGACAGAGAGAGACAGTGCAAGCAGGGGAGGGTCAGAGGGAGAGAGAGAGATACAGAATCCGAACCAGGCTCCAGGCTGTGAGCTAGCTGCCAGCACAGAGCCCGACGCGGGGCTTGAACCCACAAATCGTGAGATCATGACCTGAGTCGAAGCTTGATGCTCAACTGACTGACAGGTGCCCCCGCCCTCCTGTTTCTTGCCCCTCAAACTGTCCTTCCAACATTATTTACAATGTGCCTCCTTCCTGAGTACAGCCTACCGGAAAACTGATTCTGTCCTCACAATACCTTCTCACACCAAATGTGTGGCTTTTCCACACCAAGCAATTCTCCAGTTCTCTGTGGATACCAACTGGGGGTCTTACAAATCTATTCAATTCTGACACTAACCACCTGGAGTCAGTGCAGACCCCAAAGGTCAAGGGCTCAGTCCCATGAGTCTGCCCTCACTTCAAACATCAATTGTGGGGTGCCTGGGGGGCTCGGGCAGTTAAGCGTCCCACTGTTGATTTTGGCTCAGGTCATGATCTCATGGTCATGATCTCACACTAATGAAATCAAGCCTGGCATTGTGCTCTGTGCTGTTCATGGAGACTGCTTATGATTCTCTCTCTCTCTCTCTCCCTCTCTCTCTCTCTCTCTCTCTCTCTCTCTCTCTCTCTCAACAAACAAACCAAGCAACAGAAATACCAACCGCCAAGTAGTGGGTCCGCAGGTTATGCCTACTTCTGTCAGAGCTGACTACAGATTGGGGGTTCCAGCTCCTCAGGTTTGATAATTTGCTATAATGGCTCATGGAGCTCAGGGCAACACTACTTAGTATTACTGGTCTATTGTAAAATATATTATAAAGGACAGCACTGAACAGCCAGATGAAGAAGAACCTAGAGGGAAGTCCAGAAGGGTCCTGGGGAAGGAGATTCTGTCTCTGTGGAGATGGAGGTGCACCATTCCCCCAGCGCATGGATGCATTCACCAACTCTGAGGTCCTCGGAACCATGCCTCTTGGGGGTTTTCACATGCGATTTCATTAGGTGGGCAATATTGATTAAATCGTCCGCTGGCCGTTGGTGATTAACTCCATTCCCAGCGCTCCTCCCCTCCCCAGGGGTCTTAGAGGCTCTTGTGTGAGGAAACAGTAGGAAACTGAGGCCACGTGTGTTACAATAAAAGATGTTCCTTCCCCCCTTCACACAGGAACTTACAAGGGTTTTAGGAACTCTGGGCCAGGAAGCAGGACCAGGAGCGAATATATATTTCTTATTCTATCATAATATCGCATCTTTTAGAAAGTCTCTTGGAGTTGAATTCTGTTTTTATTGCCTGGAATGGTTTCCTCCTACCTTCATCATCATACAGTTCTCGAGTGATAGTTATTTTTTTCGAGTCTTAATGTATACCACCTTCTTCTAGTGTCTATTTTTGTGGTTAAGAAATTGGCTGTCACTCTACGCATAATTTCTTTCTGGAAGTCTGTTCTTTCACTCTGGAGACTATGCAGGCTTCTCTTTCACTACAATGAGTCAAAGTGAGCAGTCCTTTTAAAATGTAATTTTATATGGGCATCTGGGTGCTCTGGTTAAGCGTTTGACTTTGGCTCAGGGCATGATCTCACGGTTTGGTTTGTGAGTTCGAGCCCCGTGTCAGGCTCTGAGCTGTCAGCACAGAGCCTGGAGCTGCTTCAGCTTCTGTGTCTCCCTCTCTTTCTGCCCCTGCCCCACTCATCCTCTCTCTCTCTCAGAAATAAATATTAAAAAAGATTTAATTGTGATTTTATATTCTCTGCTTCCAGGATCCAAGGATTCACGTTTTGTTTTGTTTACACCAATTTTTTAAAGTAATCCTTCTGCCCAACAGGGGGCTCAAACTCACGACCTTGGGGTCGAGAGTCGCATACTCTACTGCCTGAACCAGCCAGGTGCCCCAGTTTTTTTTAAATAGTTTATTTTTGAGACAGAGAGAGACAGAGCACGAGTGGAAGACAGGCAGAGAGAGAGGGAGACACAGAATCTGAAACAGGTTCCAGGCTCTGAAGTGTCAGCACAAATCCTGATGTGGGGCTTGAACCCACAAACCACAAGATCATGACCTGAGCCAAAGTCAGACACTTAACCAACGGTTAGACTTTCTCTTTCCAGCCCCCATATCTATTTTCAAATTTAAAACATATTTTTACTTCCTAATTGGGTAATTTATTTATGTTTCCTTTTTTCATTTAAGCTTATTTGTTTTGAGAGAGAGCGCGCGTACGGGAATGAGTGGGGGAGGGGCAGAGAACGCTGGGGACAGAGGACCGGAAGCAGGCTCTGTGCTGACAGTAGAGAGCCTGATGCAGGTTTGAATCCATGAACCGTGAGGTCATAACCTGAGCCAAAGTCAAGAGTTGGACGCTTAACTGACTGAGCCACCCTGGGTATTTTTTTTAAAGCTTATTTATTTACTGAGAGAGAGAGAGAGAGAGAGAGAGAGAGAGAGAGAGAGAGAGAGAGAGAGAACAAGCTGGCTCCACACTGCCAGCACCAGCATGGAGCCTGATATGGGGGCTCAAACCCCTGAACCGTGAGATCATGACCTGAGCGGAAATCCAGAGGCAGATGCTTAACCGACTGAGCCACCTAGGCGCCCCACGGTAACTTCTTGTCCTCCAGCTCACTAATTCTCCCTTTAGCTGACTCTTTCAATTACCCATTGAATTGAGGTGGCTTTTTTTCAACAATTATATAAAATGTTTCCCTAAATCTACCTGTTTTTTCTCCATACTTTTGTGCTGCTGGGCTGGTTATTGTGATTGTGTTTGTGCTAGGCTGCTTCTAGAACGGCTCCAAATGACCTCCACGTCCTGCTACCCAGTTACCTTTTTCCTTCCTGGTGTGCCCACGGGACTTTGACTTGCTCTTAACGATGGAATTTTTCAGAAGTGGTGGGATGTCACTTCTGAGATGGAGCTCTTTTTTTTTTTAAAGCGTGTATTTATTTTTGAGAGAGACAGAGACCGAGAATGAGTGGAGTAGGGGCAGAGAGAGAGGGAGACACAGAATCCAAAGCAGGCTCCAAGCCGTCAGCACAGAGCCCAATGCAGGGCTCGAACCCACGAACCGTGAGATCATAACCTGAGCCAAAAGTCAGATGCTTTACTGACTGAGCCACCCAGGCTCCCCAAAGATTAAAGCTCTAAAGACCATGACTGATATCTGGCTCAAGTTCTCTCTCTTGCAGGTACTCCCTCTTGCTTGCTCCGATGTAGCCAGTGCTATGTTGTGACACACCCAAAGGGGACCAGGGACCTGAGCACAACCTCGAGCTGACAGCCTGGCAGCGACTGGATCCTGCTCATGATGCCAAGAGGGAGCGAGGAAGGAAGCTTCTCCAGTCCTGCCTTCGGCTGATGACTGAGCTGGCTGATGCTTTGATCACAGCGAGATCACACCTGGATCCCTGATGCGCAGAAGCCATGAAACAACCCGCATGGTTTTCTGCCACCAAGTTTCATGGTCATTTGTCACACAGCATGAGAGATCTTAGACCATGTCCTTTGTTTCTCTCGCTGTTTTGCACATTATGGGTACATGGTGAACCCAGCCATTCCAGGCCTTGGAGTCCCGGGGACACATCTGTTACCTCTTATTTCTGGGGATTCTGACTGACAGTCCTTTGCCTCTGTGCTGGTGGCCTGTGACTCTGAACTCCTTACTTGATATGGACCCGGGTCCCATGAGGAGGATTTCCTTCTGCTTCTGCAGATTTGCAAGTGTGTTACCAGCCTGGCATTAGCTCAGCGGCCTTGGGAGGACCTTGTGTACATGGAGAAAAAGACTCCGTTTTCCAATTCACATCTACCTTCAGGCTCTTGGTAATGTCTATGCAGCAGTAATCTACTCTGTCCTCTTTTGTGGAAAGGTAGGGATTTGGGTTTTTTTTTTTAAAGTTTATTTATTTATTTTGAGAGAGAGAGAAAGAGAGAGAGAGAGAGAGAGAGAGAGCGTGCTTTGTGGAGGGGCAGAGAGAGACTTCCAAGCAGGCTCCTCACTGTCAGCACAGAGCTCGATGCTAGGGCTCGAACTCATGAACCTTGAGATCATGACCTGAGCCGTAGTCAGACGCTTAACCACCTGAGCCACCCCGGTGACTGAGAAGGTGGTGGGACTGGGTGGGGTGGGGGTGGGGGTGACATTCTTGAAGAACTCATGAGGTCTACCTCTTAAGAAACCACCAGTGTTACAAAAACAGTATTATAATAATACCTAATCCATCATAATCCCAGAAACTGAAGTCCAGGCTAAAATATCCTATTGTTTCCTTTTTTTTTTTTTTTTAGCATTTGTAATACACGAATGAAAATGTTTAAAAATCAATTCATGCAACCAATCATGCATTCAGCTTATATAAAGAAAGGTTTCCTTTGAGGGGCCCCTGGGTGGCTTGTTCGGTTGAGCGTCTGACTCGATTTTGGCTCAGGTCATGATCTTGAGGTTTGGGGGTTCGATCCCCACGTGGGCTGACGGTGTAGATCCTGCTTGAGATTCTGTCTCTCTTCCACTCTCTGCCCCTCTGCCTCCCCCTCTCCGCCTGTCTCCCTTTCAAAATAAATAATACATAAAAAAAAAAAAGAAATGTTCCCTTTTAGTTAATAGGGCAGATTTTAATTTTAGGAAGCATTTTAATCTTCTTACCGGTTGATCATTTTTCCTTTCTTCCTTAATTCTATTAAAATTGAATTACACTGGCATACCAAAAATGGGAGCTACTTTAGATGAAAAGAAATTTGAGAGAGACAATGTCTAAGTATCTGTTTGGTCTTTGGATTCTGACACAAAGCAATTGGAAAAAGACATTTTGAGAGAATTGGGGAAATTTGATTGTGGATTTATTATTTTTTAAATTTTTACTTGTTTATTTTTGAGAGAGAATGTGAGCAGTGGAAGGGCAGAGAGACAGAGGGCGACAGAGGATCCAAAGCCCAACATTATCGAGGCTTCAGCCCAAGAACGTGAGATCACGACCTGAGCCAAAATCAAGAGTCTGATGTTTAAAGGACTGATCCACCCAGGCGACCCCTGATTGTGGGTTTAAATAATACTAAGGGGGGCGCCTGGGTGGCTCAGAGAGTTAAGTGACCAACTTCAGCCCAGGTCATGATCTCACACACGGTTTGTGAGTTCCAGCCCTGTGTCAGGCTATGGGCTGACAGCTCGGAGCCTGGAACCTGCTTTGGATTCTGTGTTTCCCCCTCTCTCTGCCCTCCCCTGCTCATGCTCTGTCTCTCTGTCTCCCAAAAATTAAAAAAAAAAAAAAAAGATGATACTAAGAAATAATTTTGTTTGGGGTAAATAGCTATGTAAGAAAATGCCCATAACTTCTTAGAGAGTTCTGCCAAGCACGTGGAGGTAAAATGATAGGATGCTGGGGTTTTGCTTTAAAAGGTTTCAGCAAAGGGCTCCTGGCTGGCTCAGTCAGAAGAACATGCAACTCTTGATCTCAGGGTGGTGAGTTTGAATCCCATGTTGGGTGTAGAGATTACTTAGATGAAAAAAACAGTCTTCAGCAAAGAAAATAAAAGCAAAAAGGAATGGATAAGGTAAATGTGACAAAACGGTAATACGACTGTGTTTAAGAGGAATCCACCCTTTTATTCTGAACTACGTTGCCAAATTGCGCTGGAGCAAATTGTGCTGATTTAGACCGTCTAGACTTTGAGCCCGAAGCCCCACCCTCAGGGACATTATTCCTTCCAACATTAATGAACATGACAAAGGTAAAATTGGTGAAGATAAGCAGTTTTAGGATGTTTATTTGCCATTTTTAATTGTTTTGTGTGGGAGAAGAGCCTCCTTATTATTAAAAAAAGTATTTGTATTCTAAGATTTTATTGATTAGTAAGATGTATTTGTGTAGTAAATTTCAATCAACATGTATGTCACAAATGACTTTCTCAGTTTGTCGGGTTTTATTTTTTTCCACTTGGTTTACGGAGACTTTTGGACAAATCAGTCAATATTTTATGTTTTCTGACTTTGCTGTGATGATAAACTCTTTTTCCAACCTTCAGGATTATACAGTGTGTTTCTATTCTTCAGCTATTTTTAAGGTTTCGTTTGTTGCATTTACTTTTTTTTCGTATTTACATTTTCAATCCACCTGGAATGTATTTATGTTCTAGGCCAGTTTCTGGCTGCTCTCCCAGAAAACAACAATCAGGGGTTGCCTAGCAACCGCCACTTGGGAAGGAATTCGGCTGCTTTGAGTGGGAAGAACAGCTGCACTCCCCTCCGAGTGGACGGCAGCCTTAGGCGTTGCCTAGTAACCCTATTTCTGAGAATGTGATTGGAGCCTTCACGCGACCCTCCCCCCATCTCCTCCCGCCAGAAAAAATTTCACTAGAAACCTAATCTCCGCGTTAGAAAACTAGGGCAGCGTACCCGTTGCATAGCAACCAGATCTCCTGACCCTCCCATTGAGACCAGAGTGGGAACTGGCGCCTCGCTCAAAGATGGCGGCCCACGGTGCCACTTTCGATATATGCCACTCTCCACAGTCTTGACAATAATTCAATCTCCCCCGTCAGGCTCCTGAAGGGGTTCGCCATGCGCTTCCTGTCGCGCGCGGTGGGTGCGGACCAGGATGGAGGTGGAACCGACGAGCCAGGCCTGCCCCGCACAAACATGGCCGCGAGCGCGTACGGCAGCGCCGCTGAGACGTCCGGCGCCGGGGCACGCGCAGCGCAGGCGCACTGCCGCTCATCCCGCAGACGCTGCGGCGGCAGCGGCGGTGGCGGCGGTGGCGGCTGCTGCGCGGGGCATGGTCCCCGGGTCG
>NC_043715.1:51619013-51643046 GCF_006229205.1 Suricata suricatta
GCTGCGCGGGGCATGGTCCCCGGGTCGGAGGGCCCGGCCCGCGCCGGGGGCCTCGTGGCTGATGTGGTGTTCGTGATCGAGGGCACAGCCAACCTGGGGCCTTACTTCGAAGGGCTGCGCAAGCACTACCTGCTTCCGGCTATCGAGTGAGTGCCGTTTCCGCGACTCCAACCCCACCCTCCGCCTTTAGTTCGCCAAAGTCTCTTGCCTGACCCCGACCTTTCACCTCCGACTCTCACAGGTATTTTAATGGTGGTCCTCCTGCTGAGACGGACTTCGGGGGAGACGTGAGTCTTGGGACTCCTGAGTGTGAGGGAGGAGGGCGCCGGGGACCGGACTCCTGAGTCGGAGGGAGGCGGGCGCCGGGATCCGGACTCCTGAGTGGGAGGGAGGTGGGAGGTGGGGTCCTGGATGAAAAGTTTCTCTGTCCTCCTCCCCCAGTATGGGGGGACCCAGTACAGCCTCGTGGTGTTCAACACGGTGGACTGCGCTCCTGAGTCCTACGTACAGTGTCACGCTCCCACCAGCAGCGCCTACGAGTTTGTCACCTGGCTCGATGGCATTAAGTGAGCTTTTTGTTGTGCCTGGAGCGGGTGGGGGGGACCCTGTGAGGGCCCATGAACGGAGGGTGGCTTGGCCTGAGCATCAGGAACCATCCCTTCACACAGGGCGGACTGGGAGGGATTTTGCCCGTAAATCACTTCCGCGGTGGGCTCTGAGTGCCCGGCAGTTTTGTCATCCGGTTAGAAAGTAGAAAAATCGTCCCAGTTTTAGGGGGCCTGTAGAGCCCCAGCGCCCACCTCTACTGTGTGATTCTCCGTTGTTTTGTGTCGTTTCCTGTCTGTGCTGCCGTCTTCCTTTTTCAGAGGGGACCTTGAAGCCTGATGGGATTTTTAATGTTCACACGGCAGGCCCTTCCGGATACTGACAGCCGGGGGTCACTTCACAGAGAAACCACAACAGAGCTCGGAGACCCAGGAGTCCCTGCTCCCTTTGCGCCTAATGTGGCTTATCTCCTATTTTTTTTTCTTAATGTTTGTTTATTTTGTGAGAGAGAAGGAGGTGGGGAGGCACAGAGAGACTGGGAAAGAGAAAATCTCAAGCAGGCTCTGTGCTGTCAGGCCAGAGCCCCTTGTGGTGCTCCAACTCAGGAACAGTGAGATCATGACCTGAGCCGAAATTGAGTCAGAAGCCTAATCAACTGAGCCACCCCGGGGCCCCTCTCTGGTTTCTCCAGAGGGAAGAAATTAATTGTACTTGTGTTAGTTACTTATTGTACTATTTTTTGTCTATTGGGACAGATTATCCCAAAACAGTGGCTTCAAACAGTAAGAGTTGACAATTTCATACCATTTCTGGAAGTAGGGAGTTCAGGAGTGGCCTAGTGGATAGTTCTGTCTCATGAGGTTGCAGTCATCCAAGGGACAAGAGGGTCCATTTTCTTTCTTTTTTTTTTTAAATTATTTATTTATTTTTGATACAGAGAGAGACAGAGCACGAGAGGGGAAGGGGCAGAGAGAGAGGGAGACACAGAACCGGAAGCAGGCTCCAGGCTCTGAGCTAGCCGTCCGCACAGAGCCCGACGCCGGGCTCGAACCCACGAAAGTGAGATCTGACCTGAGCCGAAGTTGGAGGCTTAACCGACTGAGCCACCCAGGTGCCCCAAGAGGGTCCATTTTCAAGGTGGCTCCCTCTGTGGCTGCAGAGTGCCCTCCCAAAGTGGCAGCTGGCTTATCTCCAACTGAGCGACATGACAGATCAGAAAGGAAGTCGTTAGGGTTTTTACGATCAAGGTTTGGAAGTCACACAGCGTTCCTTTTGCCACATTCTGACCAGTTTAGAAGCCAGTGCTGTTCAGTGGGGGGAGGGTGAAGCGAGGTGAATGCCAAGGGTGTGAATATCAGGAGTGGGGGTCACTGAGGGGCCTGGCTGCCATGGCTTCACAGGCATTTTTCTGGGAATCAGACGAGTTGACGACTGCTTAAGACAGCGCGTGGCACTTGTTAAGCGTTCTGTTAGCGTTTGCTGTTGCTTTGTGTGTCAGTTTCTTGGGTTGTGAATGAATAATGGTGGTTGGTATCTCGGTGCTCCTGTGAGGATCACAGGAGCTAATCTTTTTTGTTTATTTACTTATTTTTATTTTTTGAGAGGGAGAAAGAGGGAGAGAGTGAGGTAGGGGCAGAGAGGGAGGAGGACACAGAATCGGAAGCTGGCTCCATGCTCTGAGCTGTCAGCACGGAGCCTAATGCGGGGCTCCAACTCACGAATGGTTAGCCGGCCGAAGTTGGACGCGTAACCGGCTGAGCCCCTCAGGCGGCCCCCGGAGCTAATCTTCATCCCGTGCCTTCCTGCCTTCCGGCTCCGGATCTGGGCTGTAGTTACAGTTCATGAAAGAGCCCTGGTCCATGGCTGCTGTTCTCTTCCTACGTCCGCACAGCAGCTGTTTGTGGGGTGCCTGCCTGGCTCCAGGCTGTGTGTGCTGGACCGGGTGCTGCACGTGCCCGGGGAGTTGACACCCGGGTTTGACCCCTCGTGGTCATTGGAGTTTGGGTCAGGACAGAGCAGCATTCCTCAGCCTCAGTGCTGTTGACACTTTGGGCCAAATCATTCACTGCCCGTGCCCTGCAGGCCCCAGATGCCAGTAGCCACTTCCAAGCTGTGACCCACAAATGTCTCCAGGCACTGTCAGATGTCCCCTTGGCTGGGAGTCGGGGCAGAATGCACTCCAGCTGAGCACTGCTGAGATAAATGGTGGTGAGGCTTGAGCGGTGTGAAGTGGGGGTCCTTGAGGCCCAGGTTCAAGTCTGAGGCCCCTCAAGTACCTAGCACTGAGGGCAGGGTCTGGCCCAAAGGAGGTCTAAGGACAACTGAGGAAGGAGGAAATACGTGAGTGAACGTCTGAGCAGAACGTGCCTTAGACTCCCGGTTCTTCCTGGGAAGCTGTGAGGTGCGGGCCGACTCCGATGTCCCTTCCCCGATTCCGGCAAGCTGCCAGTCGCTCCTTCCCCTGGACTCGGCGTGTCTAGGTCCCTGGTGTTCCCTCTGCTTTTTGTTTCCAGCTGGGGCCTGGCACCCAGAAGGCCCCAGGAGACCTTGACTGAGTAAACGAATGAGCAGAAGCCATGGAGAAGATAATCCCCAAGAAACCAAGCCTTCTGGTGGGCTATTAAGTGTCAGGAAAAGCCGTTAAACCCCCTTATTTAAAACCTTCAGTGGTCAGGCAGGGAGGGGCACCTGGCTCAGTCAGAATAGCCTGCGACTCTTGATCTTCGGGGGCGTGAGTTCAAGCCCCACCGCGCGCGCGCGCGCGTGTGTGTGTGTGTGTTACTTAGGTAAGTAAAGACTTTAAACGTTAAAAACCAAATAAGTAAATAGATGAATCTTTCCAAAGCATCTGGAAGATAAGCCGGAACTGCTCTCTGAGCCCATTGGACACGTATCCTCGGCTCCCCCTTGATCATCTTAGGACATACTGTGCTTTTAGCCGAGTGGAAAAGCTGCCTGCCTCACCGTGGAGTCCTCCCGGGCCATCATCCACCCTTCGCAGTGGTCATTGTTTTACCCAGGCCCTGTAACCATCTCGCTCCGGTGTCTGTGACACTTCCGGGAGGCCCGGCACGGAGATCACAAAGAAAGTCAGCGATTGTGTTCCCCCTCCCCCTCCGCGAGGAAATCTTATCTTCCTCAGAATGTCTGCAACTTAAGTTACAAAGCATTCGGGGTGACTTTTGAAACGTCCTTGCTTTGGGAGGATTTCTTTCTGATGTTCCATTTCCTTTCTTTCAAGAGGGGCGGGTTCCCCACCCTCCCTCTCAGCAAGTGACCCAGAATCCGCAGGAATCGAGGTAGAAAGAGAAGAGCCCTGAGCGTGTGCCCCCTCGCGCGCATGCATTCATTCATGCAGCGGTTGTTTGTGGGCAAACTGTCCTAAGCCCTGAGGAGTTGGGGACATAGGACAGGCCGGGTCCTGGCCAAGAGGGGGTGTTCAGTGTTCATGTTGTCGTTCATTTCAGCCAGCACCTCGGGGGCCTCCACGCACTTCCTGCCCGGGGAAAGCGGGCGCTGCAGACTCGGGTGTCCCACCCGCAGGGGGCCTGGGGAGCGTGAGAGTCAGCCCACATGTGGCGCCAGGGCACTCGCATTCCCTCGGATTTCACGTTCGTGTTCATGTCGTTGAGGGGTTCGTTTGGAATGAAGGCTCTTCGTAAACTTTATGGCGCTCAAAACCTGCCTTGCAACTGGCCACATGTGGGGCTTGAACTCACAAGCTGTGAGATCATGACGTGAGCGGAAATCCAGAGTCGTATACTTAACCGACTGAGCCATCCAGGCGCCTCTGGGCGATTATCTTAAAGTGAACGATTTAGTGGCATTTTGTATGTTCACTCTGGGCAGCCACCGTCTGCATCTGGTCCCCAAGCATTTTCATGCCCCTAAAAAGAGCCCCACGTGTGGGAAGCGGTTGCTCCATATCCACCCCCACTGCCTCCTGGCCAGACCCGGCCTGGGGAACTTTTGGCTCAGAAAGTCCCGTGAAAATAGTGGTTTGATTTATTCAGGAACAGGGAGCAGTGGCAAGGTGGATACAGGCTGGTCCATTCATGGGGATCTGCCCCAACTCTGTGGGCTCGAAAGTCCCTTTGCAGAGCAGAGTGTTGGTGGTGAGGCAGAGCAGGGCTGGGAGCAGGGGAGCGGGAGGGGGTAAGGGGCAGTGGAGAGAAGGAAGGCTTCAGGCTCCGAGCGCGGGCGCGCACAGGCCCAGAGGGAGCAGAGGGCGGAAGCCTGCAACTGGGAAGAGACTCGTGCCAGACTCCGGCTAGGGAGCAGGGGGCGAGCCGCCATGGCTGTGGGCCTGGCCGGTGGCGCACCGCTTGCCGGTCAGGAGGCATTTTCTGAGGCCCTGTGTGTTGTCAGACATTTGGGGTATGTGCTGAGACGGTTCAGGCCACGTGGTCACTGAAGGCTGCCCTGGTTCCGGGTGCTCCGTGGAGGGAATCTGATGGTCGCAGTATCCAGTGATCTGTGATATGATTGGGGGGAAGGGGGAGCGGGGAGGGGGCTAAAATCAGGTGGCAGGTGAGGCAGGCTTCCTGGAGGAGGCTTTCTGGGCTGGGGGAGTGGGTGGGTCATAGGACAGATAAGCAGGGATTTTCCTCCGGGGCCGGAAGAGGGGTGGTGTGTGGTCATGGGGCGGCGGGTGGCACAGGTAGAGGACTGGTGATGTGGCAGATGGCGGAGACCAGGGACACGTGAGACATTCTGAAAGAGGGGTACCCACAGAAGGGTGGAGCAGGTAGTTGGGCAGAGCCCAGGGCACAGAGGGCCCCAGACACTCAGGTAAGAGCTTGGCTTTATTTTGGCCTTAATGGACATGGTTGGATTGGTAGCTATTTGTTTTCAAATTTCTTTTAATTTTAAGTAAACTATGCCACTCATGGGGCTCAAACTCCAACCCAAAGATCAAGAGTTACATCCTCTACTGACTGAGCTAGCCAGGCACCCATAAGCCATTCAGGGTGCCCCCCCCAGTATTTTAAAGAGAGAGAGTGCAGGGGAGGGGCAGAGGGAGAGAGAATCTTAAGCTGGCTCCCCCGTCAGTGCAGAACTCAACACGGTCTCCGTCCCACGGCCCTGGGATCGTGAGCTGAGCCGAAACCGAGTTGGACTCTCTGGGTCGCCTGGGTGGCTTGGTTGATTAGATGTCTGACTCTTGGTTTTGTCTCAGGTCTTGGTCTCACAATTTGTGGGTTCGAGCCCCGAGTTGGGCTCTGCGCTGACAGTGTGGAGACTGGTTGGGATTCTCTCTGTTTGCCCTTTCCTCTCTCACTCTCTCTCTTTCTCTCTCAAAACTAAGCCAAAAAAAAAAAGAGTCAGACATTCATCCAGGTGCCGCCTGCCTACCGCCCTCATCCCCCATTCATTTTTTAACTCATATTTCCCAAAATCTCCCTCTAGTTAGACGTCTTCCTCAGAAGATTCAGACCCTGTCCGTGCCCTGGCGAGACCAGTGCAGGGGCCACAATTCAAGGGGACAGAGCCCTCAAAGCTCCCATACAGGGGCTCCGCCTGCACAAGTGTTCCCTGTGGCAGAGTCCGCTCACGGCCGTGTGACCTGAAGAATCGTGGCCACAGCCTCACGCAGATCGTGGCCTGCCCCACGCCGTGCTCCGCGTGGGATGGGCACCGGTGACCTGGCTCCACGGCGGACGCGAGAGAAACCCAGGCCTGTGTGTTAGTTTCCTGGGGCTGCTGTAACGAAGTGGTAAAAACAGGTGGCTTAGAGCCACAGAAAGGCAGTGACCCACAGCTCAGGACCCAGGAGTCTGCGATCAAGGCTGCAGGCAGGGCCGTGCTTCCTCTGCAGCCTGTGGGGGGAGATCCTTGCCTCTTCTGGCGTCTCGTGTGTCCAGACAGTCCTTGGCTTGTGATCATGTGACTCTAGCCTCCACATGGCGCTGTCCCTGTATCTACATTTCCCTGTCTTGACCATAAGAGCATGGGTCCCACTGGATTTGGGCCCACCCTGGACCCCAGCGTGGTCTCTGTCACTTCTGTAAACACCCTGTTTCTGAATAAGGTCGTGTTCTGAGCTACTGGGCTTAGGATTTTCGAATCTCTTGGGGAGGGGGATGCAGGTCAACCCTTGATGCTGGGAGGACAGTGGAGACCCCCGTGTTGGGCTGGGGCCAGGGCCAGTGTAACGATGGAATGGGTGGCGCAGAGGGGAGGTGCATGGGGATGGGGACATGGTTCTGTCCTCTCACAGGGCCTCTTGCCAGAGGGCCTCCTTCACAGGAGATGACAGATCACCCCTGTCCTTGCTCTCTGGGCCTGGCACTGTCAGCACTGGGGATAGAGCAGGGGATGCAACAGTGTCACTGCGTGGTGGCCTGTGGGGAGGAGGGCGACACGCAGGCGGGCTCTTGAGGTGTGGCCTGGGGGCTGGGAGGTGGCAGCCCTGGGTGCTGCAGGGCACCCCCCCCTTCTCCTGGGCTGACAGCCTGGCCCTCTGCAGGTTCATGGGTGGCGGAGGCGAGACCTGCAGCCTCATCGCTGAAGGCCTCAGCACTGCCCTACAGCTCTTCGATGACTTCAAGAAGATGCGGGAGCAGATGTGAGTGTGCCTGGCACGTGGGGCCCACGTGGGGCCCGGGTGTCCCTTTCCACCCAGCTCAGAACTCTGGCTCGTGGCTCCGCCCACTGCCTCACACTGGGGAAGCTGGTGGGTCCTGAGTGCTGGGAGCGGGAGGCATCCCCTGGCCCATGCCTGGTTTCCGTACCTCACTGGGAAGAGGAACCTGCTGTGGGTCTGTCTCCTGCTTCCCCTGCCAGCTGGGCAACCTGGAGAAAGGCCTCTCTCTGGGCCTCAGTGTGTTCAGCTATAAAATGGGACCGTTAGCTCCCGACCTGCACCTCTGCTGGTGCTGGGTCTGTCCCTTCTCAGGGCCCCTGTTCTTACGGCTCCGCGTCTCCTCTCATTTCTGGCAGCGGCCAGACGCACCGCGTCTGCCTCCTCATCTGTAACTCACCCCCATACCTGCTGCCTGCCGTCGAGAGCACCACGTATTCTGGGTACACGACGGAGAGTCTCGTGCAGAAGATCGGGGAGGTGAGGACTCGTGAGTCAGGGAGGGGCTGGGGCTGGAGGCCCAGGTCTGAGGGAGGAGGCACTGGGGCCTGGACTCCTGTGTCAGAGCAGCCTGCTCCGCTAACCCCATTTGGAAGAGCTAGAACCCAGAATGCACTGGGGCAGCACCTACAGTCTCTGGGTCACTGGTCTCAGAGGCCCAGCAGCTGTGGTGGCCCCTGACCACTCATCTCTTCTCCCGCAGCAAGGGATCCACTTTTCCATTGTGTCCCCCCGGAAGCTGCCTGCCCTGAGGCTTCTGTTCGAGAAGGCGGCCCCCCCAGCCATGCTGGAGCCGCTGCCACCACCAGCGGATGTGAGCCAGGACCCCCGGCACATGGTGCTGGTGCGGGGGCTGGTGCTGCCAGGTGAGGCCCGGGTGCCCATGGGACCAGGGCTGTGGGGGGCACCCCCCACCAGGCTCCCTCTGACTTGGATTTCTCTCCCTTCTCTTGAACCCCTTCTCGTGGGGCTTGGTCGTCCATCCTTCATTCTCAGTTGGGGGCGGGTCAGCCCCAGGCCCCCTCCAGCCAAAGCAGCCGGTGCCCCTGCAGTCAGCTGCGGCCTCGGGCGCCTCGCTCTCCGCAGCTGCCCAGCAGTCTCTGCCCCCGGTGCCCCAGCCCTACCAGGTATGGATGTTGCCAGGACCAGGACGTGCTCCCAGGGCCTCTTGGGAGAGACCCAGTAGGATATTGGGGCTTGTGGGGTGTCGGAGTTTCCACGGGGACTCCAGGGTGGGTGGGATTCTCGGGCCAGAGAGTCACATCCCTGTGGTGTGATGGCAGCCATGAGGCCTCACTGCATTGTCACGGCTGGGGTAGCTGTGCTGTGTGGGGGCACAGTGGCATGGCCCTGTGGGACACCAGGATTGGGCTGCATGGCCCTCATCACCTCCCCCCTCCCCCCAGGTTCCTGGGAACCTGAGTGCAGCTCAGGTGGCTGCCCAGAATGCGGTGGAAGCCGCCAAGAACCAGAAGGCCGGGCTGGGCCCACGCTGTGAGTCCTGGGGCCTGGCTGTGGGCTGGGCTGGGGCAGCTGGGCTGTTCTGCACAGCGGTCCCCACCTCTTCTCTTGGTCTCTCCCACAGTCTCACCCATTAACCCTCTCCAGCAAGCCGCTCCAGGAGTGGGTCCCCCCTTCAGCCAGGCTCCGGCCCCACCTCTACCCCCGGGGCCCCCCGGGGCCCCCAAGGCACCCCCTGCTTCCCAGGCCAGCCTGGTCTCCACCGTGGCCCCCGGCCCGGTCCTGGCCACCCCCGCACAACCTGGGGCACCGTCCATGGTAGGTGCTCGCACGCCTGCCCCGCCGCCCTCCTCCTCCCAGCAGCTAACCCAGCGGAGGCTGAGCAGCTCGCCTTCCCACAGGGGGTGAGAGGGCACCTGGGTCTTGTTTTGAAGTCTTCGGGTTCACAGAACTGGTGTCCCCGATGACCGAGACTGGGGGGTCTAGGGACGGAATCTGAGAACCCCAAGGGATCCTGGGAGTCAGGGCGTCACAGGCGTTCAGAGTCCGCAGTCCTACAGAGGTGAAGCGTGTGTGGTCCTGGGACTACTGAGTCCTCAAAAAAGGAACCTGTGTCCCGTTCTTCTGTGGCTCTGTCTGTCTCTCGGGTCGTGCCTCCCAAGAGAGACCACCTGACCCTACTCTGTTGTCCTCCCTCACCCCTCCGGCAGGCGGGCGCTGCGGCCCCGGGCGGGGTGAGCGGCCCTTCCCCGGCCCAGCTAGGACCCCCGGCCCTCGGGGCGCAGCAGTCCGTCTCCAACAAACTCCTGGCCTGGAGCGGGGTCCTTGAGTGGCAGGAGGTGAGTAGCATGAGGAGCCACGTAGCTTTCGTGGCCCTTGGGACACGGGGCTGGGCCGGTGGCCCTCTGGGGCTGTAGAACTTGTCCTGAGGAGGGAAGCCTTGGACTTGTCGCTCAGGGTTCGTGACTAGGGAGGTAGTGAGACCCGTGTTGCAGCCGAAGAACTGAGCTGTGGGGTCCGGCCGGGTGCAGGGCGTCATGGCGTCCAGAGCGCGTGGGATTGGTGGTCTGGAGGAGGGGCCCCGGCCTCATGGGACTTAATCCGGGGGAGCCCCTGTGCTCTGTGACTCCCAGGCTAGGGCAAGAGAGGCCGAGGGGACTGGGGTTGGGGACCCTTTTCACCGTGACACGTGCCACTTTTCTGCTCAGAAGCCCAAACCTGCCTCGGTGGATGCCAACACCAAGCTGACGCGGTCGCTGCCTTGCCAGGTCTACGTGAATCAGGGCGAGAACTTGTAGGTGCTTGTGGGGGTGGGGCTGGGGGCCTGGGCCTGTGCCTTCCTGACGCCTCTCCTGCGTGGTCCCCAGGAAGACCGAGCAGTGGCCCCAGAAGCTGATCATGCAGCTCATCCCGCAGCAGCTGCTGGTGAGTGGCCCGCAGCCGGCTCCCGCCATCGCTCTTCCCTGCGTGTGTCCACCCTCGTCCCTTCCCCGCCGCCCCCCTCCCCGCTCAGCATGCTGGCCGGTCTGTGCCTCCCCCAGACCACCCTGGGCCCTTTGTTCCGGAACTCGAGGATGGTGCAGTTTCATTTCACCAACAAGGACCTGGAGTCCCTGAAAGGCCTCTACCGGATCATGGGCAATGGCTTTGTGAGTCTGGGGCCCCAGGCCCCGGGCGCCTGTGGGGCCTGTGGAACTGGGTGGGGTGGGGGGCCGCTGCCTGCCCCTTGGGGGGTGACAGTGCATCATTCCGCCAGGCCGGCTGCGTGCACTTCCCGCACACGGCGCCCTGCGAGGTGCGCGTGCTCATGCTCCTGTACTCGTCCAAGAAGAAGATCTTCATGGGCCTCATCCCCTACGACCAGAGCGGCTTCGTCAACGGCATCCGCCAGGTCATCACCAACCACAAGCAGGTCCAGCAGCAGAAGCTGGAGCAGCAGCGTGGGGTGAGTGGCCCTGGCCCCCTTCTCCCAGCACCCCCACCCCTGGCTGCCCGGCCCCCTCTGTCCCCCAAGTGTCTGGCCAGGCCCCTGGGATTTCCCCCTGGGACCCCCAACAGTGCTCACTGTCCTCCAAGACTCAGCCGCCTGAGTTTGGTCCCATCCCCAGTTTTCTCGCCATCTTTGTTCCCTTTCTGGCGTCTGCATCGAAGCTCCGACACCACCCGTTCTGGGGACCAGGGAAAGTGAGGCTTATTCCCAGACCACCCACTCCCAGAGAACGCTCCTAGCTCCCTACAGGTTCCCCTTCAGAGTTCAGAATGCTCCTCCACACCCCAGATGTGGGACCCCCACTACCCCCCCGTCACTAATCTGCTCCCTGTCCCACGCAGATGGGGACACAGCAGGCACCCCCCGGGCTGGGCCCCATTCTGGAGGACCAGGCGAGACCCTCACAGAATCTGGTGAGGAGAGGGCTGATGGGGTCAGGGCCAGGGAGGGGAGACCCCAAAGGACACTATCATTTTGACCTGACCTCGGAGGCCAAGGAGTCTAGGGACTCTCCCTGGTCCCTCACCCCCATGTCTTCCCACCAGCTCCAGCTCCGCCCACCACAGCCCCAGCCTCAAGGCACCGTGGGGGCCTCTGCAGCCACGGGACAGCCCCAGTCCCAGGGTGCTGCCCAGGCCCCTCCAGGCGCCCCTCAAGGCCCTCCTGGAGCAGCTCCTGGCCCCCCACCTCCTGGACCCATCCTTCGGCCGCAGAACCCCGGGGCCAACCCCCAACTGCGGAGTCTCCTCCTCAACCCACCGCCGGTGAGATTTAGGGGTAGGAGGCAGATGGGAGCCATAGGGCCTGGGCCCTGGGCCCTGACGTTTCTGGTCCTTTTGTTTGGGGGGAAGGAGTTTGGCTTTGATCAGAGGGTATGAATAGGCCACGTGCAGATCAGCTCTTCCGGGTCTGTCTGGCTTATGTGGGCTTCTTTTAAGATTCCTTTGAAGAAGGACCACCCCCTGACCCCCAGGCACTGGATGAGATGTTCCCTGGGCAGCTTCTGTGCTAGAGGCTGCTTGGTCAGGGGGCTCTCTGCTGGGGTCCTCTGAGCCGCTTTCTTCCATCTCCCAGCCCCAGACTGGTGTGCCCCCGCCCCAAGCCTCCCTCCACCACCTGCAGCCACCAGGGGCTCCTGCACTGCTGCCTCCACCGCACCAGGGCCTGGGACAGCCCCAGCTGGGGCCCCCGCTCCTGCACCCGCCGCCCGCCCAGTCCTGGCCCGCGCAGCTTCCCCCAAGAGCTCCACTGCCAGGTAAGGAGGTCCCTGGGGAGGGCGGGGCTCTGGACTGAGTGTCCCAGCAGCCCCTGGCTAGAGCCTCAAGACCAAGTGAAGTCCTGGATTCAGGAGTGGCAGCTGGTTCCCCTGTGGTTCTTGGGAGGCTGTGGGGGCTCCTGCAAAACACAGCCCAGGCGGTCAAGACCTAGGGGGGCAAGAGCTCTTTCCGTGATTCCTTTCCTGCGTGTCCTCGGGTCGAAGGGGAGCATCGTGTTAGGACCAGAGAAGTAGTTGGGGGGATGGGCTTCTGAAGGCTCATGGGAATCAGCACACTTGTGCCCTGATGGGGCCAGAAGGTGCCTCTGATGGGTCCCCCTGGGGCTTCCTAGAAAAGTCATGACCTTGGGCTCCCAAAGGAAGAGGGAGGAAGCAGGCCCAGGGCCCTTCAGGGCCCCAGGGACTACTGGGAGATGCAGTCCCTTCCCCACTGCCCCCCAGGTCAGATGCTGCTGAGCGGGGGTCCCCGGGGCCCGGTTCCTCAACCGGGCCTGCAGCCCAGCGTCATGGAGGACGACATCCTCATGGATCTCATCTGAACCCCCGACACCCAATAAAGTTCCTTTTAACACACGCCCCGGCTCCCGTCACTGACGTCCCCCAGGACTGGGCAGGAGGAGACCTGGGGGGAGACCTCTCTGTCCTTGCTCTCGCTTCAGCAGATGTCTGTCAGGTTCCAGGCTGTGACGCCAGGGCCTCAGCAGGGAGTCAGGCAGTCTGGTGCAGCCTGGCTGGGGGAGGGGTGGGGGGACGTGGAGGCAGGCAGGCAGAGCTCCCGGGACTGTGTGCCCTCGTGGCGGTAGGGCAGGGAGTGCCTGGGCCCAGAAGAGGCCTCTGAGCCACCAGGCAGTCCTGGGAGAGAGGCAGGAGTCAGCGAGGCTGGGAAGGAAGGAGGCAAATGGTGATCTAGGTGCCCAGACAGTGGGAATGACACGTGTGAAAGCAGGGGAGAGCCTGGGATGTTCAGAGAGAAGTCTGGCATGAGGAAGGAAGGGCCTAGAGAGTGAGGTGGGCAGGTGCCGGGTTGGGAGGAGGCCCAGGCTCCACACGGAGTGGCTCGAGGTTTGTCCTGGGGACTCCGAAGAGCCACGGGAGGCCACGTGCAGGGAGTGGGCCAGGGTCACCGGCCGCCAGGAAGGGCCTCTGGGGTTGTACAGTGCAACAGGGTGATCAATACAAGGCCAGGAGCACAGGGAGGAGGCTGGGGTGGTGGCCTGGGATGGGGTGAGGCCAGTGGAGGGGCTGGGACCAAGTCGAGGGGGGCGGTGCAAGAAGGATGAGTCTGGGGCTGACATGCCATGGGAAGGAAGTGGGGGTGAAGGGGGGTGTTCGAGTGGGCTCCTGGCCTGCAGGCGCTGATAGATGGTGGAGCCTGACTGCGTGAGGGAAGTGGGAGGAGCCAGGAGTGAGCGCTGATGGGCCAAAGAATATCCAAGTCGCAGGTGATGTGTCGGGCGGTCAGGATGTGTCCTTAGGGAATGATGTGTGTTTGATCGTTGAAGCCATAGGAGCAGACAGGGTCACATATGAGGAGAGGGCCAGCCTCAGCTCCCAGTTAGAGCCTGCCCTCTCAGAGCTTTAGATGGGGTGGACGGTGTGCTCGTCCTCGAGTTGGAAAAGGTGGCAGGGTGCAGGTTTGAAATGTGGTGAGGCAAGAGCCCTAAAGAGCATCCCCAGTCATCCGGGGGGCAGCTGGGTACAGACACGACGTGGGGTCCAAGGGCAGCCCAGCACGGAGGCAGGGAGTTCACACCCTGCCGTCAGACTGTAGACTCGCATTGCCCAGAGCGTGGTCCGCGCCCGGACCCCCGGCATCCACGTGGTTTGGGACACTGGTGAACGTCAGATTCCCAGGCCCTGTCCTAGGAGAGAGGTTGTGATCTGGTGGCCCGAGGGCCACTCTGCAGATGAGTTTTGTTTGGCCTTCCCTGTGTTAGCATACATAGCATTTTATTCCTAACCAGTTTGTTGTAAAAATCGGGATAATTCTCACACACACACACACACACACACACACACACACACACACACCTCTCTCTCTCACACACACACACACACACACACACACACACACACACAGTCTGCAGCCTTGGCTCCTCTTGACAAGTCAGAAGTTCTGGCACCTCCGGGCCCGCCCTCCTGCCTAGCTTCAGCGGGCTGGGGCTGCCCCCGTCGATGGGGCGTGTGTCTCTGGTTCGCCACAGTCCCCACCACTCCTGTTTGGCTCCCCCACCACGAGGCAGAGGGTCATTCATTGCCTTTGGGCTTGCGCTGCGGTTGTTCCTGTGGTCGCGTTCAGAGGAGAATGAAACCTTTCTTGTACCCATGTCTCTATCAAAAGTGGCAAAACGAAAGAGAGACCGAGAGGGCCACGTGTTTCGAGAAAAATGGGAGCGAGCCTATTTCTTTGTGGAAGTGAAGAGCGTGCCCATGTGCTTAATATGCAAAAAAATCGTGTCTGTGTTGAAAGAATACAACCTGAGACGTCACTATGAATCCAAGCACAGTAAGAGCTTCGACCAGTACACCGAGCAGACGCGGGACGCGGTCCTCAGTGAACTGAAAAAGAGCCTCAAGCGGCAGTAGGGTTTGCTTCAGAGCGAGAGCAGGTCGGAGCAGCGGCGCGGCCGTGAGCCGCACTTCCAGGTGACGAGGAGAGAACCACCCGGGCATCAGAACCTTCCACGGACGGCGCGTTCATACAGGGCGGCGCGTCTGGACGGAAACACGCCAGCTGAGACGTGGGGTTCTGTTGGGACATTTGCGCTGCGCCGTGAGTTGAAGCTGAACCAGAAGATTTCCAAGTCCGGTCGCTTGAAAGAGTCCGATCAGTTGTGGCCTTCTCTGTCGTCGCTCACGAACTATTCTTATGAGCCAGTTAGCTTTATTTATTTGTGGTGTTGAGAATTTTGACGTGACGGAAGAAGCCTGTGACGCGGTGCCAAGGCAGGCCTGGCACTGGGGGACGAGCTATTTTTTATGTACTGAGAGAAAGGACAAGCTTCCTGTAGACGGGCGAGAATTCCGAAGCGCAGCGGCAGACAGGTGTGGCAACCTAATGACCTGTGTCCCAGGAGGGCCCTTGTCAGGGCACCTCCATCCCAGGGGACAGCGTTTGGCAAGGACGCAAGTCTGCGCGTTGCCTGGATCGCCAGAGATTAACTCATGTTCAGAAAGTAACACAGAACACACCACAGACGTCCTCGCCACGACCCTGACACTGACCTTTCACTGTGGGCAGGTGGAATATGAACTTGATCGATGTATTTTCCAGAAGCTCTGTGACCTGGTCGTCACGAAGGAATCCGAACAGTTGAAACCTGTCCCCTTGGTTCGTTTCCGGTGAGGCGAAGGCCGCATCTGGCTCCCCTGGGAAGGTCGGTCAGAGACTTTCAGTCGAGGGCACAACCCCTCTGAACACTATTTCTCCGCAAAGATGTTCACGAACAGCTACTTGAATGTATGGTCGTGTTTGGCCGGTCCCTGCAAAGATGGGGAAGCGATCGGCAAGCAATTCTTTCTTTTGCCACAGTTGGGTTTCCAGAAACGAAAGACACGGCCCGGACCGTATTCACCCAAGACTGTGGGCTTCAAGACCAAATCCCCCCAAAGGCTCTCTGCATCCACACGTCGTGAACACGGACAAACACTGTCCGGTGTGCCTCTGCGGGGTACTGTCGATCGTGTGAGCGCAGACCCGCGCAGTTCCCGAACTGCAGTGCAATAGGGTGCTGCTTCCTAGATGTGATTCCGGGGGAGCTCACAGCCCTACGACCCGCCCCCCCCAGTCGTTGTCCTGAGTGTGTCTGCAGGGACCCACGCCTGTGAACAGCCGTTTTCCGTTACGAAACTGAATCTAACCAGTACCGTTCCCAGTTTAGGATTCAGGGTTGAATTCTAAACTGCCCGTCCCTTCCCACCGTGACATCCAAAGGCCTGGCGTTGACCTCTCGGTGCGGAAGGGATGATGTCAGCCTTTGGCTTCAAATCAAAGGAGCAACAGAATTAATGAAAGAGAAAAATTTTAATAATTACATATTTCTATTTTTCAATTTGTATTTTTTCAATTTTGAACTTGAAATATGAGCGGCAGTATCGCACATGTTTGTATTGTGTTCCATGCGTTCGCCATCATTCAGTAAAGATACGATTTGATGATATCTCTGGCCGTCGACTTTTGTCATGCCTGGCTAGTTCCCTCGTTTATGTGGCCCGCCTGGCCCCCGTTGACGTCCTGCCCTCGCTCTGCTGAGAGAAGTCTGGGGGAGGGAGGGGGGCTGGGAGCCGGCCACCTTTGAACGAGCTCCCTGGGGGACTGTCTGCAGACGAAAGGCGGAGTAGGAGACGCTGGCGGTAGTTGAAGAAGGGACAGTGGGTGACGTTTCCCAGGCAGCGTGGGTAGCAGGGTCTTTGAAAACTCAGATGGCTTCAGGGACCAGGCAGGTGATGGAAACGCGCGAAGCGGACTGGTGGAAGACAATAGGGAGTGACGGGGACCGTGGCGAACTTGTCGAGTGCCTGCCCCACCTAACGGCACTCAGATTGCAACCAGAAACACTGAGGACCAAACAAAACCCGCTTGTGGGTCTGACGAGGCTACCGGGCCGCCATTTTGTGACCTCTGGAAGAAGGAGAAGACCTGGGGACAAGGATGGCCCTGAGACAGAGCCACACATCAGGGTTGGGCAGGGAGCCAGGAGGCAGGAGGCAGGAGGACCAGGCGAGTGTGTTGCGGAAGCAGAGTGTTTTTGAGGAGAGCATGATCGGCACCCCGGCTGCAGAGGGAAGACCAGGAGGGGCTGCAGAGGGAAGACCAGGAGGGGCTGCAGAGGGACGACCAGGAGGGCGCAACCCGCCCCGTTTCCTCCCGTCTGGCGGAAGTAGCCCTGCAGGGAAGCGCAGGCTGGGGTCCAGGACAAATTGATCGAAAAGAAATGTTTCCAGTTGCTGGTTTGTCGTGTCTGGCCAGTGAGGCCATCTTGACCTCGACACCCAGGGACATGAACCGAAGGGACCGTCCGTGAGGCAGAGGAAAGCCCGGGGTCACTAGAAAGTCCTGAGAGTGCACATTTAGACACCTGGGACTCACCTGCACACCTCACGGTCCTTACAGGTAAAGACGGTCGGCTAGTGCGTAAGTGCTCCTTAGGAACAGCCAACACCCGTAACAAATCTCTGGGGAAGGTTTGCTCTGAGTGCAGGGTAGTACTGAGGCTACTGGCGTGTAGGAGGAAATAGTGGAAAACCTCAGAGCAGCAGGGTCTAAACTCCAGTTCCTGCACCGATTAGCTCTGTGGCTTTGGGTAGATCCCCATGCCTCTCTGAACCTCAGTTTCCCCATGTGTCAAATAGTGGCTTTCCTGCAGGACTGAGCATGAAGCCGGCTCAGCACAGTCCTCCGCACAGGAAGGATGCTCTTAGCTAGCCCCTGTTGTCCTCACTGGCCAAGTGCATTTTTTAAATGTTTATTTCTGAGAGAGTGTGTGCACACCCATGCGCATGAGTGGGGGAGGGACAGAGCGAGGGGACAGAGAATCCCAAGCAGGCTCCATGCTGTCAGCTCAGGGCCCAACACGGGGCTTGATCTCATGCTCCATGAGATCATTACCCAATCCAAAACCAAGAGACAGATGCTTAACTGACTGAGCCACCCAAGTGCCCACAGATCCAGTCTTAAGGAGGCAAGTGAAGTGGGCAAAGCTGGTCCTAAGTGCATGCCAACTTGTCAGAATCACCAGAGCATCCGTGACAGAACCGGTGAGTGAGTAGTTGGAAACATTTCATTTTTGATCAATTTGCTTTTGGACTGTGTATCTAGAGTTGGAAGCAAGACTAGGAAATTCATGAGAATTCGCCCTCTGGTAGAACGTAACTTAAAAAAAACCAAAGAGGGCAAAAATGCTTAAACACTAACACACATGTCTTGGGCAGAGAAAATGCCCAGCTGATAAGAAGGAAGACTGCGAAAAAGGAGACCGTGTAGAAAGGGTCTACTTGTCTCAATGTAGACAAAACTCACCAAAACGTATTTTTCCATCTTGGGTTTTTTTTAAATTAACTTAAAAATATATTGACTTACATACACAATTACAGTTTCATAGAGCTACAAAGGCCCTGAAGCGTACAGAATAAAAAGTTCCCTATCATACCTCTTCTTCCCTCTCCCCCTGACACGCTGAGCAAACCGCTGTCTTCCCCAGAGGCAGGTGTACCAGTTTAGTGCTTGGGTTTACCAGCTTTTGGTCGTAGAGACATTTATAGTTTCTTAAATGTTTTATATATGTGGGGTCGGTTTATGTTTGTTTGTTGCTTTGTTTTGTTGTGTTGTTTTTTTCCCAATCAAGTAGTAGCCTGTCCACATCCTTCATTATATGTTGCTCCATTAAATGGCCACATGCCAAGTCCACATGCCATCTGGTCTGTGCACGTTGTCGATGTGTAACAGCCCCCACCACTCTGTGCCTTAAGTAGCAAGGGTTTGTCTCCCTGTTGCTCCGGGTCAGGAATACAGACACGGCAGAGCTCCTGCCTCTAGGTCAAGGTCTGTCCAGGTTGCAGTCAAGCTCTTGGGCCAGAGCTGTGGTCTCATCGGAAGGCTCACCTGGCGGAGGGCACACTTCCAGGCTTGTTCACGTGCTTGCTGGTGGGTTTCAGTTCCTCACGGGTGGCTGGCCACAGAGCCTCGGTTCCTTGCCATTGGCTGGCAGTCTCCCTCCGTTTCTCACCACGTTGGCCTCTTCGTGGCGCAGCTCACAGCATGGCTGGTGGCCTCTCTGGAAGTGAGCGGGCACCCAAGATGGAAGCCAGAGTCTTTTTTGTAATCCAGTCGTGGGAGTGATGGCCCTCATCACTCTTGCCGTGTTGTGTGCATTACGGCACCTCGGGAGGCCCAGGCCACACTGCAGCTTGGGAGTGATAATGGGAATGTCATCCCGGGCGGTGTGGGGCTCATGGGGCCATGTTTAAAGCTGTTTGCCACACCGTGGCTGGCAGTTGGCTAGCTGTGCAGTTTTTCACTTAAAAACGCTGCAGAGAATGCATGTATACGTACTTTAGTGTATATTTGTGCTCCTTTGTGCAGGCATTGCTGTGGAATACATTCCTAACAGCAAAAGCTCAAAATTGAGTAGTGTGCTGCTTTTCGCTCTAATGTCTCTTTTTAAAAACTGAATTTAGTTTTTGTATTTGTCAAACCTTCATAGGGGTCACACTTGAAGAGGTTCTAGAATTAACCCTTGGGGCGCCTGGGTGGCTCAGTCGGTTAAGCTTCCGGCTTCGGCTCAGGTCAGATCTCACGTTCGTGGGTTCGAGCCCCGCATCGGGCTCTGTGCTGACAGCTCAGAGCCTGGAGCCTGCTTCCGGTTCTGTGTCTCCTTCTCTCTCTGCCCCTTCCCTTCTCATGCTCTGTCTCTCTCTGTATCAAAAATAAATAAAACATTAAAAAAAAATTTTAGAATTAACCCAATGCATCATCTCTCCCAGCCCCCCCCGAAGATCAATTACCAATTTTCTAACATATGTATTTTTTATTTTTATTTTCAGTAGGCTCCATGCCCAGTATAGGGCTTGAACTTTATGACCTTGAGATTAGGAGTCACACCAGGCACCCCTCAATTGCCAGTTTACTTATGTATCCTTTTAGAGATACCTGCAGGCAGGGGGTAGCAAACAGAAACATTCATTTTCTGGCTCTGCTGTCCAGTGGCAGGCATTATATACATATATTTTGATATTTATGTTTGAGAGAGAGTGCCTGTGGGGAGGGGCGGGGAGAGAGGAGACACAGAATCTGAAGCAGGCTCCAGGCTCTGAGCTGTCAGCACAGAGCCCGACGTGGGGCTCGAACCCAAGAACCGTGAGATCGTGACCTGAGCTGAAGTCAGACACTTAAGTGCCTGAGCCACCCAGGGCCCCAAGCTAGTTTATATTTTTAAAACAGCTTTATTGAGGTTTAATTGATGTACAAAACCCTGCACATGTTTAATGTGTACTCTTTGATGAGTTTGGCATATATGTACAGCCATGAGGTCATTTCTGCAATCATGATAGACCTCTGTCACCTCCAAGTTTCCTTTTGTGTCCCCGAGTGTGTGTGTGTGTGTGTGTGTTTGTGTGTGTGTGCGCACACATGCACGCACGCGGGCACGTGTCCGTGCGGTAAGGACATTTAACGTGAGTTCTGCCCTCTTAAACTTGAGTGCCCGGTAGAGGATTGCTGTCAGCCAGGCGTCCTACAGCAGATCTCTAGAACTTAGATTCAGCCTGTTTTACTCGAGGTTCCTTTATTCATCTGACAAGGTATCTTGTAGTTTATACCAGGGCTTAAAGCCCTCTGTTCCTTTTCACAGCTCCAGAATATTCCCTTGTGTGAATGCCAACCAACATTTTTTATTTTTTACTTATTTGTCTTTTAAGTTTTTATTTATTTAGAGAAAGAGAGAGAGCATGTGGGGGAGGGGCAGAGACAGAGGAGGAATCCCAGGCTGCTGACTCTTGATTTTGGCTAAAGTCATGATCAGAGGGTTTGTGAGTTCGAGCCCCAAGTGGGGCTTGAGCTGTGTGGGTATGCAGCCTGCTTGGGATCGCCCTCTCTGCCCCTCCTCCACTCACGCACACTCTGTCTCCGAGTAATAAATAAATAATCATCTTTTCTGTGTTCTGTAAGACCAAGATCTAAGTATTGATCTCCCATCTGTCAAAAGCATCATAGTCTTTTATAAACTACATCCACAAAGGACAAATCATTTATCATTTCCAACAATGCTCTGGCTTTTTGTTTTGTTTGAGCAACTCATTTTTATTTGTTCCAATGCAGGCAACCTGGTTTCCATATAAACAACTCTCTTGCATTAACATTTCATTGGTTTGATAGGATTAAGTTATTAATTCGAGAGCAACTGGTATAAACAGATGCGGTAACAGCTAGTTTTCAGGAAGCCGAGGGCTAGCAGACAGACGGGGGTGGAATCGCTTAGTCATATTAGCCTGCTGGCCAGGGCAGCAGATTTTACAGACGAAATGGGCAGCTGCCTTCCAAACCGGCACACCGGGGAAGCAGGCCGGTCTCAGAGCGCCGCACAGCTGTAGAACTCATCCTTCCTGCCTCAGTGTTCGTGGCCCGTTTGGGGACGTTTCCATTTTGCTCCCGCCGGAACATTCTGGCACAACTTTCTCTCCATTTTTACAACCCTGGGGACTCATACCCACGCACGAGCCCTGATGGGAGCCGAAGGATGCTGGAGAGCAGGAGGGGTGTCCGATCAGTCTGGATAGAGCAGCAGGTGTCTACCTTGCAGGGCGTTGGAGAAAGTTTGCTTAATTTTGTTTGTTTAATTCTAAGGGAAGTCACCCGGGGCGTTTTGATTAGCGAAGTGAGAGGGCACCGAGGAGGGGTTTCCAGACAAGCGTTTGTGAAGGGAAGGCTTGGGCCAACAGGAACAGTGAGAAATTAGGATGTAGGGGGATGAAGGAGACTTCTGTCCCTGTGCCTCTGTCTCCCTGCTGCTGGTAGTGACTGTCCAGACACGGATACTTGTTGGGGCGCCTGAGGTAACGGTTGGGGTCTAACTTGTGGTCTGGGTCCAGAGAGCACCGAGTCTCCATCTGGTCACAATCCAAGGCCGATTTGGAACTCAGGGCCAGGTTCCAGGCCCTGGGAACCCTCGGGCAGGCCATTGAGTGGGCGGGGCCAACAAGGAGGGGAAATACAGCCAGGGTTTCGAGTTCACTGGCCACTCTTCTGTCTCATCTGCTGACTGCTAAAGGGCTTCGAGATCCCAGTGTCTCACTGATTCAAACACTGAAGACTCCCGAACTCCCCAGGAGTTGTATCTCGGGACTCCCCCTATCTACGTTGCTTAGTCAGCATCTCAAAGTTAACATGCGCAAACCTCCTGACCCATTCATTGTCTGCTCCGTTTCGCCGAGTGGCATCTCCCTACAAGCAAAAAGCTTTGGCATCATCCTCACTCCTCTTTCGTTCACTCTCTGCACAAGTCCTTTGGGCTCTGGCTTGAAATAAATTTTGGAAGCGACCGCCTCCACTATGGCCACTCTGCCTGCCATCTGTCCCATCCATCTATGCCTCTTGTCTGGATTATCGGCACAGTCTTCTCTCTGCCCTTCTGCTTCCACTCATTCCCTCCCATTTTCTTCTCTTCTTTTTTAAATGTTTTTTGTTTTGAGAGAGAGCGGGGGAGGGGCAGAGAGAAAGGAAGACAGAGGATCTGAAGCAGGCTCTGCGCTGAGAGCAGAACTCCAACTTATGAACCGTGAGACCATGATCTGAGCTGAAATCGAATGCTAACCCACTGAGCCATCCAGATGCCCCCACCATTTTAAATATTTTTTTTCAATGTTTATTATTGACATGGAGAGACAGAATGAGCATGGGAGGAGTAGAGAGAGGGGGAGACACAGAATCTGAAGCAGATTCCAGTCTCTGAGCTGTCAGCACAGAGCCTGTCGTGGGGCTTGGAGCATGATCATGACCTGAGCCGAGGTCGCATGCTCAACCGACTGAGCCACCCGGGGGCCCCTCCCATTTTATTTTCAACACAGCAGCCAGAGGAATCCTTCTAAGAAGATGTAAGTATTTCAAAAATTATTTTTCTGTAGGCAACATCTGCATAATTAAGAATTCCAGACAGTCTAAGAGAGTCAGCTGAGTCTCCTGTCCACCTCTGTGGGCCCATTCCCTCTGTGTGCTGCCTTCTCTCCTCAGAGGCCACTGTGGGTCCCATTTCTGTAGACTTGTAGAAATGCCGTTTCCGTGTAGTGTAGGAGTGATTTATTTAAAAATAAGTGAGTCTTTGTCACTCCCTTGTTGAAAACCTTCTGGTGAATCCCCAGCAAGTGAGATTAAAATTCAAATTCCATAACAAAGCCACCGGACCTGCTCGTGGACCCAGCACCTCCCCATTTCTGCAGCCCTCCACCCTCAGGGCACTCCAACGATGACAGCTTCTCTTCCTTTCCTTCCACCCTCAGGACTTGTGCGTTGCTGTTCCTTCATCTTAGGGCTCTTCCAGCCCACATAGAATTGCAGGCTGCCTAAAGGTCAGTTACCTGACTTCTCATGGTCACCATGCTGTCGTCCTGTGCATTTACTCTATTTATAACACTTCTCACAAAGTGTGATTATTTGTGTCTTCCAGTAGACCTAGGGCTCTGTGAGGGACCCTGTCTGTTTTGGTTATCACAGTATATGCACTGCTCACGCAGACTGGAAATAGTACTAATAATGGTTTTTCTTGAAGGTTTTATATTAATCACCTGGTGTTCATAATTTTTTTCTTTTTAAGAAAAAGAGATATAACATTTAGATGGTTACTAGGCTGAGTACTGATCCTACTGCTTTATTAACTCATTTAATCCTTATAACCACTTCACGGTTATCTTATCCACATTTATGAAACAGGCAAATTTAAGCAGGAAATGTTACATGGCTCCTAGTAAGTGAATACGCAGTCCTGTAATAGCTGAGTGTCTGAGTGAATCAATGAACGGCCCGGGTGGCTAGAAGCCCGAAGAAGTACCTGGGGCGGAGGCGGAGCCTAGGGCACGGGGACCAATGGACACACAGCAGGGGCTGGCGGTGTCTCCGGGAATCGCTGGCCCCGCCCAGGCCGCGCGGGTGACGCTGGGATTTGTGGTCTCTGACCCACCTAGCCACGTCACTGCCTTCAAACATTAAGCCCTCTCCCGATGCAAGGTACGATCCGTATCCCCAAACTTCTAGGTAGGCTCCTTCGCCATAAGGCCCACTGTTCCGTTACTCCTGTTCTTCCTAAGGTCTCTTAGTGTAGTCTACCGGCTTCGCGGACTAAGGCTAGGGTCTCTTCGTATCCTGACCCCCAGCCCGAAGCCAACTTGGTGTCGTCTTCGTTCACCACCCACCCCCGTCCACCCTTCGGCTTGGCTTCTCCCGCCACACCCCCATTAAGTTGTTGCTCGCACGTCCTACCAGTTCCTCCCCTTCTAGCGCGAGAGGCCGGCAGCATCTTCCAATGGCCGTGTTCCCCGCCCCACACACCCTCTCCGTTTCCTGAGGCTCCCCCAGCCCTATTTTGGTACAGCCCGGTCACGCCCCCTCGCGGACGCTGTTGGTACGCGCCGCGCTCCCCCGCTCGCCGCAGTGGTTTGGCCGCGGCGACCCCTCTCCCGCGGCGCGTCCCC
>NC_043715.1:51643146-51646184 GCF_006229205.1 Suricata suricatta
GGTGCGCGCTGCCCGCTCGCGCTCCTGGCCGGCTAGCCCCCGGGGCCCGCAGCCACCGCGGATCCGGGCCCGTTCGGCCCCTCCCATGGTGAGCCCCCCGCCTTTTTTCCAGAGCCTTCTACGGCCCCGCCCCCGCCAGCCCCTCCCCTGGGCTCGGGTCTTTGTCCGCGGCCCCCTCTTCAGTGGGGTCTCGGGGATGACCCGAAGGGTGATCCCCTCCGAGGCCGGATTCCCCCGTGGAACCCCCCCCCCAGGTGGTACGCCCCGTGCTCTCCCCTTTGTTGCGCGTTCTGGCTGGGGTGGCGGGGGTGGGGTACGGGGGCGGGGAGGGCTCAAATTACTGCTGACTCCGCGTCCCGATTTAAACGCGGGGCGGGGGGCGGGCGGCCCGGCGGTAGGCGTGCATGCTTGTTTTTCCGATTGGAAAGTTGGTCTCTTCGCGCAGGAAATCTGGAAGTGGGGGAGGGGACCGGGGGGCCGCGGCAAGGGGGGCCCGCGTGTTGCACTCGCGTGCCCAGGTGTTGCACCTGGGGGTGTTGCTCCCCGGACCCGCGCGCGTCCGCACGGCGCCTGTGGCGTGTGCGCCCAGGATTTGCACGCTCGCCCAGATGTGAGATGCCCTCAGAGTAAAAGAAGCCCAAACGTAAGCATCTGGCTTTGTAGGGACATTCACAGTACGCTCTTTCCCCGACCTACAATAAGTAAATAGTTTTCAAAAATCTTAAGGCGCACCTGAATCCTTAGTAACCCTGTGCATCTCGGCGTTTCTCGCTTGCCCAGGTGTGCGTTTTACCCTAGGCCGGCGGCGCTCGAGTTTGCTGCTTTCACACAACTGCCCCGATGGTGTGCATGGCGCGGAGCTGTGGCAGCTCCACACAGGCGTTAAAACCGGTTTTCTCGGATCTTAAACCTAGACACCAAGACTCCGAACGCCACCCAACATTTAAGCCCACCCCTCGTCTCCACTGTCTTATCACCTGCGTTCAGCATCTACCTCTAGTTCAAAAGCGTTTCCTAGTCCCGAAAACGTGCACCCTAGGGCTTTCATTGGCCTACCTTGCACAGGACAGGCTTCCCTGTGCTGGAAACCATTCCCGCGTCAGACGCACAGCTGGATTTTGCACACATTTGCGCCGATGTGAGATTTTCTTTAGGATGCACTTCAATCTAGTCCTTAACTATGGTTTTGCGCTTTGGTGCTCGTGCCCTGTTGTCACAGACAGACTTGAGATTTTCGATAGGAATCATCCGTCTTTTGGTTCTAGACCTTTTAAGTATTACGTGGTCAGCTTTCCCTCAAAGACAAAGCCGACTTCAAACACGTGCTCTCTCCGTGTACTGAGTGGAGCCTAAGATGCGGCCACCTGGCCCTCCTGAGGCTCTTCAGCTGTGGTCTTCCAGCGCCTTCTCCGATGGTCTGGGCCCCACCTGTGGGACTTCCAGACCCAGGGCCTCAGCCCCGGTTCTGCATCTGAGAGCCAGCCCAGCCCGAGCAGCACCGCAGGTTCTTACACCAGGATTCTCTTTGGTTTTCTACCTGATGTGATACCACCGCCCCTGTTCCAGAATCACCTCCCAAGCTGGAGGACTTGCGTGCTCAGGTGTTTTTGTTTGTTGTTTTTTTTTAAGCCCCTGCAAAATCCCAAATTTCCCTGCCCGTCTTTCTGGGACAAAAGTCATCTGTGTGCTTTATGGGAAATGCAGAAAGTAGCCATTAATAAGATGAGAAAGAACAATGCCCGTTAATAATTTTTTTTTGCTGCCTGGAGGCATTTTTACTGGTGAGGCTTGTAGAGGGTATTTGCTGCCAGCCTGTTCCAAAGCCTTCCCTTGTTTGCTTTGAGAGGTTTTTGGTTAAAAAGGAAAAGGTAGCTGGGAGGGTGCCTGCCCTGTGGAGAGTAGAACATGTAGCTTTCCTTGGCTTTGTTGCTGGAATGTTCTCTGGGTGTTCTGCAGCCGCTCTCAAGATGTCGTGTCTGAAACCCGTCTAGGTGTTGTCAGGCTCCCTCTTCCAAAAGTTTCCCCGCTTCCCTGGATGATTCTGTTCTGTGTTTCCCTTCTCCACCCGCACCGGGGTCAGCCTCAAGTGGCTGCAACCTGGGGTCTGCGAGGGAGGGAAGGGGGGCGGCCGGCGACCACCTTCGTAAGGTTGGCAGGAGCTGGAGGAGAGAGTCCAGACCGTCTCTTGAGGACCATCAGGGGCCTTTGGAAGAGTCTTGAGTGTGCTCGGGTCGTGCCCTGTGTGCCACACCGCCGGCCGCAGTCCAAGCTGGCGTGTGCACTGTGGGGGCTTGGTGGAGGCCCCGGACCGCCAGGCCGCTGGCTTCTCAGTTGGGTCAGGACAGAGGGACTGAGAATTGAGCGGGCCAGGAGGGTGAGTGGGTGGCAGCTCCTGAAGGGGGAGGGCTGGCATCCCAGGCCAAGGGCACAGCGGGGGCAGGGAGCAGACCAGTGGTGAGGTGACAAGTGGGGGGGATCTCGCAGTAGTGGCAGGGAAAGGACATGTAGGTCAGCTACTTGAGGTCTTTGGCTCCTGGGACAAGGGGTTTGGATGTGGCCCCGGCGTCTGAGCTGGGGATTTGGGTCTGAACGTTGGGCTGCGTGTGGGGGGCAGGCTGCCCTTACAGGTCCCTGAGCCTCGGTTTCCCTGCTCCCCTCTCCTGCAGCAAGGTGCTCGGGTCTTCGGAGCCCTGGGTCCCATCGGGCCCTCCTCGCCCGGGCTTGCCCTTGGGGGCCTGGCTGTGGGCGAGCACCGGCTCAGCAACAAGCTGCTGGCCTGGAGCGGCGTCCTCGAGTGGCAGGAGGTGAGCGGGGCGGGTCCCCATGCCAGTCTGTGGCAGGGAAGGGGGGAGGTGGTGCTGGGGAGGGGGGCAAGCCTGGGCACCAGGGTTGTGCCTGGTGACCCCTCCCGCTCCTGCTGCAGAAGCGCAGACCCTACTCGGACTCCACGGCAAAGCTGAAGCGGACCCTGCCCTGCCAGGCCTATGTGAACCAGGGCGAGAACCTGTGAGTGGCTGGGGGGGGGGGGGGGGGGGGGG
>NC_043715.1:51646284-51662277 GCF_006229205.1 Suricata suricatta
GGGGGAGAGAGGAGGGAGTAGGTGGGCGGCGGGGGCTCCCCTGACCTACTGCCCCTCCCTCCACCACAGGGAGACTGACCAGTGGCCACAGAAGCTCATCATGCAGCTCATCCCGCAGCAGCTGCTGGTGAGACCCGCCTCTTCCGGCCTCCCCTGGCCCGCTTGCTGGGGACCCTGCTCCCAGGGGTGACCCAGCTGTCCCCTTGCTGCCCACAGACCACCCTGGGCCCCCTGTTCCGCAACTCGCAGCTGGCGCAGTTCCACTTCACCAACAGAGACTGTGACTCCCTCAAGGGGCTGTGCCGCGTCATGGGCAATGGCTTCGTGAGTAGAGTGGGGCCCCCGGGGTGGGGGGGGGCCGGGCTCCCAAGCTGTCCAGGGAGAGCAGAGCCTGGAGGACGCACTGGCCTCGGACCTCCCCGCGTGGCCAGGTGCTGGTGCTGGGGACATAGGGACACGAGTGACCGGACGGCCCCAGCTGGTTCTCTTGGGGCCCAGGAGCCTGAGAGGACACAGCCCACGGCAGGGATCTAATGAAGGTGGCTGTTGGGGGGGGGGGGGGGGGGGGGGGGGGGGGGGGGGGGGGGGGGGGGGGGGGGGGGGGGGGGGGGGGGGGGGCGGAGAGCTGGGACAGGGGCTCCTTGGTGCCCGGGCTGGTCCCTTCTCCAGCTGGGGCTGACGGCAGGGCTCCTCCGGGCTGTCAGCAGGAGTGAGTTTGTGTGCCGTGTTTAAGCAAGTGATTTGTGCGTGTGGTCAATGCCCAGGAGACCCAGGGTTGTCAGGGAGGGAGTGGGTGGGCTCAGCTGCCTCTGTGCCCCAATTTCAGCATGGATACCCCACCCCTGGGGGCCTGGTCATGGAAGGGGACAAGAGCTTGTAGGGGGCGGGCATGAGAGGAGAGCATGTCATCTGCCCAGGACACGACAGGACGTGGCTCTGGGGTCCCCTTTGGGACCAGCACCCCCTCCACCTACTGTCTGGATGGGCCGTGCCCCACAATGTGCGGTAGATCCCTGTCCCCTTAGGGTCCAGAGGAGCAAGGCCTGCTCCCCGCCTGGCCCACGGCACTCAGGCCGCAGGGAAGAAAGGCTCCCTGTGCTACCTGGCTGGTCACGCTCCAGTCCTACTGGCAGCGCTGGGGGCCTGTCTGCGGGTCCAGGTCCCCTGAGCGGGTGACCCCAGGATGACAGAAGTCAGGTAGGGATATTCCCCGCAGTAGACGGCCCTTTGCCCTGACAGCCCCAATGGAGTCAAGGCGGCACCGATGTCTCGTGTAACAGGGTGATCGTTAAGCCATTTTATAGATGGGAAGACCAGAGTCCAGGACACGAGGGGATTTGCGCCGGGTCACAGAGCGGGAAGCAGAGCTGGCATCCTGAGGGGGTCCCGCGGGGGTGGGGTGGAGCCCTCTCAGGAGCCCCCTGCCTCAGGGGTGGGTCTCAGGCCCTGCCCGCAGACTCAACAGGTGAAGGAGACCCCCCAAGCTCTTGTCTTGTGTGGTGGCCTCATACTCGGCATGAGACCAAGGTGTCGACTTTGAGGACTTCTGTCCAATGACGATCTGTCCCCTAGACAGGACAGTCTCTGGTTAGCTCGGAGGGGTGTCTGACGTCCTGCTCCCTCTCCCCAGGCGGGGTGCATGCTCTTCCCCCATATCTCCCCCTGCGAGGTGCGCGTGCTCATGCTCCTGTACTCGTCCAAGAAGAAGATCTTCATGGGCCTCATCCCCTACGACCAGAGCGGCTTCGTCAACGCCATCCGGCAGGTCATCACCACGCGCAAGCAGGTGAGCCCAGGGGCCCAGGCCAGCCCTGCCCCGGTCTTGTCTCGGGGCTTTGAAGAGCAGGGGGTGCTGCTGGAGGCCAGTCTGTAACAGGGGGGCCTCCCACTCAGCTTGGTGCCGGGAGGGGGACGGGCAGATGGTCTGTGGGGCCGGCTGCCTGTGGCTGGAGGGCTCAGGCGGGCGCCGCGTGTCCTGCTTCAGCCCTTGCCAGTTAAGTACAAATCGTGTCCCTGCTTGTGCAACATCATAGGGCTGTCGAGGTCTTAGGGGCAGACCCTGTGGGCTTTGTGTCCTGGGTTGAGCATCTGAGGCTCGTTCCTGGGCACTTGGGAGCCATGGCAGGTCTGTGAGCAGGTGAGGGGCAGGGCGAGCTCCCGGGCCGCAGCCCCTCGCGTGCGCTCCGCAGGCAGTGGGCCCCGGGGGCGTCGCAGGCCCGGTTCAGATCGTCAACAACAAGTTCCTGGCCTGGAGCGGAGTCATGGAATGGCAAGAGGTGAGTCCTGGGGGGACCTGGGCGGCCCTGAGAGCAGGGCGTCCTCGCTGACGGGGGTGCCTCCCCACTCCTGATGTCTCCTCTCTCCCCCAAAAGCCCAGGCCTGAGCCCAACAGTCGCTCCAAGAGGTGGCTGCCGTCCCACGTCTACGTGAACCAAGGGGAGATCCTGTGAGTGCCAGGCTGGGGGTGGAGGCGGCGTCTTGCCGAGACCCAGCCTCTGACTCCGGCCGTCGTGCTCCGCAGGAGGACCGAGCAGTGGCCGAGGAAGCTGTACATGCAGCTCATCCCGCAGCAGCTGCTGGTGAGTGTGGCGGGAGGTGCCCGGCCCTGGGCGAGTGAAGGTAGGTGGGGGCGGAGAGCAGCTCGCAGAGGCGGCACCCACGGGACCGGCGGAGGTCAGGAGCAGGGGGGAGGCACTCGGGGGCGGCACCCTGGGCTCACGGGGCTGCCCGTCCGCAGACCACGCTGGTGCCGCTGTTCCGGAACTCACGCCTGGTGCAGTTCCACTTCACCAAGGACCTGGAGACGCTCAAGAGTCTCTGCCGGATCATGGACAACGGCTTCGTGAGTGCGGGCCGCGGGGCTAGACCTGAAGGGAGGTGAAGGCGGGGGGCCGCGGCGCCTGCCCCCTCGGTGACAGCAGGTCTGCCTGGTCCACGGGACTCCCCCGGTCTCTGTACTGTCCTGGCTGCATTTTATAGATGGGGAAACTGAGGCTCAGAGCCGGACTTGCACCCAGTGTGGTGCAGGTCTCCAGGGGCTGGTCCCTTCCGCCACTTTCCTCCTGCTCCTTTGAGGGAACGGGGTGGCTCAGGGACAATCCGAGGCTCTGAAGAGCCCTTGCCGGCAGGGCATCTGGCTGCTTCCGGCTCCTCCTCTAAGGGGCCCAGGCCTCGGTTTCTCTGCCAGAGGAGGGGGGTTGTCCTCTGGGGCTTTATGAAAAGCACAGCTGTCATTGCACTTGGTGCACGTTTGCCATCGCACGCCAGCATGTGTCCCCAACTCCGTCACGGCAGTGCCAGTGTGTGTGGAGGGAGGGCTGTGTGTTTCTGGTGTTAGAAATTTCGAGAGCACAGACTTCCTGCAGGGGAGCCAGGAAAGGCCATGCACGGCCCTGGCCGGTCCTGCCCAGCCCAACTCCCTGTGCTCCCCTGGCAGGGCCTGCCTGGGCTCAGGGTCGGTGTGGCAGGAGCACTCCAGAGGGGCTCCCCACCTCCCACCCCTGGAACCCTGCCTCTGCTGTCTCTCTGGGGTGGCACACCGGAAGCCACAGCCCCTTGTAGCTGTGGGGCCTGGGAGTCCTTGAACTCGGCCTCAGTTTGCCCACCTGTAAGCTAGGGGAGGAGACGCGAGTGGAGGGTGGGGCCCAGGGAGGCAGAGCAGGAGCACTCATCCGCATCCCTGGGTTGTCCTTGTTGGTCCACTGGGGGGTTCATGGTTGGCACTTAAGCTGCTCCAGGGGCTTGCATTTGGGGGGCCCTTAGTGCTGGGCTTCCTGGGGCCTGTCCGGGTCTCTGCGAGTCAGGGTCATGGCCATGGCTGCCTGGTGCCTCCGGGGCGTCTGCCTACTCACCTGTGCACTGTTGGAGCCGAGTCCTGGTCCCTCTCTGCAGAGCCCGTTGGTCCCCGGGCTGCTGTGGGCTTGTGTGTCCTTGTCCCCAAGCGGTGGCGATCCAGGGCTGGGGTGACGGTGGTCGGGACACCGGCCCATGTGCTTGAGCCCCGGCGGCCCCACCACGGTGGGACGGTGACCCCCGCTCCGCGCCCGCCAGGCCGGCTGCGTGCACTTCTCCTACAAGGCGTCCTGCGAGGTGCGCGTGCTCATGCTCCTGTACTCGTCGGAGAAGAAGATCTTCATCGGCCTCATCCCCCACGACCAGAGCAACTTCGTCAGCGGCATCCGGCGGGTCATCGCCAACCAGCAGCAGGTCCTGCAGCGGAACCTGGAGCAGGAGCAGCAGCAGCGCGGGGTGAGGCCGGGGGCCCCCCCGAGCCCCTCCCCTGCCACCCCCCCACTTCCCGAGTCCCGGCCAGTGATGCAGCTGCCCCACCTTCCTCCCCCACAGATGGGGGGGTAGCGGCCAACCCCAGGCTGGGCCCCTCCAGGAGTCACAGACGAGGCCCCCGCCAAAACTGGTGAGTGGCAGCGGCTCAAGTGCGGGACGGACTCTCGGCTGGGTCTGGGGTCGGGGAAGCAACGGCGTGACACTGGTGTTGAGACTGGAGTCGAGAGGCAGGTCCTGGAAGCTTCCAGTAGTCCCTGGGCAGCTGCCACCCTCTCCCCCAGGAACTGAGGGAGCCGCGGTTGCCAGGCCCCGGCGGGGAGAGGGCTCTGCCCTTGGAGTCTGGGCCCCGGTGTGAGGAGCCAGGAGGCCCTGTCCAGCCCTGCCCCTTCTGCTCCTGCTTCCCTGCCCCCCCCCAGGTCAGATGCTTCTGAGCAGGGGCCCCTGGGATGGCAGCTGCCCAGCAAGACGGAGGACCGCGTGGTGAGATGTCGCCGAGGCCGGCCTCCAGCCCTGTACGTTTCCCCAATAAAGTCTTTTAAAAGCCGTTGGCCGCCACCCTCCGTGTCCAGAAGCTTTGGCCAGAGTGAGGCTGCGCCCTTCTCAGGCAGGGGCCTCAGACCTGAGTGCCATTGGCTCCCAGAGGGCTGAGGATCCAGCCTGCACCCCCCCCCCTTGCCCCCCGTCATGGAGTCCTTCAGTGGCATGGGGGTGGGAGGACACCTTTACCATCATGGTCACCTGGTCAGGGAGGGCAAGGAGCCCCTCAGGGGCAGATGAGGCCCCACACGACAGGCCCATGCTGTGCTTAGTGGCCCTTCCTTGGCCAGATTGTCCCTGGGCTCTTGGGCCCCGCTGCTGCCCCGGCCTCAGTGGGCCGGCAGCAAACCCCAGCTGGGGCCCGGGACTTGGGCCACCACCCCTAGATCAAGTTCAGTGTGTGGTTCCTCACTCACCAAATCCAGCTCCGGCTCTTATCTTCAGGGTCACATGGCGCATGCGTGTTTGTTCTGTGGCTGGGCAGCAGTGTGCAGGGAAGACCCCCTCCCCCAGGGCCCTGCCCCTTCGGGTGGGGGGAGCTCCCTAGGCTTGGTCTAGAGTGCCCCCACAGCCATGGTTCTTAGAGGCCTCAGGCTCCCTCTGCGGGTGAGGCTTCTGACCCGAGTGTGCAGCCCAGGACACCCCTCCTGCGGTCTCTCCCGGGAGCCCCCCAGCCTCTCGGGCCCCGCTTGGGGATTAGCCAGGTGCTGGTCCCCCCTGGGCCAACCACCTTCCTTCCCAGCACAATGCTTCCCGAGCTTAAAGCAGACCGGTTTATTGGGGGGCGGGGGGGGGGGGGGCGGAGCTCAGCCCTCTGAGAACTGGCAGTACAGCCGCTCGAGGCCAGGCTCCACGTTCAGCCGGAACGGGATCTCCAAGATGGCCGAGAAGCCTTCAGCCAGCGTCGGGGCCTCGAACTGCTTTCTGGCGGCAGGGGTGAGGAGGGGAGGTGAGACTTGGCCTGGGCCCTAGGCACCCACCCACCTGGAGCCCCCTGGGGTGGGGCTCACCTGTAGCCAAACATGACAACATCAGACACGGGGGCGTGAGCCGAGCTGGTCATCTCTCGGAACTGTGGGGGCAGGGAGGGTCAGGCTGGGAATGGGGTGGGGGGAGGGGAGCGGGCTTGGGGGGGGGGCGCAGGCCAGCTCACCCGGTTGTTGTGGCGCGCCTGCTCCAGCGTGGCGCCGAAGACGAAGCAGCGGCAGGGGACGCCGGCGTCCCGGGCGCACTTGATGTACCTGGTGGGGCCGGGACGTGCCAGGCTGGTGAGGGGCCCGAGGCCACCCCCAGGCCACCCTGAGGCCCCCCCCAACCCCCCGGGGACGCTGCTTACCTGGCCCGGCTGGGAGGGTCCGGGTTTGTGTTGTCGATCACAACCCGTTTCCTTTGCTTGAGAGCGGTCTCGCACGTGGTCACACAGCGCTGCCACGAGCCCAGGGTGTCCTAGGGGACATGGCAGGTCACGACGGGCGGGGGAAGGCGAGGCGTCCGCGATCTGGCAGGAGAGTGAGGGGCGTCGCAGCCCTCAGCGGGGGGCGCGGGGTGTCTCACCCGGTTCACGTGGACGTATCCGGCCGACACGAGGTGCTCCTGGAGGAAGGTCGTCTTGCCGGCTGTGAGGCGGGGGACAGGATCAGTGGGCGCACGAGGGCCGGGAAGGGGCTTCTGGACGGCACGGGCCAGGTGGCTCACCCCCAGGAAATCCCACGGCGACCACCACTTCAGGGTCAGGACTCAAGAGGGAGCTGGACTCAGGGAGGCAGAGCGGCCCCGTGGGGGAGACGGTTCTCTGGGGGGGGGGGGGTGCGTGAGTGTGACCTGCTCCTCACCACCCCCCCACCCCCGCGCCCCACTCCTGCCCCAGGGCCTCACCGGGTCAAAGGCGGGGAGCACAAAGCTGGCGACGGGCCACTTCAGAAAGAACTCCTCTGGCGTGGCGAAGGGCAGGCCGAGGTTGAGAGCAAACTGGGAGAGGAGGCAGGGGACACAGGTCAGACGCGGTGGGGACGCAGCTCCAGGTGGGCAGAGGATGGGGGGGCCTCACCAGACGGTCCGCACAAGAGAAGTCCTTCTTCCGCCCCGGGGCCCAGTTGGCGGGGCGTCCAGCTGCATCTGGAACACACGGGGGACGTCCCGCGTCTGGCAGCAGCCGCGTAGACACGCGTTCCCCAGCCCTAGTGGATCCACACTCCCGTCCCCTTACCTCCCACAAAGACACTGTCGCCGACGGAGATGGGCACGCCCTCGTTGGCCTGGAAAGAACAGGTGACAGGCAGTAAGGAGCCTGCTCCCACATCTGCTTCCTTGGGAGGCTCGGCTCTGTGTCCCACGCTAGGTGCCACCCTGGGCCACTTCTCACCCCCTTCACTGCTGCTGCCCAGATCCTGGGCTGTTCTGGTTGCTGGGCTCCCGGCTTCTGCCCTCCCCCCGTTCCCCATGCTGCCACCAGAGGGTGCCAGTTCCTGCTCATGTTGACTCCTCCCCTCCCAACTCTACTGGGCACCCCCCTCTGCTCCCCTTTACCTGGGCCTTCAAGGCCTCAGAGTCGGGCACCTGCCCTGCCCTTGTGCCCTGCCGTCTCCCTGTCACCCACGCAGGTCCAGCTATCAGTGTTCACTGTCCCGAAACACTCTAGTCACAGCCCTGTCTCCGGACCTTTACATTTGCTGCTTCTCCCACCCAGACCACAGGCAGTTCCTAGATACCCTCATGCACCCCACCCCACCTTCACATCTCAAAAGGCACTCAAAGAAACCTTACCTGACCGCTGGAGGGAAACCTGCCTCATTCACCTCCCTCCCTCCTACTTCACGGGCCAGTGTGTGCACGCAGAGTCTGCACCCTCCCTGGTAAGGCGGGCACCCCAGCAGGCCTGGCTGGTACACGCCGAATACCTTCAGCCCAGCAATCTGTGAGCTTCACAACAATTGCACACGCAAAAGAACAAGCGACCAATTTCTCCCTGGACCAATCTGACTTTCTGAGTTCAAGAGCCCTCACCTACCAACAGAATGCTCCGGGTGGAAACCAGGCAGGACCGGGGAGGGGAGGGGAGGAGCTTAAGAGGGAAGTGGGAGTGGGAAGCGACCGGCCGCAGAGGCTCACCTGCTCCTGCAGATGGTCCCACATGCCAATCACCGGCTTCCGGTACAAGCCAGCGTGCGTGGCCACCAGCACCTGTGGGTGGAAGTTGACACCCTCCTGGGCTCCTTCCCAGAATCCTCAAGGATGCTACCCCAACCCGCACCAATCAAGAGAGACCTGGCGCCTCCCCGGCCCCCAGCTCCTGGGGACCCTGCCCCTCCACCTCCTCACTGGCGTTTATGGCTTCTACCGCCTCCCCCTCCTGTGTCCCCACCTCAGTATCTCTGTTCTGTTCTGGGGCCCTGCCCCCCACCTCCACCGCCCTCAACTCCCAGGCAGCCACACCTGAAAGGGGAGTCCCAGCTTCTCCACCACAGCCTCCACCTTGGCCTTGAACTCCTCTGCTGGCAGCTTCCCGCGCCCGATGCCCATCTGGTTGGTGAAGATCACCAGCTGGAGAGCACATGGGGGTCACCGGGTGCCCTCCGGCCCAGGGCTGCCCCGTGGCCCGGCCACCACGCGCAAAAGCACACACACACCTTGTAGCCTTGCGCATCCAGTTCCCGGAGCTTACGTGGAATCTCTAGGTACAAGAGCCTAGGGCAGGTGGGAAAGCAACAAGGTGACGGGGGCCCCCCCTGCGGGCACCTCACTCACCCCCTTGTTCTGCCTCCCATCACCTCCAGTCACTGGGGCCAGTGGGAAAGACCTTCCCAGAGCGTGTGGTGATGAGGGTCCCATCCAGATCAAAGGCGGCCACCTGATGAGAGAAAAGCGGAACAGGACACTGTTAGGCCTCCCATCCCCCCTGCAAGGTGGAGACTATTTACACCGCTCGCCCTTTAGCCACCGGAGCCTGAGTCGCGGAGCCTCCACATCTGATGTGAGGACAAAGCACAGCAGGGAGGTGTCCGCCGCACCCGGGCGCAGAGCCTGAAATCTTTACTGCCGTTTCCCACTTCTCCTAAATGCCTAGGCTTTCCGGTCTTTAAAATGGAGTTCATGGGGTGCCTGGGTGGTTCAGTTGGTTAAGCAACAGCTTAGCTCAGGTCATGATCTCAGGGTTCATGAATTTAAGGCCCGCATGGCGCTCTCAGCAGACTCCACTTCAGATCCTGTTTCCTCTGCCCCTCCCCCACTCACTCTCACTCTGTTGCTCAAAAATAAACATTAAAATTTTTTTTAATACGATAAAATGGGGTTCAAATCCCACCCGCCCTCCTCCCCTGGCCTTCACCCCAGAAGGCTTAATAACCCTGGAAATAAAATCAGGGGCAGGGGTGTTCGGGTGCTAACTGTGAGTCAGGGGAGTCAGGGGCTGTGCATTCGGGATTTTACTGGGGAAGCACAGCAGGTGAGTTCGGGTCCTGCTACAATGGGCCACCTCCTTGCAGAGGTTACTGCGGCTCAGGCAGCAGCTGACATCAAAGTCCCCAGCGCCTGAATCTGTCCTCAGGTGCGCTTCTCAAAAAAAAGAAAAAAAGGGGGGGTGGAGGCTCAGAGATTGAATGACCTGTCCAGGGGCACACAGCACCTACACCCCCCCACCCCCCCGTCTGTGTGGCTCCTTCAGCTTGGCCCTCACCTTGCGCCGGGGCTTCACCCCAGGTGCGGTAAACACTAGCAGCTTCTCAAAGTTCTCCCAGCCGGAGGACGACTTCCGCATCCGCTTCGGGGGTGGTTCGACGTCCGCGGCGGCGTCCAGGACCGCCGGAGGGGTGCCGGGTGGAGTGTCTTGCTGGGATTCAGGCGTGCGGGCCTCTTCCCAGCGCAGGGTTAGCGGGTGGAGGCCGTTGACCAAATACAGTGTGTCCCCCACGCTCAGAGAGCCTTCTGACCCCGGACTCAGCTCCTGGGTCCCAGCAGTTGAGGGATTAATTCCCAGCTGCAAAGGGAGGGAGAGGGGCTGGGATTAACTGCGTTCCTCACCACCAGCCTCCTCTAATTAAACAACACGGGGAAGGACTTCCTTTCACCACCTGCCAATCAGACCCATAGACCCCGCCTCTTCGCTGTGCACCACCAATCAGGGGTCTGGAAATGCTACAGGCGGCCAGTGTTACCCAATTTAAAAGTGGATGGATACCCAACTGAAAAAGATAAAACTCGGAGGCTTCTCTACTGGCCACACCCTCTTCCCTCAAAACCAGACTTTCCCAATGAGGCCGGTTCCCTGCTGGGTTGCTATTCCCCCACCCCTCCCCAACGCCAGCCCCGGGCCTCACGGAGGAACTGGTACCTGTTTCACCGCCACGGTCTTAGTCCCAGGGTCTGCGACCAGCTCCACTGAGGGTTGAGAGGGTGGAGTCAAGAATGTGCATCCTTATGTGATCTTTCCCTCGTCACTGGGGAGCATGGCCAGCTTTATGCCACAGGATGGGGGCCACAGCACCCATTTGGGAGGGAAAAGCCGCTTATTTCTCCTTTACATGCAGGAATCAGATAAAGGCCTTATGACGTAGGTTCTTGCCCAGGGACAGGGCGGCATTTTTCCATAAAGAAAGGGCTTCTCTCTCCGATGAGCCGTGGGCTTAGGTGCAGGTCCTGGGCATCGCCCGTTACCACAAGCACTTTTCACCATAGGATCAGCTCTCTCCTGGTCAAGGGTCGCGACCTGACTCAAGCCTTCACGGTGACCTGTAAGCATCCTTCTCTGACACCTTTATTGGATTGGCTCTATCCCCTCCCCACTAAGGGGTCTGGCTAGTGCCACGTCGGGCACAACCTACCAATTTCAGAACTAGCTACACCACGCAATTCTGCCTGGTGGCCAAACACCTCCCTTATTGGCTTGGCTGTCCATCTTCCCTGCAGACTGCGTTCCCGCTCCAGGAACAGGCCACACCCCCTACAGCTCCGGCTCCGCCTACCTTGGTTTCTGGAGCACTTCCGGTCGGTAACCTGGGTCAAGGGTCCCCGGCCGAGGACAAGGACTTGTCCGTCCAAAGGCAGGAAGATGGGGGGCGCATCTCCAGGGGGGCTTTCCAGCCACAGGCGGCCCTGGGGCTCCATCTCGACCATTCCTAGCCGCCAGCCTAGGGGGAAGTAAACAGGTTTGATTGGCAGAACGCCCACAAATTGCTATAGGAAGTCCCGCCTCCCCCACCAGGAATTTCCCTTCTTCCGCTGGAGGCTCCGGAAATCCCACCCTCTCGCCGGTCTCCGGCCCGCGCCGTTTCACAGGTGACGACGCCCCGCCAGTACCGTCGCGAGCTGGGACCCCTACGTCCGAAGGCAAAGCCCAGGAACCTAGCTCGGCCCCACGCCTACCATGCCGGACCGGGGCTCACCTGCCACTTACGACCAGGGAAGTCAGCCCCGAGGCGCTCTGCCCGCAACTCCACCGGCTCCTTTCTCTTTCTCGGCGGACGGAAATGACTCGTCCTACGGGTGGGGCCAATGACTTGGCTCCTCCCACCACACGAGCCCCGCCCCTTTCAGGACCCCCCCCTCCCCCTCCCCCGTCTCTATGGTCCCTCTGCTGCTCGGACCTTATTCTCTCCGGCAGCAATGGGAGCCTATGGCCAGTAGGGGGTGTGGGTCCTCTTTTCAGATTTTCCTCTTTCCACGTGTAACTCTTAACATTCATTCTCTTAGTTATAGCGGGATAAACTTTTTCACTTGACGGTCATTGTCAGTCCAAGAACTTTCCGCCCCCGACAGCAGCCCTGAACCTCAATAATGCAATTTTCTCGTTTTTAAAATGGGGGTAATTGTTTCCACTTCATGGGGTTACTAGGAAGTTAAAGGAGTTAATACGTGTGAATAACTTTATAAGTGTTTGGCTGGTAGTTCGTCTTATCTGTTGCTAGCATTCCTTCAGTGGTGGTCTGATAGGAGATGAAGATTACAGGTTTACTGGACCCAGCCCAGACTTCGGACCAGGCGCCAATTTCAGCTCTCATGTTAGGCAGAAAACTCCAGGCTTCAACTGGAGGTTCCTGGTTTTGCTGGTGACTATCGGGACTCAGAACACGGATTCCTTAAAGACTATTCACATTCCAACATTCATCTCCCTTAAGATTGGGGATCTACAGTCATACAGGGCTGGGACCCCCACTCCCACCCTGTAAATCTCTTATCTGTAAAAACTCCTAGCTTTGTGCTGAACATCAATGAAATGCTGCTCATTCGGCTTCAGGAAGTGTTTGTTGAATGAACACAACACACTTTGTACTCAGAGGTAAAACTCTTTAATCTCAGACCACCCCTCCCAACTCCCGATCCCCACCCCCGACTCTCTCCCCCACACAAGGGCCGGAGAGCGAGGGCCCCTGCCCCCCACCTTGGGCGGACGAAGGCCCTTTAAGGCACCTGTGGGGGTGGGGAGAGAGGGACGCGAGCTGGTGCCGTCCGGGCTGCAAGGACGGACTTCGATTGGCAGGCTGTTGTGGGATGGAGCCAAAGAGAGGGTATCAGACTCAGGGACAGGGGTGGCCCATCCCTGGGAGAGGGCATGGGGACACTTAGTCAGGACTTAGTCAAAAACCACCCCAGTCCCAGTAGTGTAAAGAACGCAAATTTAAGGCCGCAGGCCAATCCTGGGCACAGGAGGGTTTGGCCACGCCCACAAGACGCTGCAGCCAATCAGGCGGGACAACCCAGGAAGGGTGGGATGGTGACTCGGGTAGATTGGTCAAGCCCTTTGCGTTCGAGCCAATCGAATGTAGGAGCTGCTCATTCTCTAGGCCGAAACGACTTGCCATCCCCCAATCCTGTGGCTTCGCTTTTCGCTTTCGACCAATGCCGCGCGAGCAAAGCCCTAGTCGCTAGGCAAAAACAACAGTTGACCCCTTTTAGGGCTTAAAACTGGCCGCCCCGATCAGGGAGCGAGCCAATCCCTTAATCGAAAGAATCTGTCGCAGGGCAGAGAAAGCGGCGAGAGACCCAATCGGAAAACTAGATAGGTCCCGCTCCTGGGCGCGTGAGGCGACCGGAGGGTGGAAGGATGGCAGGGATTGGCCGGGAGGGGGCAATCCTGGGACCCGGAAGACCAGGAAGGTCGGTCCAGGTCTGAGTCGGATTGGCCGGCCCGGGGGGCGGGGCAGGGGTGTAGTGTTGGGCGGAGCGGACGCTGGGCCGGGAGCCTCTCTCCCTGGGCCTCAGTATTTCCGCTTCAGCTTCTGGAAGTCGCTGGTGTTGAGTCGCGGTCGCGGCAGGTCCCCGAAGACCTGGGTGTCCTCGGCCTCCCGCAGCACCAGCGCGCGCATGCTCGCCGCGATGCGGTCCAGATCCGGCGAGGAGGGCTGCGGGATGGGGGCGGGGTCAGCGCCCGCTGCGGCCCCGCCCCTTCGGGCCAGACACCAGCCCAGCACTTCTTACCTCCCGCCGAGAAGACTCTTCCCCCAGGCTGGCTCCATGTAGGATCCTTCTACCCAACTCGAACCCCACCTCCTCCCCTCCTTGGCCTGACTCCACACGCACGAACCACCTGTCCCATCGCCGTTCTAGTTCCTTATACAACGGAATGGCTGCTTGTCCGATGACCGTCAAATCTGCGTGCACCCAGAGGGTGTCAGGTCTAAGGATTTGGGTTGGGCTTGGCATCGAGTCATGTAACAATCGGGCCTCTGCCACCGACAGGCTGTCAACGGGCACATCATCTCCCTAGGCTTCACTCTCCCTTTAAAACATGGGGATGAGGACAGAGCCCGAGACCCTGAGCACAGCGACTGCTCAAGGGCCGTGAACACTCACGTTGCAGGCGCTGTGGGGAATGGACCCCTTGCCGCGCTGGCCTCCACCGGGAGGGGCCCTGTCCTCCTGAACCCAGCAACTAGTGCGAAAGCTGGGGCTGGGCCTGGCCTCCAGCCCAACGGGAGGGGCCCCAGACAGACGCTGGACCAGAGCCCCGAAGACAGCCCAGCTCCCCCACCACTCAGGCCTCATGCTGTCAGTTCACCAAGGACAGCAGCGGAGGGACGATGCCAGCGTGTCAGCAGGACCCTGAGAGGCATCACAGGGAGGGGGACCGAGGGGCCCAGGGCCTCCTCCCTTGCGGCCTGTAACTCCTTTCTAAAAGGAAGCCGGGTTCCAATCCCAGCTCTGCCCCGTACACGCTGAGGTCCCAAGGAAGTCACGTGCACTCCCCATGCGTCAGGGAGGCTCAGTGAGGGACGATGAGGGCCCACCCAGGCCGGCCCAGGAAGCCCCGCGCTAGGACTGCGCGGCCGAAAGAGGGCGTGGGGGAGGGGCAATTTCCAGGAGGAGCCCGAAATATGCAAGGTGAGGACAAAAGGTGATCTGACCGCTCTAAGCCTCAGTTTCCCCTTCTGGAGGGGGTAACAGAGTACTGGTGTCTTGCCTGGGGCAGGCATTCTACAAAGGAAGCTATTCCTAGAAACAGGAAGGGACTTTCCCTACAAGGCACTGGGGTAGGTTATACGGCTGCAATAGGTAAACTTCAGGGCTTGGGCCCAGAAACCTGTCTCATGAGGTAGAGGGGAGGATCAATCCTATGAAATGTGCCATCCATGCCTGAGGGCTTCCTGGAGGAAGTGGCTCTGAGTCTTTCCCTCCACCCTCCTCCCCTCTTCCCCTTTGCCCCTCACCGGCCCATTCTCCTCATCCGACGATCGTGCTTCTGTCCTCTTCTCCTTGAAGGCCCAGACGGGCACGGACACGGGCAGGGACTTGGCATACTGCTGGGTGGGCAGGGCTGAGGCCGGGGGCACTGAGTAGGCTGGGGGGCCAGCAGGGGTGTCCTCGCTCAGGCTGCCATCTGGGGGAGAGGGTGAACTTCAGCCTCTGCCCCTGCCTCTCTCCCGGCGGCCCCGGGCCTGGGGACAGCCCAGGACACTTACCATCTGTGCTCTCGGGGTCCGACTCACAGAAAGGGGGCAGGTCCTGCAGTGTGGCATCCTCGTCCATCACGAAGAGCCCTGTGGATGGTGTCAGTGGCCGAGGCCAGTCTTCGCCGCTGCCACCACCTCCCCACGCCCCACCGGCCGCAGGGCCCTTGCAAGCCTCAGGGCTTCTGGAATTGTTCCCTCGGCCCTGGCCCTGGTTATCTTCCAGGCCATCAGCGGAAACAAATCCAGTTTCTATCTGTTACACCCTCGGGTGAAAACAGCTGGCTGAGTAAACATGAAATCTCTTAAGATCCGCTTGGGATGAACTGGCTCAAAAAACAGACTGAGACAAACAGGACAGGGTTATAGTCTCTGTTTGACAAATGGGGACCAGGAGGCTCCGAGGAGTTAAATCATTGCCCAAAGTTCCTGGCTAATAATCGTGTGTCCCCAGGACTTGAACCCACACCAGCTGGCTCTAGAGTCTGCAGGTTTTCCCCAGCAACAGTGAAGAAGTGAGCATCAGTAGGAACAATAAGTCCTACTTCCTGAGTCCCCGAAAACTCCTAATCACTCTTCAAAGCCCTAATGTTATAGTCCAGTCTCTTTGAAGCACAACCTCCAAATAACCCACCAAAACAGGCAGCTACATCTTCCCTTGGCTTCTCTGAGCTGCTGCCTGCATCCCTCGTGTTCTCACAAGCACGAGGCACCCAGATTTGGAAATCACTCCTGTTTGGCTCAAGGTCCCAGCATGGGATCCAACCCCATGGCCTCCACGGGACACGGCCTCCCATCGGGACCACCAACTTCTCCGCCAGGCCTGGCGTCCCTCAAGAAAAGGGCCGGCTCTGGCTCTGGCTCTGGCTCTGTCCAGCACCACCCTCACCCCCCCCAGAGCTGGCCTCAGGAGAACATGTAAGGAACCTGAGGCTCAGAGACGGGGAAATGACCTGCTCAGGGTCACACAGCAAGTCTGCCTGCCCCTTTGGCTCTTTGAAGCCGCAGCTTCCAAAGAAAACCAGGGATCAGCGACAAGTGAGTCCCACTGCTCCAGAAAAACCTACCTTGGAGGCAACTTGCTGAGCCAAAGAGCCATCCCAGCCCCTGCCCCTCTCACCTCCATTGTCGCTGACACCCAGCCGCTCCCCTGAGGTCTCGGTCTCTGTGGGCTCGTCCTCATCTTCCTCGTCCTCCTCCCTGGCCAGGGCAGGCCGAGGCGGGCTCCGGGCAGGGCTGGGCGGCTGTGGCGCTGGCGGGGGCGCGGGGGGCCTGGCGGCAGCAGCGGCCCTGT
>NC_043715.1:51662377-51678432 GCF_006229205.1 Suricata suricatta
TAGGCACAGGGGCCTGGCCGGGGCGGCGGGGGCGGCGCGGCCGTCAGCAGCACCAGCTCCGTGCCTGTCCGGGCCCGGAAACGCTCAGCGGCCCCCACCACCGCCTCCCACAGCTCCTCGGGGCGCCCCGACGCCATCCGCGCCCTGCAGGGCAGAGCAGGACAGAGAAAGCTGAGGCTCCGACGATGGCGCAGTCTACACCCAGCCCTGTGTGTCCACCTGTCCTGTGTGTCCGCCTATCCCTAGAGGCCACACCCATCCCTCCCAGCCACCTGTCTCAGCTGAGCTCAGCATCTTCCCCCAAACCCACTACCCCCGCCCCCCACCGTGATTTCCTCCCCGTCCAGGTCACCCAGCTCCATCCTCAGTCCTCAGGCCACACCCCGTCCCCACGGCCCCCGGCCCTCCTCTTGGTCCTGCCTGGTCCGATCTGGGAACCGACTGCCACAGGTGACTAAGGAGCACTGGGGATGTGGCAGGTCCAAAGCGCCATGAGTATGAATGAGATCCACACTGGATTTTTAAAGACTTAACACAAAAAAAGTAGGTCAAACATCTCACTAGCAGGTCGGCTGTCAATTACATGTTGAAAAGATGATGTTTCAGATACAATGGCTAAATAAAATATATGCCAAAAGTAGACTTTATCTGTTTTCTTTTTACTGTTTTAACGTGACTTAATAGGTTTGGAATTCTGCTCGTGGCCTGCTTTCTTTCCCCGCCGGGTCACCGCCACAGCCTCTTCCTGGACCTCTTAGCCTCTGGGTCGGCCAGCGCATGGCCCCTGGGGTCCTTCTGCAATGGAACAGCCCCTCCCTGCTCCAGCATCCCCAGACAAGGTCACGGCCCCTCAACATGGCCCTCCGCTCAGCCTCACAGCCTTCCAAGACTTCTGAGTCAAGATGGACCCCCCACACCTGAATGGTCTGCCTTCCGGGTCCTTGTCAGTATTTTGCTCTAGTGTGGAAAGAGACTTCACTCACCCCTAGATCGGGTCAGTCCCCCCACGCTCCGGGCTCCTACAATGGTGGGGAGTCCCCCCCTTCCAGCACACAGCCCCCTGGGGAGCCAGCAGCCCTGCCCTAAACATGGCAGAACTGAGAGCAAGGGCTGAACAGAAAATGGTGTGCGTGGGGCACCTGGGTGGCTCAGTCGGTTAGGCCTCCGACTTCGGATCAGGTCAGATCTCACGTTTGTGGGTTCAAGCCCTGCGTCAGGCTCTGTGCTGACAGCTAGCTCAGAGCCTGGAGCCTGCTTCCGGTTCTGTGTCTCCTTCTCTTTCTGACCCTCCCCCTCTCATGCTCTGTCTCCCCTGAATCAAAAATTAATAAAACATTAAAAAAAAAAAAAAAAAGAAAATGGTGTGCGAACAGCTCTCTGTGCCTAGAATCCATCCGCAAAGTACTGTACTTCCGCAGACGGTTCTGGCAATTCCTCGGGAAGTCTTCCCTGGCCCCCAGCATAGATCAGATGCCTTCCATAGCCCCACAATGCCCCGGGCTACCTGCGTCATAGCTCACTGTCACTTAGCTTGTGACAGCTGTACCTCTGTCTGCCTCCTCCATCACATTGTGAGCTCCCCAGGGGAGCAGGACAGGTCTCCCCAAGACAGGATCTGCTGGCTGCATCTCCTTATGAGATGAAATGAGCAAGGGGTCCGGGCGCCTGGCTGGCTCAACTGGAAGAGTATGCGACTCTTGATCTCGGGGGTCATGAGTTCGAGCCCCACATTGGGTGTAGACAGTACTTAAACAAACAAACTTAAAAAGAAAAAAGAAAAAAGGATGCCTGGGTGGCTCAGTGTGGTGAGCGTCCGACTTTGGCTCCGGTCATGATCTCACTGTTTGTGGGTTCGAACCCCCACGTTGGGCTCTGTGCTGACAGCTAGCTCAGAGCCTGAAGGCTGCTTCAGATTCTGTATCTCCCTCTCTCTGACTCTGTGTCTCCCTCTCTCTCTGACCCTCCGCTGCTCACACAGTCTCTCTCTCTCAAAAGTAAAAACATTTTTTAAAAGTTTTTTGTTTCTTATTTATTTTTTGAGAGGCAGAGAGAGATAGTGCAAGCAGAAAGAGAGGGAGATACAGAATCTGAAGACAGGCTCCAGGCTCTGAGCTAGCTGTCAGCACAGAGCCCAATGCAGGGCTCGAACCCACAAACGTGAGATCATGGCCTGAGCCAAAGTCAGATGCTTAACCAACTGAGCCACCCAGGCACCCCAGTAAAAACATTCATAAAAAATTAAAAAAAAAAAAAAAAAAAAAGAGCAAGGAGACTGACTGTCTGCCATTGCAAACCTGCTGTGTGACCCTGGGCCATTCACCGGCCCTCTCTGTGCCTCATTTGCTTCCTCCTGTAAACCAGACTGGTTGAGCCAGGGCTGCTGGGAAGCCGAGGAGCCTCCTCAGGGAGGTAGGGGGCACCCCATTACTGGAGGAATTCACGTGCGGTTTTAGTCCAGCCAGCCAGGGTCTTTTGTAGCTGGATTTCAATTCACAGGCCTTCTGTAATGTATGATCATTTAAGCCATTGTTTGCTGAGCACTGACTAAGTGTCTGGAGTCTGCGCCTGTCAATTCACCTCCTACCTGACCCACTAAGGTGGGAGCACTTACCCCACAAATGAGACAGCCCAGGCTCATGGGCCACGGGTGGTGACAACAGCCGGCACCATTCCGGCCGGGCCCCACAGCAACCTGACCCCATATTTCCCACATGGGCAGGGTGGCAAGTGTGTCATCCTGCCCTCTCCCCCACTCCATGACGGAGGGGCTGTTATCAACCTGCTTCACAGAGACAAACTGACGGCCAGGGAGATTCAGGGCTTTGATCAGGGTCAGAGGGCTGAGGAGGGAGACTGGATCCAGAGCCTGCTCTTAATCTAGGATGTTAACCTGCCTTCCTTATCAGGAGAGGCTTGGGGTCTCCTAGTCAGGATGGGGAAAGTGAGGCTCAGGGAGCCTAAGGGTCTCACAGCCACTCCTGGGGTCACCCTTAGCTGATGGAGGAAACCAAGACTCAGAGCAGGGAAATGACTGTTCCAAGGTCACACGGCTTGGCCATGTTAGGCCCCGGGGCACTCATATCTCCAGGACATCAGGATTAAACTCTCCATCCTAGATCTTAGAGCAGTGACAGGATTGGAACGAGGGAAATAGGGGTGAGTGGGTGTGAGGGCCCCCCCTTCACGCTGTAAAGAGGAGGCCTGGGCAAAACTGGGGAGGGCAACTCACACTTCTCTGCCAAAGCCGCGAGGGCTCTCTGAGGTTGGTTATCCAAAAGTAGGGTGGCCAAGATCGGGGGAGACGCCGCCCTTTCAGCTGCTGGAGGAAGGCTTGTATTCTCTAAGGGGCTGAGACGGACGGAAGGTCCCCAATCCCCGAAGAGTTTAGGATCGGGGAGAGGAGGTGAGACTTGCCTTCCACAGGAGGGGGAGAGGAGAGCTAAGGTAACTGGCCTCCTAGTATGAGATGAGGAAACAAACGGAGTAAAAGAACTCTAGGAAGAGGTGAGGAAGGAGGCATAGTCCCCCAAGGAAAGAGGGATGCTAGTGAAGCCCCCTTCCAACCACCTGTCCAACTACGAGTGCCCACCCTGCCCGAAGTGGGAGAAACTCGAGGATGCCCCCTCACCCCCCTACCCTGCGTTGCCGGGGACAAGGTGAACATCTGGGCTCTTTCTCGACCTCTCCGAGACCTTCCCACCTCGCCCGAGGGTCCAGGGAAGAACCACTTCTCTAGAAAAAAAATAACCACCCAGGAAATCCCGCCCAGATGGGGGCCAGGGCCGGAAGTCCCGCCTTTGGACGGGTGAGGGGCGCCCCAAGTCCCCCCAGGCAACCCCCAGGCCCTGTGGTCGTGGTCCACGACCAGGGCAAGGATCCTGGTGGGTCTGGAGACCGGAGGAGAAGGCTGTCTAGGTTTTGCCTTGGGTCAGACACGACGGTTCCCGCGGGCGACCCCTTTTCAAGCGCTCAGCGTAGGGTCTCTGGACGACCTCTGCCCTCTGATCTACGCAGGCCACACCCCTCCCACGAGCGGCTCGCCCTCCCAGCGCCCCACTCCTCCGGACGGCCAAAGCCTCCCCACACCGCGGTTCACAACGCCGCCTCCACTCACGTGCCCGAAGCCAGCATGGCCGGGCCGGCGCCGTCGCCGCCCTCAAAAGACATGGCGGCGCCTTGCGTCACGTCCGCGTGGTTGGCCCTCCTCCACTCGGCACACTCCGCCTCCCTCATCGGGGCCGCCCGAGACCAAAATGGCCACGGGAACATCAGCGCATCACAGTGGGGCAATGGCGAGAGCACGGTGCCCATAAGAAAGATGGTGAAAGGAAGGCTTCAGCTCGCTCGGACAAGCCAAACCATTTCGGTTTACCCCCCAAGAAATACGGCCGTCGGCACATGCACACTCAGGACCACAGTATACTACGGTCAGAGACTTGATGCCCCTCACCCATTGTCAACCTCTTCCGCAGAAGTAGAGGAAAGGAATGCCCGTTAATGATCGGGCAGGCCAAGCTGGCATCGCTTGCCCAAAATATACATGGACTCTCCCTCCAACCTATCTCCCTTCAGCACCAAGCCTGGTAAAGATCCAATATGGCAGTTGTTTTGGCTTCAGTTTGCCAGGATTCAATATGGCGGCCCAGACCGCTTTCTCTCGACGGTGACTCAGGAATTCGACTAGGACCGCTTCTTTCCCGCGAATAATGACGGCTCCATTCTGTTAACCCAAGGCCCTCGGCACCTCTTGTGATGCACATGTCCCCTCACCTTCTTTTCTTTTACCCGTTCCTTTTCCAGGACCTCGCCGTCTCGCCCCTCAGAGAGAGGAAAGTGCCCCGCATTAACATGGCCGCAGCTGACCGTCTTCGGCCGTGCCCTCGAGCAAAATGGCATCTCCTTGGCTTCAATGCCAGTATACAATATGGAGAAAGAAGTAGGCGTTTCGGAGACGGCTCGTGAGAAGGGGTGGACCCCTTGGATCCTCCCCCTTGTTTACTTCGCCGCCAGGAAAGCATCAGTGCGCCTGCGCACTCTCGCTGGCTTGCTGTACCTTCAGCGTAAGCGCCATGTGACTTAAACCCTCGTGGTTCAAGTTCAACCACCCCATTCTTAAAGATGGTAACATCCACTCCCGTTCTAGAACAGGCAAGGGTGCTACCACTGTCCAGGCTTGAGGGGAGTCTCGCATCCGGATGTGACTGCACGATGACCCGGAAAGAGAGAGGGCCGGGGTAGTGGGACTTCGGCCGCAGCTATGGAAGGAGCCGGCTACAGGGTAAGCACTGAGGACGCATTCTTTCCCCTCTGTGGATGCGAAACGCCGCCTCCCGGTGGTCTGCTTCGCCCCAAAGCCCTGCCGGGGCTCTGGGAGCCCGGCTGAGCCTTAGCAAACACACCATTCCTTTATAAATGCGCTGTCACCCTCCCCGCCGCTGCCCCAGGCGAGACCCTTACCTTTTGGCCCCGCCCCCAGCACCGCTGAAAGCTCCTCGGCCCCGCCCCCTGGGTGTCTGCCTGCGCGTGGGCCCCGCCCCTCACTGGTTCCGGTCCCCAGGTGGTGTTTGAGAAGGGCGGCGTGTACCTGCACACCAGTGCCAAGAAGCACCAAGACCCGGACTCCCTCATCGCTGGCGTCATCCGCGTTGTGGAGAAGGTGGGCCGGGAGGGAGCGGGGCTCGGGCAGAGCCGGAGCGGGGTGGAGGCGGCATCCGTCGGAGTATGGTCTGGAAGTCACGATGGGGTGTGGGGAAGGCAGAGGGTGCGGACTGGAGGGAGATAGGGGGCTGTGTAAGCGTGGCGGTCCAGACTGGGGAAGCAGCTTGGAAAGACGGTTTGGGGAGCTTGGAGGGGAGGCTCTCTGACTCCTCTCTCCGTTCCTCAGGACAGCGATGTCCTCCTGCAGTGGGTTCCTGTAGAGGAGGCTGGAGATTCCACCCAAATAATCTTCTCTAAGAAGGTAGGCTTTCCGCCCTTCTCCATTTGCTTTTGTCCAGGTTCACCTACGAGGCGTCTGAAGGACCTGGGTACAATGCCAGACTTACTCTTGGATCCTGCGTGACCCTGCTTGGGATCTATGCTCTTTGCCCCTTGGTTTCCTCCTCTCTGTGAAAAGGGGCTGAAGATGCCCATTCACAAGGAAGCAGACAGTGAGATTCATAGCCATGGAGACAGCTGCCCCCTGCTCCCCTTTGCTCTCTGGGAGAGCCTTGCCAGGGTGCAGGACGACAGTGCAGCCTGGGGGTGCGGGTTCTGGGGGCTCTCAGCCTGCAAGAACTTGAAAGAGTGTGGCCTTTCCCCTCGGGCAGACCTCCCATCACGTACAGAGAGGAAAACAGGCCTAACCACGCGGCTCGCCCACTTACCAGAACTCGCCCTGGGTCCCGGACTTTGCCCCTGTCATTATTAGAGACTCCTGAGGCTTTCTGTCACCAGGCTCTGTGCTGGGAGCCACAGAGGAGTCTGAACCAGACCCTGCCTTAGTCCTGGCCCCCATGCTATTTTGAGGAACTGAGGCACAATGACTGGGAGCCCTGTTTGCAAGGTCAGAAAGCTAGGAGGTGTTGGAACTCGGGTTTGAACCCCGACTCTCTGATTCCAGAGCCCTGCCCATTTCTGGAGGCAGCAGCCATTTGCACTGGAACCCTAAGAAGGGGGCAAGAAAGTATTTCCAGGATGGCAGGAGAAAGAGTATTTCGGGATTCAGGAGGGCACGAGATGCCTCTGCAGAGGGTTTTGCTGGAAGGGAGTTCGACCATAAATGCCCGACTGAGAAGTTTGCGCTGTGTTCTAGGGGGCCCTCGGGAAACACGGGGGGGAGAAGTGTGTGGCTATGGAATGTTCCCTCGGGGAGCCATGTGGGGGATGGGCAGAAGGTCTCAGTGGAGGGAGACTGGAGGCTGGGAGGTCAGGGAGAGAGAATGAAGCCTGACAGGGGCAGTGGGGCTTTGAATCACCTGGGGGCAGGGGGACGTTACAATCCAGGATTCCAGGGTTCTGCATTTTTCATTATCCTCGCGGGCTGTCTGAGCGCCCTTCTTGAACACCGTTGCTGTCCTCCGTGGCAGTCTTATTTTTGACCAGCAGGAACTCACTGGGGCGGGTGTCAGCAGATAGGGCACAGGCGCACGCAGGGTATTAACTCCAATGAACACAGCGTCTGGCCGACGACAGACGAAGCACACAAGTTTATTTCTCTCGTTTCACAAGACTGCCGAGGAGGTGTGGGGCTGCGGGCCGTGGCAGGTGACAGTGGGGCCTGGATCACCGAGACCCTACCATGCTTGCCCTGGTCACCTTTAAATGGCTGCTTGAGCTGCACCCCTACAGCTGCCTTTTAAGGCAAGGAAGAGCGGGGCAGGCAGGGTGCCAGTCACGTCTGTCCTCGATTTCCCAGAAACCCTCTGCGTCACTTAGCAGTTATATTTGGCTATGTGGGGTGGTAATGGAAATAACAATGGCTTCGGCTAGAGAGAAGCTCATAGCTCTCCAGCTAGAAAGTCCAGAGGACGGCAGGTGTCTTCCATCTCTGCTCTGCCATCCTCAGCACGTGGGATGCAGCCTCACAGCTGCCTCGTGGTCCAAAAAAGCTGCTGGAGCGCCAGCCTTTTTGGCTGTTTTTGCTCCCTTTATATGTGTGCAGCAGGTTGGCCATGGAGCTCTGTTCGTCACGATTACTCAGGGAAGTGCGCACACAGAGCAGCTGTCTTAAAAGCTAATGTTCCTTGCGGCAGAGGGGCTCCTCCCGGCACTGCAACAGTCCATCCTGGCCACGGCCCAGCCCGTTGGTCAGAAGTGGCCGCATGGCTAGCCAGCCGGTAGCGTTCAGTGAACCGGTGATCCTGCCATGAGCCCAAGGAGCAGAGAGCTGCACACGTTGCCAGATGGCAGGACTGATTCTCATTATGCTACATAAACGTGGGTGAAACGCCACACTCCTCTCACAAGACCCGGAGGGCAGGGGCAGCTTTGCCAGAGCTGGCACAGCCTCGCGGGCAGTGTCTCTGACTTGTGGCCCTAGTTGGCTGCCACAGCTCCGGACCTCATGTTCTTCCTCAGCAGCACCCAAAGGCCGTTCTGAATAGAGTGTTCATCCCTGGACGTGCCTTTTTTAAATCAGGAATTTCCCTTCAAATTCCCCACAGATGTCATTTCACTTCTCCCCCGGCCAGCGTTGGGTCCCTAAAGCCACACAGATCCACCAGGAAGGCTGGGGAAGCAGATATGGGGAGGTTTTAGTTCTGTTGTGGGAGGGGCTCTGTCAACCTGCAAGGAACAGCAGAAATGGCTTTTGGGCGGACCCACCGCCTGTGTCCTTCCAGCGAGGTCCCATCACGCAGCGTCTCATTGTAGGAGGCCCCAAACACCAGGTGTTCTCAGCAGGGAGGGACTAAAGGCCAGCAAGGAGCGGCTTGTAGAATTTTTACAGGGGCGGGCAGAACAGGACTGACCCCCCAGAACTGACCTGCTAGGGGAGCTGCCGCCACTGCCAAAATGAGGGAGCAGGAGAGATCATCCCGGTGCTGCAGGGTCCAAGATCGCTACCACCAGCTGCCCTTCCCCAGGGCAGGAAGATGCTCGGGCCCCACAAACCTAGTGCCTGGCACTGGGAGACTGAGCTAGCCACCACCACAACCCTAGTCACCTCTCCGCATGTGGGGACAACAGGAGTCCGTGTCATCATCGGCCTAACACAGCCAGAGCAGCCAGCAGTTGCCTTTGCCTTGTTTCTGCTTTTGGGAAGCCTCTGTCTTGTGTCCTGACCTCTGGTTGCAAAGGATCCTGGGAAATGTAGTTTTCGCTTTCCGGCCTCTGCCCAAAGGAAGGCATACCATCCTGTGAAGGGACCCCCGTCCCCTCCCCGTCCTTCTCCCTGGCCCGCGGCCAGCACCCTCGGCTGTGACTGCATTGTGACCCTGAGCACTGCCTTCATCTGCACCACTTGCCTGAATCCGCCCTCAGGCCCCACGCCGGCGCTTCTGGTGTGACAGCCTGCAAGCAAGCTGCTTCTCTTTCCGAGATGCAATTCCCTTACCGCAAAGCGGGAGGTTCCGGGAGAACGTAGGTCCTTAGAGTGCAGCGGTGAGTGTCTGTTCGCAAGGCCTTGCAGCTGTCACTGCTGAATCTGGGACGTTCCCCCCCAGAACCCCTGCGCCTGTTGGCAGCTCCTCCCCCTTCTGGCCTCCCCCAGCCTCTGGCAACCGTTGACCCGTCTCTGGCTCGGCCTTTCCTGGATGCATTCTGCTCACTCGTCCGTTTGGTGGACAGTTGGGGTGTTTCCACTTTGGGGCCATTATGAATAATGCTGCTGTGAACGTTTGTGACTTGGTGGGGACACCTGGTTTCACTTCTCTTGGGCACACGCCTGGAGTGGAATCGCTGGGCGTCGCGGCGTCGTTAACCTCTGGAGGAACTGCCGGGTCCTTCCAGCGCGCCTCCTCCATGCGTGTTCCTGGCGGTACGCATGGTTCTGTTTTGTTCCGTGTGCGCCAGCGCTCCTCTTACCGGTCAGTTTAGTCCTCGCCGCCCCGGTGGGCGTGGAGTGGCACCCGTAGCCGTGTTGACTGGAGTTGCCCCATTGACTACTGACTACTTAACTTTCAGCACCATGATCCCCGGCACTCAGCGGCAGAGCACCCCAGCTCCTGGTGTTCTCCCGGCTCCCCACGAGGTGGTGCTTGGGTCAGCGCCGCCAGGATGCTTGGCTTTGAGTCTTGGCCCTGGCCCGGTCCCTGGCAGCACTGGGTGACCCCGAGCACGTACTGTACCCCCTTTCTGCCTCAGTTTCCCTATTTGCCCAAAGGGGCTGCTTCCCAGAGCAGCCTCGCAGCTTGGATCTGGAAGCCCTGACTCTGCAGCCCCTCACTCTCTTTATCTTCTTCCCCCAAGGATGTAAGCGGGGGTGATGCCTGCACCTCTGAGGAGGAACCGACCTTTGACCCCGGCTACGAACCCGACTGGGCTGTCATCAGCACTGTGAGGCCGCAGCCCCGCCGCTCGGAGCCCACGAGAGGTACGCCGGGCCGGTGCCCCTGAGCGCACGGGGAGACACGTCTCACCCTCTGTGGTCATGGCTCCACAGGCTCGCTCCTCACAGTCAGGATCCGGAGAATGGGTCGGGTGCAGGACTGTCCCCAGTCCAGATCCAGGCCGGCAGGGTCGCCAGGGCTTCCAGCCTTGTTCATCTCACCAGGCTCCCTCCCTGATTGGATGTGGGGGTGACAGTGGTAGGGTCACAGGGTGACTTGGACTTTCCTAGAATAGGACAGGGTGCTGGGGGCCCCAGAGGAGGCATCTGAGGGGCTAGAGACAAGATGGGCAGGGGGCAGGGGGCAGGGGGCAGGCCCCAGGGGCCTTCACTCTGAGAGCCCCGGGGACCCAAGGGAGGTTTTGGAGCCCATCAGCCGTGTTTCCGAGGAGACAAGAGGTGACCCAGGGCTCCCAGAGGGCTCTCGGGAGATATCTGTGCTGCCTCCGGCTCCCTGCGCCTGTGCCCAACACCCTCTGTTCCCCAGGCGCAGAGCCCAGCTCCCCCCGGGGCTCCTGGGCCTTCTCGGTGAGTCTGGGGGAGCTCAAGTCCATCCGCCGGTCCAAGCCAGGCCTCAGCTGGGCCTACCTGGTCCTGGTGACCCAGGCCGGAGGCTCCCTGCCCGCACTGCACTTCCACCGCGGGGGCACGCGCGCCCTCCTCCGTGTCCTCAGCCGCTACCTGCTGTTGGCCAGGTGAGCCTTCCTCCGGCGCCCGGCCCCTCGGGGCTGTGAAGGAGACAGACAGCTTTAAAGGCAGGAGAAGGGGAATCCACTGGCGCGTGTGACCGCGAAGCCAGAGGGCGGTTTGGTTTCAGGCAGGACCCGGGTCCTGGGACGTTAGGGAGAGCCGCGGTGTCCCTCAGAGCTGGTGTCACTCCCTGGGGGCCCCGGCAGCATCCCCGAGCTGCCTCACCCGCTGGCCCCGGGTCGTGTGCCCACCCCTGGGGTCCAGTTGAGGTGAGGGCTTCCACACGGGCCGCTGGGCCACTGTGGCTGGAAGCGGGAGGGGACACGCACAGCGTGTCACCACACCGGTCCCTCCCCAGCTCCCCGCAGGACTCCCGCCTCTACCTTGTCTTCCCCCACGACTCCTCGGCCCTCTCCAGCTCCTTCCACCACCTCCAGCTCTTTGACCAGGACAGCTCCAACGTGGTGTCCGTGAGTGTGGCAGGGCTGGGACCCTGTGGGCAAGGAGGAGTGGGTGGCCCTGGTGGGCGAGGCAGGACGGGGCGGAGCCGGAACCCCTCTTTGGCCGTGTCCACAGCGCTTCCTCCAGGACCCCTACTCCACCACCTTCGGCGGCTTCTCCCGTGTGACCAACTTCTTCCGGGGAGCGCTGCAGCCACACCCAGAGGGGGCCTCCCCCGACCTTCCTCCACCCCCCGAGGACGAGCCCGAGCCTGGGTTCGAGGTCATCTCCTGTGTGAGTCTCAGGGGGACCCTATTTTGGGCTGTCACCTTGGCAACTGGATCTAATTTTCTGCAATTACGGGGACGATACAGTAGCCACCCTCACCAGATTGCATGGGTGACTTCGAGGAGAACGCGTGTCACCTATCATAATTGGGGAGGACCTTCCTGGCGTGCAGGGGGACCTTGGCACTGATCCCGGGAAGGAGACTCTCCCCCCGAACGTTAACTGTCCGTGGAGCTAAGAAGGGCCCTGAGCTGACGTGCAGGGGGCCGGGGCCGGGCGTGTGAAGCCCTGAGCTCATGTTCCTTGGGTCACGCAGGTGGAGCTGGGCCCGAGGCCGGCCGTTGAGCGGGCGCCCCCGGTCACAGAGGAGGAGTGGGCCCACCATGTGGGCCCTGACGGCCGCCTGCAGCGGGTCCCCATGCTCAAGGCCCGGATCTTCTCGGGGGTAAGGCGCCAGTGGGTGGGTGGGTCGGGACAGGGGAGGGCTGGGTAGAAGCCCCTCTGAGTGGCAGCGCGCTCTCCGCCCCCCAGGGTCTGAGCCCTGGCCTGAGGCGCGAAGCGTGGAAGTTTCTCCTGGGGTACCTCAGCTGGGAGGGCTCCACCGAGGAGCACAAGGCCCACGTGCGCAAGAAAACGTGAGTGAGGGGTGCTTGGGGGGCTCAGTCGGGCAGGTGTCCAACTCTCGGTTTCAGTTCAGGTCATGATCTCACGTTTTGTGGGTTCGAGCCCCACATTAAGCTCTGTGCTGCCAGCACAGAGCCTGCCTGCAATTCTCTCTCACCCCCTCTCTCTCTGCCCTTCCTCTGCTGGCACGTTCAAAATAAATAAACTTAAAAAAAAAAACAAAACGTGAGTGAGAAGCTGTGGGCCCCCCATCTCCCGCCCCCTAGCCTCCCAAGTTGGACATCTTCCCCAGCATAGCACGGCCCCTGACTCGTCACAGGGGCACAGACGCTCCCCAAGGGTCAGGCAGGGAGACGGCGGTGAGCAGGCAGGTCCGACTCCCGTGTCCATCACTGTTTCATTCCAAGACCATGACGCCGCCGCCCCCGCCCCCCTGCAGCAGCCTCCCCAACCCTGTGGGCCCAGGTCTCCTCCTTCCTGGTACATACCGTGACCTCACTCTGTGTCCTGGTCCCTGCCCCGGTCCCCTCTGTCCAGTGGGGATGACAGACTTCGAACAAAAGCCCGCAAAGCCAGGGGGTACCTGGCTGGCTCAGTCAGAAGATTGTGCGACTCTTGATCTTGAGGTCGTGGGTTCGAGCCCCATGTGGGGTGTAGTGTTCATGAGGGTGTTGTGTGTCTAAAGAGGTGTCAGAAGCGCGGGGACGGTGGCAAGGATGACCGGGTGGCCTGTTTCATGGCCCGCGTTCCCGTCTCCCTGCCCCTCAGGGATGAGTACTTCCGCATGAAGCTGCAGTGGAAATCCGTGAGCCCCGAGCAGGAGCGGAGGAACTCCCTGCTGCACGGCTACCGCAGCCTCGTCGGTAGGTCGTGGGGGCCTGGGCAGGGCGGCGGGGGGGTGGAGAGATGGGAAACGGCATGGAGAGGCCAGGGGAGACCCCCTGCCTCCCCAAGGAAAGGGATGAGGTCATCTGCAGCGGGGAGGTGGGGAGCGGAGGAAGGGAGCCAGACTCCTTGGGTGAGGGGCGCCCGCGGGGCTCTGGGCCGGCTGCTCACTGTGAGGTCTGCTCGGGCCTCGGTTTAGTAACCGGTGGTGGCTGGGCGGCACGAAGCAGGGCACCCCACGCGAGAGCATCCGAGACGGTTTCTGGGGCGACTCACAGCTGCCCGGGGTCTGCGGAAGGGCCGGCGGGGACGGGCCCCCACAGCCTGTCACTCGCATCCTGCGCCGTCTTTGCAGAGAGAGACGTGAGCCGAACCGACAGGACCAACAAGTTCTACGAGGGTCCTGAGAACCCGGGGCTGGGCCTGCTGAACGACATCCTCCTCACCTACTGCATGTACCACTTCGACCTCGGTGCGACGCCGGCCCGGGGGTGGCTGGGGGCCCGGCCTTCCCTGGGCCAGCGGTGGCGGCCAGCTGGGGGGGGGGGGGGTTCCTTAGGGCCTAGGCCCGGCCCTGACCTCGTGTTCCCCCAGGCTACGTCCAGGGCATGAGTGACCTTCTCTCCCCGATCCTCTACGTCATTCAGAACGAGGTGGATGCCTTCTGGTGTTTCTGCGGCTTCATGGAGCTCGTGGTGAGGCCCAGGGTGGGCGTGGGCGACGGGCCCCTCCAGGGACGGGGACCGGGATGGGGACAGCTCCTCACGCGGGCCTCCCTCCTGCAGCACGGGAACTTTGAGGAGAGTCAGGAGACGATGAAGCGGCAGCTCGGGCAGCTGCTGCTGCTCCTGAGGGTGCTGGACCCGCCGCTCTGCGATTTCCTGGGTAGGCGACTCCCTGAGTAGGCGACTCAGCGGGCGGCAAGGGGTGGTGGGGCCGCAGACGGGGCGTCCGCGACATCTGCTCCTGATCCAAACAAGAGAAACGTCCCCACATAACCCAGAACCCCAAATTGACGTGTGAAGGCAGGATCACCCTTGGGAGCAACCCCTTTCCCCTCTACAGGTGCAGACGGGCGGCCGCCTCCTCCATGCCCCTTCCCGCAGATTGAGGGGCCTGGGCGGGGCTCCCAGCACTTCCTCCCTCCACCCGGGGACTGCAGGCTGGGTCTCTGGGCTCCCAGCACTGGGCCTGCTGCGTTCTGGTCTTAAAGCCATTCTTTGTTGCTGGTTCGACTTAAAAACCGCAGGGCATCCCAACAAAGAAAGTCAAGGCTGCTGTGGATACTGTGGTTCTTTGTGAGCGAGGGTGACCATGAGTTAAGCTCTTTATGGGCGTTTCCTCACCGAATTTAGGGTGGCCCTAGGAGAGGGCGATGCTGCTGGGATCGCTTCACCTGAGAGGAAGCAATCCAGAAAAGCGCAGGCCACTTCCGGTGCGCTAGGGGACACGGGCTGCCCTACCGGGTGCTGTGTCTGCCTTCAGTGCGTACGAGGACGGATCTCACCCGACCTGCTGGCTAAATCCCAAGAGGTGAAATTGTACTCGGGACAAGAGATCGGTTCGTGGCTTTTGAAATGTTTGTTCTTGTCCCTGCTTTTCTGGAAATTTTTACCAGCTGGTTTTTTGGTCAGCCGAGTACACGAGTGTCACAGAGTCTGTTTCCTCACGCCTCCACCGGCATTGGGTACTGATACCTTCTGGTTTTTTCCTTGAGTGCATCCTGTACCCCTTTTATGTGAAGGGGGAAAGCGGGACTGGCTCACCTCGTCTGGAGCCCGGAAGGCGGGATGTCCTGTGACACAGAGCACTCCTGGCTCACCGCTGAGGCCTTCCCATACGGGGCATAAGCCATTTGCCTCGACTGGTGGAGATTGTGACGGCCGGTTAACTTCTCAGAGTCGAAGTCTGACCGCCACGCGCACTGTAAAAAATTAGAACGGGGTTAGGGGGCGCCTGGGTGGCTCAGTCAGTTGGGTGTCTGGCTTCGGCTCAGGTCACGATCTCATGGTTTGTGGGTTCGAGTCCCGCGTTGGGCTCTGGGCTGACAGCTACCTCAGAGCCTGGAACCTGCTTTGGATTCTGTATCTCTCTCTCTCTCTGACCCTCCCCTACTCACACTGTCTCTCTCTCTCTCAAAAATAAATAAAAAACATTAAAAAAAAAATTAGAACGGGGTTGGAATGGCTTTGGGGCTTGGTCTTTGCTGAGCACCTCCCCTCCCCACCACCGTCTTCCTCCAGACTCCCAGGACTCCGGCTCTCTCTGCTTCTGCTTCCGGTGGCTGCTCATCTGGTTCAAGAGGGAATTCCCCTTCCCGGATGTCCTTCGGCTCTGGGAGGTGGGCCACCCAGTTTGGGGAGGAGGGTGGACAGTTAGGACAAATAAGTCAGCTATCCTGGGCTGGGAGGTGGGGGTAGGGGGGGCTGGGCAGATCTGGGTGGGACCTCAGGCAGAGGCTGGGCGGTGACTCCTCCCTCCGGCCCTCCTAGGTGCTGTGGACAGGGCTCCCTGGCCCCAATCTGCACCTCTTGGTGGCCTGTGCCATTCTGGACATGGAGCGGGACACCCTCATGCTTTCTGGCTTTGGGTCCAATGAGATCCTCAAGGTGAGGCCTTGGCTCCTCCCCAGTCCTCCCCCTCTCCCTGCCGGTGCTGACCTGCAGAAGCATTTCCTGAGGTCTGAACTCCATGGAGTCTGGCGCTGTGCCCGGTGCCACACCATGTCTTGGGGTAGAAGGCAGGAAGTGCCGCTGGCTAAGCTGGGAGTACCATGGCCATGGCACCGGACTGTTTCTCCTACCCCATCCTATCCCTGGTTGCCACAGCACCCTCACCACGGGGTGTGGCCAGCACATGAGGGGGGCCCTGCCTCTTCCCTATCACACCGGGCTTCGGGGTGGAGCTCAGCGCCCTCTTCTTTCACTGTGTCCCGCGGCTGCCAGGCAGACCGGGGCTTGACCTCTCCTCTCCGCAGTCCGCCTTTCCTCCATCACGTCCCCAGCACAGGCACAGGGCGGGCACTGGGGCGGGGGTGGTTGAATGCTGGCAGGCGGGCCCGACCCACCCCTCCCCGCAGCACATCAACGAGCTGACCATG
>NC_043715.1:51678532-51828643 GCF_006229205.1 Suricata suricatta
CCCCCCCCCCCCCCCGCCCTGGCAAAGCCGCTGACTTCCGCTCCCGCCCGCCAACCCTGCAGGAGCTGCCCCACAACGTGCAGGAGGTCTTGGGTCTGGTGCCACCCGCGGAGCCCCGCAGCCCCTCGCCTCCTGCCTCCCCATTGCCGCTGTCGCCCACCCGGGCCCCACCGGCCCCACCGCCCCCCGAGGACACAGCCCCGCAGCCTGACAGCAGCCTGGAGATCCTGCCCGAGGAGGAGGAAGAGGAGGAAGAGGAAAGCGTGAAGTCTTAACACCACTGGGCCAGCCCCGCCCGGCACAAGCACTTTATCCAGCGCGCAGAAGCCGGGGCGGAAGTGTGCGAAGTGGGCGGGCCTCCCCAGCGGGCCGCCCGCGGCTCCTGATGAGCTGACCTCGTTAAACTGACCCCTCTCGTGTCCCGCGGGCCTCGTGTAGGTGAAGGAGGCTGCCGTCTTGGCGTGGACCTGAATGCGGAGGGGGTGGTGTCTTGTCGTTCCCTCGTGGCCTTGCTGCTGAGCCGATGCCTGATCACGTGGTCCCGACCCAGCCAATGAGACGTCAGAGGCGGCCCCTGGACGGGGCTCTTGGAGGCAGGGCTCTGTTACCCGCATGGATTCGGGGCTTTTGGAGGAATGAGGGGGAAGTGCTGGGCATGGCCCGCCACCAGGAGCTCTGCGGGGGCACATCCCGGACATAACCTAGATGGACAGGCCTGCAGAGCTGTTCACTCTAGGGACTCTGCCCACCAGCTTCTTGTTACGTGACAATAAACTCGTGTTTAACCCGCTGCCTGCCGGACTATTACTGGCATCAGGGCTCCTCTGGTGACAAGCCGGAGCGGGCACCGTGATTGCCATTTACCAGTGGCGCAAAGCAGTGTCCCTCTGGTCCCTTGTCTCCCCCCCCCTAGATGCCCCCCTCCCCCCCCCCCCCCAGGAAGGAGCAGGATGGCTGCCGGGGCTTCCAAACAAGGCGCAGCTCCTTCCACCGAGAAGGCTAACGGCTCTTTCCATGCACATCTGGGAAGTGACTGAACCACACGGCTTTTTCCGAAAATACATTTTTTAATGCCTGGGTCTCTTGCTGGTGTGCAGGGCGGTCATCCTGGGCGGGGCCGGAGTGTGGGTGGCACCACCCTTTTGGAACTCGCACCGGGGACGGCTGGGCTCCGGGTGCAGGAGCCCCTTCCGGTTGTCGGCCAGCAGGGACCCCTCTCGGCTGTGGATCAACAAGGCGGCGCGCAGCGCCGACTTGACGGCAGTCTCCACCCAGCCGTGCGGGTAGGCCGTGTGCTCCCCGGCGAAGTAGACGCGGCCGTAGGGGGCTGCCCAGTCGAAGTCCTGCCCATCGTCCTGCCCGTCTTCACGCCAGAGCGTCGGCGGCTGCACCACGAAGCCGCCGTGGCTGTGCGGGTCCTCGGCCCAGCGTTTGACGGCGCCGCTGCGGTCCCAGAGGCGGTACGCCATCGGCCCGTGCAGCGCCGCCACGTCGTCGAGCGCCACGCGCATCGCCTCGTCCTGGCTCAGGCCTGCGAAGGCGGCCGCCGCGTCCGACCACGTGTACGAAGCCAGCAGCAGCGCGCCCTCGCCCGGCGGCGGGTAGAATATCACGCGCGACGGGCGGACGGTGCTCGAGTGGCCGCCCTGGATGTGCTCGTCGTACCAGAAGGGCCGGCGGAAGCTCAGGTACACCTTGGTGGCCGGCAAGTAGTGCAGCGCGCGCAGCGCCTCCTGCCGCCTGCGCGTCAGCGGCGGCGAGAAGGAAATGCGCTGTAGCGCCGGCCCGCTCGCGGTCAGCAGCACCACGTCGGCGGTCATGGCCTTCAGAACCCTGGCCCCGCGCGAGCTCCCGACGTGCACGCGCACATCGTGTGGCCCCTGCGTCAGCGCCACGACAGGCGCGTGCAGCAGCACTGGCCCGGACAGCGAGCTCAGCAACGCGCGAGGCAGCAGGTCCCAGCCGCCCACGATTCGGCTGTACCTGCGGGCAGGCGGGCGCGTCATCCGGGAGCTCGGGCACTGCCCGTCCCCGTGGGCTCCTCCCCGCGGGCCCCGCCCTGCGCACTTGCCGGGTCCCCTCGGACCTTGCCCCTTCTCGCAGGCCCCGCCCACTCCGTTACCGGCGGTCGCTGGCACCCACTTGCCTTCTCCCCTCTAGCCCCGCCCATTCATCTACCCCCGACCTCGCCAGTCCCAGACATCTTCGGAGGACTGGGAAGCAGAGAACGCGCGATCCGGGAAAACGCGTCTCTTCTCTGAGCCTCGCCTTTCTCCGGGAACATTCTTATGTTCCTCTGAAGGACCCGGAACTGAAGGGAGCCTGCGGCCAGTCCCGAGCTGCGCGTCCCTCCGCCCCCTCCCCGTCAGTTCCCCCCCACACCCCAACGCCAATGGCCCCGCCCACTCCGTTTCTCGCCCGTATTGGCCCTCGTCGCCCCCCGCCCCGTCCACGGGCCCCGCCCCTCACCGGAGCCGGTCACTGAGGCAGCTGTGGGCTCTCAGGGCCTCGGCGAAGCTGAGATAGAAGAAACCGTCCTTGGACATCACGTCTCCCAGGAGCTGCACGGCCGCCTGGCTCAAGTTCCCCTCCCCGAGGAGGTATTCCTGGGGGACAGGTGCGGGCCCAGGTAAGGACCTAGGCAGGCTGCACCCACCTGCTCTGTCCCCGCTCCCATGTGGGTCCCTCCCAGGCTGAGCCTCCTGGTTCCCTGACATGACCATGAGCTTATTAGTATGGTTCTCCGAAGCTTAGCCGTCCAGATAAGGGAAGCAAGCCCAGAGAGGGGGCGTGTGCAGCCCTGGGGTCAAGCAGGGGGGCCGTGGCCTCTGGGATGCCTGCCTTCTGGCTCCAGGGCTCAAGCCCCATCGGAGCCCTCCTTGTTTAGGTTCTCAGACGGTGACGCCAAGGCCCCCACTCACCAGGAGGGTGTGCTTTTCAAACTTCTTCATTGCCTTTCTGCAGCCCAGTGTCTTGACATCTTTGAGGGCCTGTGGTGGAAAAAGGGGACAGCGCTGAGCCCCAGGGGAGGGACTGCAGAGGCCGGATGTGGGGTCCACGCCTGGGTTCTCCTCCCGCACCTGCCCATGACCAGCCATTTACCATTCTTGTTCAAGCCGCCAGGCCCTTGCCCATGCTGTGCCCTCGGCCTTGCCCCTCACTCTGGGAAGTCTTCCCTAGTTGTTAATGCCCCTCGTCCTCGCCCCCTGCCTTCAGCCCACCCTGACAGCGCCACGCTCAGCCCTATTGGGTATTGTTGGCCAGCACCTGTCCTAGGCTGCGAAGTGGTGCAGACAGGGAGCGTGTCTGTTTCAGTCAATGCCATGTCCTGGTGCTTATGGAACCTGCATCACTGTGGCCACAGACAGAAGCTGAGTCCCTTCTGCTCCCCCCCCATCAGCCCTGAGGGGGCTCCTCCCTGGACCCTCCCCTGCGCACAGCACTCCTGTGGCTCCCCGGGGCCCGGAGGCCCTCGGTCACCATCTTTTACGGCAGCTGTGGTTCTGCAGCACTATGTATGGTGCCGAGGCCACGCCCGGGCCGCCCCGCCTGCTGCACCGCGCCGCTGCACACCTGCCCTGCCTTGTCTTTGCCTGATACACGAGCGGCCGTCCTTTACTGTGCTCTTCAAGTCTGCCCCCTCCCTGGGAGCCTCGAGGCCGCCTGACGTTAGCCCTCTTCTCTGGCCCCCTGGCCGCGCCCTAGGGGCCGGGAGCTCCTCAAAGCATGTGCTCCTTCGCTCCCTCCCTCATCGTTCACCTGGCTTCTCCCTAGGCTCCCTGAACTGGTCCGTGCCCTGGCCTGGACTCAGTGCCCACCCTGGTCCAGGAGGGAGATGGACAGTTAGGAACTCCCAGAGGTGGCCGAGGCCGGCTCCTCCCTGAGAGCACAGGGAAGGCTTCCTGGAGGAGGGGACACAACCTGATTCTTGGGGGATAAGCAGGGTCCCCTGGGTGGGAAAGGGAAAAGGCTGCCAGGCGGCGCAGGAAGCAAGAGCAAGGGCATCGGTGCAGGATGGTGAAGGGCATCGTGGGTAAGGAGGAGAGCAGGACGGGGGTGTCTGGCCCCTGTGAAGGCTTCGGAGGACAACAAACACTTCTCGGAGGAGAGAAGATGAGGTCAGAGGGGTGAGAGAAACCAGGCCACTCAGGGCTTGACCCTGGGGCTACGGTGCTGGGGAGCCATCAGGGGCTGTGAGCAGGGGCCGGAGCGGGGTGAGAAGCCTGAGCCAGGGCAGGGCCCGCGGGGACAGAGGGCCGGGAACACTGCAGGAGAGTCAGGGGGCAGGTAGGATGGGGCTGGGGACTGACTGGTGGTGGAAGGGGGAGGGAGGGAGCTAGGACAGCACCTGAGGGTCCGTCTGCCCTGTGACTAGGGTGGAGGCGATGGGGACATTGGGAGACGGGGAGCATGAGTGGGGTTAAGGGAAGATGCTGAGCTCGGTGGGAGCCAGAGGGTCCTGAGGTCTGGCCGGTGGGGGGGCACGGACAAATGTCTGGGCCCCCCAAGATGGATGGGGAAAACGTCAGGCTGCAGACCAAAGCTTAAGCCAAAGGCCTTCATAGAATCTGAGGCTGTCCGGACAGCGTGCGTGAAAAGGGGGCCAGAGACGGAGGGCGGTGGGGTGTGGGGGACGGGCCGCAGGGCTGCCTACCTGGTTGAGACCCATCTGGTAGATTTCCTCGGGCGAGTGGCCCTTCTCCCCAGGGCGCAGCTTGTACCCCAGCTTCTCGGGCATCCTCTCCACCACATAGTTGCGCAGCTTCAGGTTGTTGACCTCTATCCACGTGTTCTCATCATACTGAGTGAATTTGGTCAGGTTGAGTCCCAGACTCTTGCAGAGCGCGTGGAGGATCCTGGAGGAGCCGGAAGAGGCTGGTGAGGGGTCGGGCGAGGCAGGGTTCGGGGCAGTCGGGGCCCCTCTCCTCAGGGAGGGTTTGGGGATGGGCCTGAGTCTGCTGGGGGCTGGCGTCACCGGTGGGGGCATGACCGGAGCTGGGTCCAGGAACGAAATGGGAGCGAGGCTGGAAGGCTGAAGGTGTGCGGGTTTCCGATCGTGTTTGGAGCCGGAGCTGGCTTCCACTGGGGCCCAAGTGGGAATGGGGACAGAGTCTGGGTTGGGTCGGGGCTTGCCATGAGGAAGAGACGAGGTTGGGGGAGGCAGAACTGGAGCTCTGGCTGGCCACGGAGATCTGAGCACCTCAGGGGCACAGAGGTGGGGCTGGGGGAGGCCTCGCCTGGCTCACCTGTGTGAGCTAGGCATGCGCATGGCTCCCAGCTCCCCAATCCAGCCTGTCTTCCGGTCCCGGTAGGTGAGGATGCGGCCTCCAATCCTGTTGTCTGCCTCCAGGATGGTGACCTGAGGGGTGGGGATGGGGACCACCAAGCGGGGCCCTTCAGCTCCTCCCACTGACCCCCATCCCCACAGCAGCCCAGACCTAGACTAGAGAAGGACCCCCTTCTTCATGGAGAAGCCGGAGGAGCTGGTGGGAGAACAGACGTCCTGGCAAGCGCGCACAACAGGGCAGTTTCCTGCTTACAGCTGGAAGCCTGCAAGCCAGATTGCAGAGGAACTTCCCAGCTTGGGGAGTGGCGGGGTAGGGGGGGATTTCTTCCCTGCCCAGAAGTCCTGGCCCAGCCCATTCTCCTTCTTGGGCTTTCAGTGAGAGGGGCAGTGGTTAGACCTCAGGCAGTTCTCCTTGAGTGGAGTTTCCATGGCCACCGACACAAATCCCCCCCACCCCGCCCCCGCAGGTTGGAGGACATTCAGAGGGACTTCCCTCAGGAATGAGACTGTGGGGCAGGCGAAGTCCAAGGTCTCTCAGCCTCCCTGCCGGTTTCGTCCCCAGACCAAGGGGGAGAGCACCGCTCCTCTCCCCCACCTCCTACCAGCCCCTCAGCTGGCATGTGGCCAGGCCCCCTGCAGCAGGAAGGACTCCAGGTAGACTGCAAGCAGCACTTCTCACCTTGTGTCCGGCATCACTGAGCACCTTGGCAGCTACCAGCCCAGCCACACCAGCACCAACCACAATCACCCGCTGTGGCTTTGAGGTCCGATTGAGGCCCAAGGTCACAACGTTGAGCAGCACCTCATAGTCAGGATCATGCATACATTTCTCAAAGGGATCTTGGCTATGGGAAGTTTTCCAGTCCAGGGAGGCCACCAGGCTGACAAAGATGGAGACCAGGACGAGGAGGTACCGGGCTGGAGGGAGGAGGATGGGGTCAGTGGGCAGGTCAGTAGGTGAGTGTGGGGAGAAGGGAGGGCTCTGTCCCCGCAGCCCTGTGCCCCATCTCCTGCTTACTTACCCGACCAGGCCATAACTCTTGGTGGGAGATGGTGTCTAGTTTGGAGGGGAAGCAAGGGCCACTGTGACAGGGGCCTGGGTCCCATCCCAGGCCCCTCCCTATGGCGACCTGTCTCTCCAGAGCCTCCACGTACCTCTTCTAGCAGTCACCTGTTCTGGGCTCACCTCTCTGCCCCCCTGACCCCGTCCTTAGCCTCCTCGTCTTTCTCTTTGTTCCCCTCTCCTCTGCCCCGTCTCCCCGTGTCTATTTCTGTGGTCCCAGTTTCCTGGCAGCCTCCCCTCTACCTTGGGCTCTCCGTGGAAGGAGCACCACCTCTCTCTCCCGTTGTTTCCAATGGTCTGCCCCCGCCGCTTCTTGGTCCTTAAACAATGAACCGAGCCCCGCCCTCCCCTCCCTTTGAGAAATCTGCGGTGGGGGAAATGAAACTACTTTCCTTGGGTGTAGGGTCAGGTTCTTAGAATATAGTTGAGGCTGGAGGGGGTGGGCGTTGGGGAAAGGGGGTTGAGAGGAAGCAAATCAGTCTATTTTCTTCCTCTTGCCCCAAATAGTTCTGGGGCGTTGGAAGGCCGGAAGTAAACGCTCTGGTAAGCATGCTAAGGGTGCCTGGTCTCGGGGTCCCTGTGTCTGTCCTCCTCTGTGCTCTCTCTGCCTCCTTAATTCCTGGGGCAGGGGGAGGGGGGCGGGGCACGTGGTGGTCTGGCCTTGGGGCTGCACATTCCCTGTGATAGCCTCTGAGTCTGTTCCTGTGTCTAGTTGTCACTGTGCCCTGAAGGGCCCTCGCTGGCTCCAGTCCCCTCCCACATGGCTCCTCTGAGCCTCAGTCTCCCCCTCCATGAAATGGACGCAGTAGTGGGACTTGCAGGCAACGGCACAGTGGTCAGAGGCATGGGGTCGGGGCCAGCCTGCCCTGGGCCTGGGCCTGGTGCCTGCCTGTGTGGTTCTGGTCTCCAGATGTCAAGTGTGGGCCGGGAATCTAGGCCAGGCCTTGTGCTCCTTAGGGAAGTGCCGGCTGCTGTCACGGGGGGAGGTGGTTGTGGGGGTGGGGGGTGCTGACAGGGGTTCAGGGAATGGCCCCCCCTGCTCCCCAGCCCTGTACAAGCCGCAGCCCAGGATGAGTGCTCACCCTTCCCATCCCTGCGCTGAGAACGAGCGTGGCTCTCAGCTGGGGCTAGGGTGCTGGGGGCACCTTGGCAAGAAGGCCACTGGACCTTCCTCCTTAGCCTCCTCCACCTGTCTGTGGGGTGCTTTTCCCTGAGGGGGCAGGCCGTCAGAACAAGATGACCCGCCCCAAGGGGTCCCCACTCGTGGCAGCAGGGGTCCCTCCGCTTTTGGGGCTTTAGCTAAGGGGACACGTGGTAGGTGCCCTGAAGTGGGTGGAGGTAGAGAGGCAATTTCAGGGGCTTTTCTTGCAGCGGGAGGAGAGGGCTCCAGGGAGCTGGTGGCAGAGCTGGAGAGGTCCAGCCACGAGATGGGAAAACCCAAGCAGCATATCACAGAGGGATGTGGTTTGATGGAGAGTGGGGGCTGGAGGGGTATATCTGAGTGAGTCAGAAAACATATGATGCAGAGGCCTGGAAAGAAACACAATCAGCTGGACAGAGCCGTGGGCCTTGAGGCTGAATGCCAAGAAGCCAAAGGGCGCAGTCAGCAGAAAAGGCGGAGCCGGTCCCCCTGGTGAGCACCCTGAGCACCCACTGTGGCCCGTCCGGGGCTCCGTGCTGTGCGCCTCTGTGGGCCTCACAGCGCTGCTCTGGGCGGAGGGGAGTCTGGCGGATGGAGAGGGGGCTGGCAGAGGCCCCAGGGCTCCCCACGGCCTCGGCATGGGCAGGCCTTCCCGTCACAGAGCCTGCCTGCTTCCTGCTAGGGCCGGGCCTGCTCCATCTTGCTACCCATAAAATGACTATGGGTGTTTAGGACCATGTGCCAGATGTGTCTTACTTCATTTACTCCAGGCACAATTCTGACAGGGTGGGTTTAGCTGTCCCCATTTTACAGTGGAGAAAACTGAGGCCCAGAGAAGTCACCAGGTGAGAAGCAGCAGAACCTGCGTGTGATCCCAGCAGCCTGGCTCCAGGCCCGTGTTCTTAAGCACTTTTTTCCTCAGCAGGAGCTCAGGCCTGTGAACTGGGGGTGGGGTGGGGGCAGGCAGGGTCTCTGCCTCGGGGCCATCCTGTGCGTTGTAGGATGAGCAGCCTCACCGGCCTTTACCCAGTGCATGCCAGCAGCGCCTGCCCCTCAAGGCGCGACAGAAGACGCGGTCTCCAGACATTGCCAACCACTCCCTGGGGAAGGGGACACAAAATCACCCAGCTGAGAACCACCGGGCTATGCGACCAGATACGGCGCAGGACAGAGACCGGGTCCGGCGGCAGGAAGGGAGATACTGGCGGCCACACAGATGTGCAGGGGACAGGGCTGGCACCTACATATATTAACTTTCTCAGAGTCAGTTCCAAGACGACGAGGGGTTGCTACTAGAACTTTCCCTGAGTCTCCAAGGAGGGCAGGGCGTTGCCCAGGGGATGTCCAGGATCCCAGGGGGAAGTGGGGGCTCCAGATGTGGATCGGGAGGGGTGCAGAGAGCAGAGCACAGACTTACCCGAGGCCCTTGATCTGGGGCCTGACTCCTGGACAGAGTCCCCCTTCCCCCGGGGCCCTCCTGCCCCTCCTTCCCCTGTTCCAGAATCCCTGGGCCCCATGGGGGGGGCACTCACTGCACAGCTGGCTCTGGGGGGCTCTCTCAGTGCCCATGGCCTTTCCGGTTAGCCTGGGACAGAAGTCATCACGGGGCGTGTGTGGAGTCGGCGGGAACGATGCTGGCTTCGTCCCAATCCCCGTCAGACCGAAGGTGCCAGGGTCCTGGTGTGAAGTCAGAGCGGTTGGGAGGCCGCGAGGGCCGGTCCTCCCTTCGCAAACGCTTTTCAGTACGGAAATTTCAAACATACGTAACAACAGAGACTCAGATGCCGAACCCAAGGGCATCCGTCGCCCCCTGGTCCGTCTTGTTTCATTCGTTTTCTCCTTCCCCCATCGGATTATTTTACAGCCAATCCCAGACATTTTCTTATTTTGTAGGTAAATACTTCAGGATGTTTCTCGAAAATAGGGGTCTGAAAGCTTTTCCTGTAAATATTTGGGGCTATTTTGACAGAGACACTCTCTCTGCCGCGCCTATTGGTTTCTGCCCACCAGGGAGCCACTGCACGTATAAATGAATTGCTTGTGGCCGTGTTCCAATAAACATTAATTTACAGAATCAGGAAGTGGAACTGTAGTTTGCCAACCAACTTCTGCTCTAAAAATGTATGAACTCATTTGCTCTCAACAAAATAAAACGAAACTACAAGGGTGCCTGGGTGGCGCAGTCGGTTAAATATCCATCCGACTCTTGGTTTTGGTTCAAGTCACCATCTCACCGTTCATGAGTGTGAGCCCTGCATTGGTCTCCGCAGGGACAGCATGGACCCTGCTTGGGATTCTCTCCCTCTCTCTCTGCCCCTCCCCCTACTGTGCTCTCTCTCAAAATAAATAATAAAAGAAAACCTACAATGCCATTATCACATTTAAAAATGGAATTAAAGGGGCGCCTGGGTGGCTCGGTCAGTTAAGCGTCCAACTTTGGCTCAGGTCATGATCTCAGTTTCGTGGGTTCGAGCCCCGCGTCAGACTCTATGCTGACAGTGAGGAGACTGCTTGGGATTCTCTCTCTCTCAACCCCTCCCCCACTGATGCGCGCGCTCTCTCTCTCTCTCTCTCAACATAAACCTAAAAAATAAATAAAAATGGGACTAAACCAAAGTCCACGTCTCCCCGATTGTCTCAAAAAATTGACGTTGGTTTGAATCAAAATTCAAGTGAGGGCACAGTTTGCAGGTCAGTGATGCTGAGGGCGTTTGTCCATGAGCAAGTGTTACTTTTCAGGTTGGTGGATTTGGCATCTGTGTCCTTAGAACCAAGGGGTTTAATGTGACTCCACAGCCTCACACTAGGCCTGAGCCTGGCGGAGGAGCACCCCAGGTCTGGTTTCTGCCACGAGGAAATCTTTGGAGGCCATGGGGTTGAACCAGGACAGCGTCTGGACGAGTGTGCGTGTGCGTGTGCGTGTGCGCACCCAGGCGAGTAGTCATTGGTGCCGATGTGTGAGCGCTTTAGGGCAGGCACCAGGGCAGTGCAGGCGAGGTAAGCCCGGCTGGGGGCTGGCTGGTGTCCAGAGCCCCCCTGGCCTCTGAGCCTGAGGGATTTTGTTCCTGAAGTTCTGCAGAAAACCGCTGCCCTGAGTCTGAGCGCAGATTTTTCAAGCACCTAAGGAATTTCAAGGTTGAATGAGCACTGGGGAGCAGCAGCGAGCAGGGGCTGGCTCATACCAGCACACGAGAGCAGACGGTTTCATGTTCAGGATCTTCTTCTTGGATTGGTTTTGCAAGGCAGTCTTCAAAATATATATATATTTCTAATCAATCTCATTAAAAGCAAATTTAAATACTCAAAGCTCATCATTTCCCAATGATCTGATTGCATTTTTCTATTCTGTATATTCTTGAGGTGAATTCATTGCATCTAGATGGTGCATGTCAATTTCCCAAATTCATGCAGTGACTTCACTTTGGTAGCTTGAAATCAGCAGCAGCGGGAGGATTTACACCACGGTGACCGGGGTGCGCTACCGTGAGGCCCCCCTCCCCCTCCCGCCCCGGAGAGCCGGCGGCTCCACATTTACCAGCACACCACTGCTTGGGGATCCTTAGCTTCAACCTCCCCTCGGAGACGGAGGGTGCTGTCGGGACACCCGATCCTTCTGATGCCGTGCCTGACAGGAGGAGGCATAAACCTGGAGACGGGGCTGGGCCATAGAGAGGCGGTCATTTGAAAGGGTTTCTCTGAGGTTAGCAGAAAGCCATAGCCATGAACCTAACTGCCACTCTCACCCCTGAACTGGGAGAAGAAACGCAGGAATGGCTTACTGAGAGATTCACCTTTTTAAGAGCCTCGGATTCCAAATTTAGTCACCACACTGGCTGTCTTCATACTAATTAATGAAGAGGAACTAAAGCAGAGGCCATTTGTCTGGACTGGCAAAGCAGCACATCTGTGTTTTCTTCCTGGAAAGGGAAACTGGAATTACAACGAAGCCATCCTCTGCGGGGTGGCACCCGGTCAGCTGCTGAATCTGTTGCAATCTTGGGGATCCCTCCCTGGCTCCCTGAGGAAGACTTTTGGGGCCGCTTTCCCCGTGGCACCAGAGCCCTATAGCCAGCCCTCCCACATGGCCATCGTCCTGCTTTAGAATTGTATTTCAGAGTGGAGTGCCCAAGGTCCTTTGGGGCACAGGAAGAAAAGAGATGAAACTTCAATGTTTTCATTAAAAAAAATACAGCTCTGGGGAGCCTGGGTGGCTCAGTCAGTTAAGCGTCTTAACTTCAGCTAAGGGACTGATGTCACGGTTCATGAGTTTGAGCCCCACATCGGGCTCTGGACTGACAGCTTGGAAGTCTCGCTCTCTCTCTGCCCCTCCTCCCCTTGTGCTCTCTCTCGCTCTCAGAACTAGGGGTGCCTGGGTGGCTCAGACAGTTGGGTGTCCGACTTCGGCTCAGGTCATGATCTCATGGTTTGTGGGTTCAAGCCCTGTGTCAGGCTCTGTGCTGATAGCTCAGAGCCTGGAGCCTGCTTTAGATTCTGTGTTTTCCTCTCTCTCTGAGCCCCTCCCCACCCAAATAAACATTAAAAAAAAATTAAAAAATACAGTTCTACGAAAGCAATTGCACTTTACTAACATTTAATCTGCAAAACAGGCAAATGACATGCATTGGAAATGCAAGCCCAAGGGACGCTTTTGCACGACTGGCAGGCTGGCACCTGCCAGCAGCCTCCACGGTGGCAGAAACACTGGTCCATTTTTGTGACCTCAAGGCCAGGCCAGTTATTTAGCAGGGGCTCCAAAATGGGGGTCTGAATAAACGTGAATAAAATACAAACGACTTAACTTTCTAGGGGGACCTGAGGCTCTGACTGTGGAGGCCACCTTGCAGGAAAGTGGCGGGGAGCTTTTAGAGTGAATCAAGTGGCTTAGTCTCGGGGCTCCCTCCTCCCTCTTCTACGGCTTTGGTAAGACACCTGTTCTGGAAGCCAAAGATGGTGAAATGAATGACTTATTTATGGTCAGGACTCTGGGCAACTGGACCACAGGTCTCCAGGAATAAGCTTTGGGCATTCCTTAGCAAAAACCTGGCTGAGCAAGGCAGAGGCTGGAGGGACGGACTCCACCCCGCAGCAGGAGAGCTGGGGACAGGCAGAATGCCGGGCCAGCATCTGGAAATGACCCGATACAAACCCACACCCAGCTCTACCTGCTCCCCACCCTCCAGCCAGCCCCAGGGAGGAGACAGGGACGCTGCCCACGGCACCCGCCACTGTGGAGCCACCGCTGTAGGGACGATGGCAAAGGACTTGACATTTCTGTGTATCTGAGACATAACCTAGAACTCGCCCGTGTGCACACTCTGCCGTCGGCACCAGAGGAACCCACGACTTGCGTCTTGGCACAGATGCGCGCCTGAACGGTTGTCTGCCACTCTCTGGACAAAGGGCACCCCACTTCACTCAGTCTTCTGGAACCCGCTCTTTCTACCCAGTCTAAGTTACACACGTCAATGGCTCTTTTTTTGTTCCACAACAAATTTTATTTAGGAAAAGCAACATAGAATCATAGGTATTTCAGACAGTGCAGCAAGTGTAAAGACAAATACACAAGACACGCGGGCTACAGCTGGTTGGCTTCTGTTCTTCTGGATGCCGTGGGTCTCACTGTAACGAGCTAGGTTTGCTTTAGCGCCGGTCAAGTTCAGAACCAAGTCTGTGGCCGCCTCTAGCACCCGTGGCCATTTCAGCAGGCGTTTGGTGGATGAAGATCTGCTGCCGTTTTCCGTTGTTTGTCCATTCGAAAATGTGAGGGATGGTGCTAAAGTCACAAAAGGGAACAAGAAACACTCCTCGCCCACAGGGGCTCACACTCTAATGGTGAGGCAGCCAAGTCAACGGTTGGCACAAGATCATGTGGCCTAGGTGCGAGCTCACTGTGGTGCAGGGACCACCGGACAGCCATCTGACCCAGCTTTGGGGTGGCCAAGAGGGCTTCCTGGAGAAGGGGGGCCTAAGATAAGGAGACCTGGGAGACCAGGAGGCGTGTCAGCCAGGCCAAGCAAAGACCTCCTGGCTTGAGTCTGACCCTTTTCTTGACACCTAATTTAAGTCCCTCATCTGAGCTGTCCTTCTCCTTTGAAATTCCACATCCCACGGCAGGTTCTATTCACAAACCCCTGCTTTGTACTGGCGGTGGATTTCCACACACACACACACACACACACCCCTTATACCAGGATGCTGTCTCCTCCAGGATGGAGGCTTGTCACTGCACCTATGACCATGTGCTGAACCCGTGGCGGCTCAGCGGACCCCCGCTGGGAGACGGACGGTGTCCGGGCACCTGGCTGGAGCAAGCAGGATGGGGAGGGTGGCTGTTGTAGGTAACAGGGGTCTGGGCTACGCCAAAGATACACAAAAGAAACCACACCGCAGAGGCTGCTGTCTGGACCTGGGTGCTTAGAATACTTCTCTTTTTACTAATGCAAAACATCACGCCAGAGAACTGTTCTCAACAGCATAGTTGTTTGAAAGAAAGGAACAAACAAGTATTCATTGCGACCAAATGCCAGACAACAACTGCGCAACCCCCACTGCTCCCAGCACCCTCGGGACCCACGGCCCGGACGCCGGCCGGCAGCTCAGTCGAATGTGATCCGGAAGCTGCGCTCCTGCTCTTTGCGGCGCCCCTCGCACACCTTGGTCACCTCCTCCACCTTCCTCTGCAGCAGGGCCGAGTTCTGGTCGATCCACTGCAGCGAGTCCATGTGCGCGTTGAGGATCTTGCAGATCTGCTGCAGGGGGTCGCTGGTGTCGGCGGGGCCCCCGGACGTGTTCAGGTGCTCGATGATGTCCTTGAGGTCCTGCGCCATGCGCTTCAGCTGTGCGTCGATGTTCTCGGCCAGCTTGTAGGTCTTCTCACGCTCCTCGTCAGCGTGCTGCAGGTACACCGTCCCGCTCTGCTCCTTGACCGACTCCTCCAGCGGGCTCAGCAGGTCTTCCAGCTCCTTCTGCTGAGACAGGATGAAGTCGAGCTCTTGGTCCAGCCTCTTCTGGTCCAGCTTCACTTTCTCCACCTCGCGGTGGAGGGTAGTGATCTTCTCCCCGTTCTCGATGAGTGTGCGGTCCCAGGCGTTGACCTGCGTGGCCTGCTGCAGGAAGTGGCGCTCCTGGTCCTCCAGCTCCAGGCTCCACTTGTTGATCAGACTCTCCAGCTGGGCGTAGGTCATCGCGGGACCGGTGGCCGCCCCGGTGGCTGTGCTGCAGCCAGGTGGTGCGGCCGTGGCCGCCGGTGCGTTGCCGGTGATCCCGGCCGGCGCCAGTGGCTTCAGGTTCAAGGCAAAGCCAGTGGTGGTGGTGGCCGCGGTAGTGGTGGCTGCGGTGGTGGTGGCGGTGGCGGTGGCTGCTGTCGTGGAGGAGGCAGAGGCCGCCCCGGGGGCCTTTAAGCTGAAGCCCAGGGTCCCGGCCCCAGTAGCCGCGGCTGTGGTTGACGGGGTACAGAGGGAAAGGCTGGTGGTGGTGGAGGCGGTTGGGGTGGTCGCCAAGGAAGCGAACGGCGTGGGCCCAGCACTGGTGGCGGCGGGCGCAGGAGCAGCTGGCTGTGTGGCTCCTGCTCCGGTGGCCGCCGGGGCAGCAGGAGTGAAGGGCAGGCCGCCAAGTGCCGTGGGCTGGGCCAAGCTCCCCATTGAGCCAATACTGAAACCGGAGGTCCCGCTCTGGGATGTGCTTCCGCCCGTGAACGAGAATCCCCCCGGCGTGGTGGTCGGAGCGGCGGAGGTGGTGGTGGAGCCGAACACAAAGCCGGTGGGCGCTGCTGTGCTCTGGCTGGAGGCGACAGTGCTCGAGGCGGCGTTGGTGAGGGTGCTGCCGCCGAGCCCGAAGCCGCTGGGGTTAGCGGTGGCGGGAGGGGCAGCCGTGCTGCTCAGGTTTAGCTTCGGGGTGCTGATCCCCAAGGAGAAGCCCCCCGTTCCTCCCGTAGCAAGAGTTGTGGTTCCAAAACCGAATCCTGGGGTCTGTGTCGCCGGAGCTTGGGTGGTGAGTGAGAACAGGCCAGTGGAGGGGGTGCTGGCAGCCGGCTGGGAGGGAGTCCCAAAATTAAAGCCTCCAGTGGCGGGCGTAGAGAAGGAGAAGCCGGTAGCAGGTGTGGTCGTTGCCGTCTTTGCAGTGCCGAATGTGAACCCGCCTGTGGGGGCCCCAGTGCCTCCAAAGTTAAACCCGCTCATGGCTCCAGACTCTGGTGGCAGCAGCTACTCTGGCTCCCAAAGCAAATCCGCCGGTGTCTGCAACCTTGGGAAGATTTTCAAAGTACAACAAGTCACATGACAGATGGCAGTTTGAGAAAGCAACCTCAGTGGCGCGCTGGAGCGTCTGGAGGGAGGTGGGACTTTGGATAATTAGATTATGAGCTCACCACCCTGCTCCCTGCTCCCGCCTAGACAGACCCAGTTAAACTAGCAAAGAAAGACTTGGAAGCGTAAGGCCATGCGGCCGGGGGTCAGGTGCTGGGGGCTCGGGACACGCGCAGCCAGCTTCGGCACAAGCAGGAGCGTCTGCTGCCACAGAAGAAACGGCTGAGAGCGCGCACCGGAGTGGACCTCAGCCCCGGAGGAGGGTGAAGTCAAGGAGCTTCTGGCGAGGGGCACAGAAGCACACGAAGTAACACCTGCAGGCCCGGCTCCCCAGGTTTCCATGCCGACCACAGGTGAGAGGTGTGGGCGGTGGGCTGGGCTGGCCGAGTGCCAGGCCGACTGCCCTTCTGGACTCACAGAAAGGGCCCAGAAAGCCGAGCCGTACGGCAGGGGCTGCGGTGCCCAGGGCCCCAGCTGTGCACACCCCTGCCCCCCTTCTAACTCCGGGGTGACCCGGAGACCCAAGTTGGCTAACTCAGACCTCCCCTGGGACTTCTCTCCAGGCACTCAGGAGGTGGCCCTCACCTGCAGGTGCAAGCACAGAGGAGGTGCACGTGGGGCACGCCCCCCTCCAGTCATCTGCAGCTGAGCTGCCGCCAGAGGGAGTGACAGAGTGGGGAGAGGGAGAAAGTGATCACGTGCCCAGAGGATCCCCCACACACTCACAGGCCCCAGCCCATCTTCCTTGGAAGCTCCATGAGCCAGCACAACCCTGTTCAGTCCACACCAACTATATATCCAGAATTTCTGCCTGCCACCTGCCAGTGGGAGCAGGGGCTGCTCACACTCACACTCACTAGTACCAGGACACAGGGATTCTGTCCTCGAGTTTGAGGTGAGGGAAGTGGGGCTCAGAGGGCTGCGGAGATTTGCCGAGGATCACCAGGCCGGGAGGGGCGGGGCCAGCAGCTGCCCCCAGGCCCGGGCCTGCTCACTGGTCCCACATGGGGACCGGTCACAGGTACCGCCTGCACCCCGCACAAGTTTTCGGCGTAAGGGAAGAGCTGCAGTACACCTAGTGACAGACTAACGATACACACGAGATGCGGGAAGTGCCAATAAGGGGACCAGGGCAGGACGCACACCACTCATGCAGTGTGATCTCAGTTGTGGAAAACACAACTTTTGAGGAGGGCGGGAAGGGCTAAATGGCTGATGGGCACTGAGGGGGGCACCTGTTAGGATGAGCACCGGGCGTTACATGTAAGTGACGAGTCACTAAATTCTCCTGAAACCAATGTTACACCATATGTTAACCAAACTAGAGTTTAGGTAAAAAAGTTGAGGGGCGCCTGGGTGGCTCAGTCTGCTGAGCGTCCAACTTCGGCTCCTGAATTGGAGCCCCGCCTCGGGCTCTGTGCTGACAGCTGGAGCCTGGAGCCTGCTTTGGATTCTGTGTCTCTTTCTCTCGCTCAAAATAAACAAACATTAAAAAATTTTTTAAATAAAAAATTGGAAGAAAAAAAAAAGGAGCACAGGAAGGAGACGCCCCGATGTGGACGAGGCCCTATCTCTGGGCGGTGGGACTTCCGACTTTGCAGCAGCTTCCAAGCGTCTGTCCTGTCCGCACAGCGGAGGAGCACAAGCTACAAGCCTGGTGTTTCAAAGAGGCTCAGATTATAAGGTGTGGACTCGGCGTGAGGAACCAGCCAAACTTCCGCAGCCAGGTTTTAAAATCACAACTCAAGGAGGGTAGATCTAGCTAGTGAATTAAACAAGCCTCCCCTTGGCTGGGCTGGCCCTGCCAGCCTCGAAGGTGACAGGTGAGGTGACAGGTGATGGGGTGGGGTGGGGGCGGGGCCAGGCCAGCTGGCCCTGCAGGTGGTGGGGGCCCTCCCCAGCTTCCAGGAGAGTCGGTGCGGTGAGGGAAGTGCTATCAGCCAAGTGTCCCCCTGAAGAGGCCCACACCCTAATCCCTGGAGCCCGGGAATATGCTGCTGTGTGTGGCAAAAGGAATGTTCTGATGTGATTAAATTAAGGGTTTTGCGACACGGTGATTATTTCTAGAGCAGATGACGGGCCCTGAACCTCATCCAGTGCCCTTTTACAGTGGAGGCAGAGGGAGACGTAACTGGGCAGGAGGAGAAGGCGACGGAAGAGAGAGGAAGTGGCCCAAGCCGGGGACCACACAGGCCTCTGGAAGCCAGAAAAAGCAAGGCGATGGGTTTTCCTCCAGAAGCTCCCAGAGGAGCAGCCCTGTGGACACCCTAATCTGAGCCCTTGTGAGGCTGAATTCAGACTTCCGATCTCCTGAACTGTATGAAAATATCTGTGTCACTTTAAGCCACGAAGCTGCTGCTGATCTGTGAGAGCAGCTGGGGAAAAGAACACAGTTGGGAAGGAGAAAATGTCTGACAGACGTGAGGTGGCACCTGGTGGCTCCCTAGGGTTCCGGCTTCAAACAAGGGACAGCAAACCTCTCTGAGACTCAGTTCCCTCATCAGGAAAGTGGGTCGGCAGCTCCTGGGCCGAAGTGAGGCCGGCATCGGCGAGGGCGCTCGGCGTCGCTGCGGCCACATGCCCTGGAAGCTTACTTCGGGGATAGCTCCGGAGGCTGGTGAGGAAAGAAGAGGAGGCGCCCAGGAGGGGCTGCGAACACCCAGCTGCAACGGAGTTCTCCTGAATGAAACACGGGGGTTGTGGCCAACCTCAAGTTTAACAGGAATTCACGCTCTGCTGCCACGAGGGGGGATTTCCCGGCACCAGGCATGCCCAGCCAGACCCTCCGCTAACTTCACAACCATCGTCCCCCTGCACAGATGGGAAAAGAGGCTCAGGTGCAAGTAACTTGTCGCCGCTTATCCCACAGTGGGCCCTGAACCCCGGCCTTGGGCTGTAAAGCCCTCTGCGGTTCTACCCTGGCACACAGGCGCACCTGGTCACGGCCAAGCAGCCCTGCCGTGGGCACAGCCGCTGCTCTGCACCCCAGCCTCCGTCCAGCACCGCGTTTCTCACCTTCCCTTCGTCTACAACAGCAGACGGAGCTCGGCGGCAAGACCGCTCCGTCTTCTCCGGACAAAGACCAGACCTGGGTTTGAACTATGCCTCCGCTACTAGTGCGGGGCCTGGGCCAAGTCGCTAGGGAGCCTCTCTCTGCCTCAGCGCCTCCCCCTGTAAGGGCAAGAACAATCGCTTCCCGCCGTCAAGAACGAGGTCACAGCTGAGAAGCTGAGCACCGGCCCAGGGAAGGCACCCACAACTCTGGTCTCCTTTCCCCTCTCCCTCTTCGGGACCAGTTCTGCTTCTGCAAGCGTCCTCAGGGCTCTTCTCGTGGCCCAGGTCTGAGGAGACCTGTGGTGGCTGCCCGCCCCAACACCCACCGCACCCCGCCTTCCTGGCAGAGCCTGACGTCCCGGCTCCTCCTCTGCACAGACACGCGCCTCTAGGGAGATGACCTTGGCTGGCTGCCATCAGCACCTCCGGGGGCAGGTTCTCGGGGCTGGCTGTGCCATTTTTATAACCGCTGGGAGGGGTTCCCAGGAAAGGCCCCTTTCCTGCCGCCACAGCAATGCCCCCGCACCAGACCCCTTGTTGGGGAGAGCATACCTCCTCACTCAGGTGCCCCGCCAGGCCGGGTTCGCGCACCGTTACGGGCAGCCAAGAGCATCCCGACAGCTCCACCTACGTGTCTCCCTTCTCAAGACCTGAGCCCACAGAGCTGCTATGAATAAGCTGCAGCTAAATTTTTCCACCAGAGTATTTATAAAAAGCTCTCTGTGGCTATTAAAAAACTAAAAGAAAAATTTTCTGTGAGGGCCTTTGTGGCTTCCTGGTTCACCATTAACTAAATGGTGCACGTGTTTCTGAAACTGCAGGTGCCAGCGGCAGACCCCCTGGTTCTACCCTGTGCTGTGCACTTGAGAGGTATTATTGCTCACTTGCTCTTGAAAGCAGGTCCCTTTCCTAAGCCAGGAGAGTGAGACCCAGAGAGGGTACTTAAGCCACGGCCCTTGCCCTTGAGGTAGTTGAGACATGGCAAACGTGAACTTCAGTACCAGGGCACCTGGTGGGGACAGGACAGGGTCACATGTAGGAACAAGGACAGGCCCTTACGCTGGCCCGGGTTCCGGGGAGCACCTTCCTGGAGCTGAGTGTGGAGGGGAGATGTGAGATCAGGGCCTGGCGGGGGGAAGGGCCTGAGGCTGCAGGCGCGTCTCCAGTCTCCAGGGCACTAAATGACTTGGGGTGGCCATGCAGCCGGTGAAGTGTGTGTCTGTGCAGGCAGGGAAGGGTGGACTTGGCAGGCCTGGATTAGCCCAACCCTGCAAATTCCAAAGACTGTCCCTCGTCTGGTTCCTGGGAGATGACCTCCGAGCCTTTGGAGCACCCTGCCGGCCTGACCTCTGCAGGGGCCAGAGACCAAGGAACGAAGACAGTCACACGGCTGCTCTCTGCCTCCGTGACAATCCTGGCGCCAAGGCTCAGGTGAGCTTCCCTGGAGGGCGAGACTCCACCAGGAGAGACTGGAAGCTCACACCCGGTCCCTCTCTGCCCTGTGCACCTCTTACCTTTGTTGATTCTCATCTCTCCCCTTTTGCTGTGACCATGAATGTAACAGCTCTGCTGAGTTCTGGGAGTCCTTCTAGCTAATCAGTGAACGCAGCATGGTCTTGGGGACCACGGTGCACAAGGTGTATGTAGTGCCGTGTGACCGGAGCGGTTGGTCGAGAAATGACATGATGCTGCCTCAAACTTTATTTCACGTGAGCCAGGGAGGGACTTCAGGGGCAGGGAGACTAACATGGCAGCTCCACCTGTGGAGAATGGACTGGGGGAGGAGAAGCTGGAGGAGGCTGGGGTGACAGTCTAGGCCAAGAGCCAGGACTCAGGACAGCGAAGAGAGAACCCTGGGATGGGAAATGTGTCCCGTATGCACAAAAAGGAAATGCGGTAGTGCTTCTGTGGGGGCTCAGTCAACAAGGCCATCAGCCAAGACCAGGGCTTTGGGAGTTTCTCACAAACGTGTCCAAACAAATACACACTATTCTAAGGCTTTCCCGCTTTTACCAAAGGGGCAGATTTCCAGAGAAGGGACAGTGCTTGGGCCAGGCGCTTAGGGCTAGACGAGATGTGACGTCCGCAGCTCAAGTGGGCCTGGAGTGAGGTGGGGCCGCCTCAAAGTCACCCAGGGACTTTGTCCTTGTTTTTCAAACCACATCCGCCTGCCTTCACAGCCCAGGAGAGTCAGAGAGCCTGGCCACCCCTCGACTTCACTCGGCTCCACCAACCTGACCTCTGCAGTTCCTCTGCCACCACACAGCCCACCTTGACCCAAGGTATTCACTTGACTGTTTACTCAGCCCTCGTCCATGCACAGAAGACAAAGGAAGATAAGCCAGACTCTCTGTGGTGCAACACTCACTCCCACAAGCATTTCTGAGCACCTGCTGTGCCCAGGCCCCGTTCGAGGCCCTGGGATTACGGCTGTGACTGAGCCGGGGGTCTTTGCTCTCACGGAGCCTCCACTCCGGCTGAGGAGACAGGGAAACAGCAAACATCACACAGGAGTCGTACAGCATGCTGGAATAGGCGAAGCACACGCAGGAAGCAAAAGTGGGGCATGGAAGGGGGGACAGGGTGGCAGCACGGGGGCAAAGGGGTTGACTGAGTCATACTGCGGAAGAGCTAGAACAAAGCCCTGGGCGGGACGTGACAACAGGCAGCCAGTGTGGCTAAGGTGCAGGGGCCATTGTCCCTGAGCCCTGGGACTCTCCCTCCCTCCCTGTCCCAGCCCCTTTCCTCTAGCTGGAAGAGGGGTGTTTGGGAGTGAACACGGGGGGAACCTCAGCCTTGGACCGAGAGGAATGGGAGGATTAAGACGGCCATGGGGGGTGTCTGCCATGACAGAATAATGGCCTCCGTACGTGCCCACCCCCCAACCCCAGAACCTGTGAATATGAGACCTGCTACTCTGTCTGGAGCATGGAAGCAGGAGAGGTCAGAATGAAGTCTTAAGTGACGCCTGGGTGGCTCAGTGGGTTAAGCATCTGACTCTGGCTCAGGTCATGATCTCAAGGTTCGTGGGTTCGAGCCCCACATCAGGCTCTATGCTGACAGCTCAGAGCCTGGAGCCTGCTTCGGATTCTGTGTGCCCCCCCACCCCGTCTCTGACCCTCCCTTGGTCACGCTGTCTCTTTCTCTCAAAAATAAATAAAAACATTTTAAAATATTAAAAAAAAAGAAGTCTTAAAAGATGAGTGGAATTCTCTGGGCAGTCATGTCACTGCAAGAGTGACACACATAGAGGCCAGCTTCTCTATGGCTGGGGCGGGAGCAGCAGGTGGTGAGGACGTGGGGCTGGGTGCCAGGTCAACAGGCAGACCGCCGCTAGTCCATCTAACAGAGACAAAGCCATGACGCGGTTTCCCTTTCTGACCCCACAGCTGCCCTTCCTCTTCTCACCTCAGAAGCGTTAAATGACCTCCTCACACCAGGCTCACCCCACTGGGGTGGAGACGGCGGCTGTCCCCCTCCTTGACACCGGCTCTACTCCACTTCATTTGGGGCACCAATAAGTCGAGCCACAGGGCTCTATTTCCCAGGGCTCCTTGATGGGGCTCGAGGTTGTGAGTCCCGGGTGTTATGGTCCACTGACGGGCCAGAGGGAGACTGCAGGCCAGTAGTGGTCACTAGAAGTCCAGATTGTGGGGGCGCCTGGGTGGCTCAGTCGGTTAAGAGTCTGACTTGAGCTCAGGTCATGATCTTGCGGTTCGTGAGTCAAGCCCCACATCAGGCTTTGTGCTGACTGCTCAGAGCCTGGAGCCTGCTTTGGACTCTGTGTCTCTCTCTAAAATCAATAAACATAAAAAAAAAAAAAAAAAAAAAGGTGGGGGGGCATGCCTGGGTGGCCCAGTCGGTTAAGCGTCCGACTTTGGCTCAGGTCATGATCTCATGACTTGTGATTTCGAGTCCTGCATCGGGCTCTGTGCTGATAGCTCAGAGCCTGGAGCCTGCTTCAGATTCTGTGTCTCCTCCCCCCTCTGTCCCTCCCCTGGTCACACTCTTGTCACTCTCTTTCCTTCAAAAATAAACAAACATTAGTCACCTGGCAAGGCTCTGCAGCCCACCTGCTTGCTTCTCCATTCTAGCCCTGGGATCTTAGATTCTAAACTCCCCCCCTGAGCCTGTTTCCTCATGTGAAAAGTGGGGTCTCTGTGAAGATGAAATCATCTGACCCACATCAGAGCCTTACCACGGTGCACCCTCGCGGCCCAGAGAAAGCTGACCTCTTTCTCACACTGGGAGCAACTGGAGATGCTCCCGACATTTCGGCCCACGGCCACCTGGTGGCGCCGCCCACACCGCCGAGCCCAGGTGGCACCCAGGAAGCAAGGAGCTATCTGGGTAGGAGCCACCCTTTCCCCTAGGAAATTAGTGATTTAATGGAGCGCCTGGCTGGCTGAGTCAGCGGAGCATGCGATGAAGACTCTGGATCTCCAGGGTTGTAAATTCAAGCCCCATATTGGAAAGAAAGAAAGAAAGATATTAGCAATTTAAGACCTGTGGGAAGTGTGATCACAGGTACAGAGACCAGAGGAGGAGAAACAAGGGGTGCAGGTGGAGAGGGGGAGGAGAGAAAAGGGGAAAAATGAGAGACGGAAGGGACCTCTGCCCTTGGCCCCCATCGGCGCAGCCAGGGAAATCGGATCCCCGCTGAGGCTCGCACACCGGCTGGAGCCTTTGCCAAGAGTGTCAGTGCAGGAGCTGGCGGTCCGTGCGGCTGCCCCCGCCCCCACAACCATCTCACCAACGTGCATTCATCAGCCCCTCACCCCAAGTCCACCGACTCTGTTTCTTCAACTTCTGAATCGGTTCCCCTCTCCCTCGGAGTCAAAGAAAAACCCTCCAACCCTCGGGGGGCAGGTGAGCTCACAGAGCCCACCCTTCAGGAATGGAAATCAACTGAGAAGCACAGAGCAGCTGGCTAAGCGGCCGGTGACCAAGGTGGAGCCTCCACTGCTCCAGGCTGAACAGGCAGCAGTGAGGGGTGCGGCCAGGCTAGGGTGCAGCAGGAAGCCAAGGAGGGCGATGTCACAGGGTCTTGTTTCTTTGTTTTGTTTTTTTTTAATTTTTATATAGTTTATTTTTTGAGACAGAGAGACAGAGCACCAGTGGGGGAGGGGCAGAGAGAGAGGGAGACACAGAATCCAAAACAGGCTCCAGGCTCTGAGCTGTCAGCACAGAACCTGATGCAGGGCTCGAACCCACGAACCGCAAGATCATGACCTGAGCCGAAGTCGGATGATTAACAGCCTGAGCCCCGCAGGCAACCTTGGTCTTGTTTGTTTTGAAGGACCTTGCAGGTGGCCGGTCTGGGTCGCTGTGTCAGGCTCTTGCACAACCGCCCTGTCCACTGGGAGGAGACGGGGCTTGAGAGGGGCGGGGGCACCTTCTAAGCCAAATTCAGCAGGGAAACCTCAGGAAAACTGGGCCGCTGGGGATTCTGGTGGTAACTCCCCCAGCCCACCCCTCCCCGAGGACCAGCACACCTGAGGTCCCCCCCAACCCCAGGTATATGGAACTGGTGCTAAACACTAGAGACCTGTGAGGAGATGACAAACAGAAGGCGTGTCTGTCCCTCTGTCTGCTCGGGGGGGGGGGGGGGGGGGAGCACTGGAGCATCTCCCTGCTGTCTCCCTGCTGCCTGTCCGTGCTCCCAGGTGGAGTGCCCTGACCAGGTCCTTAAATGTCCCGCATGCTAACTGCTGCGGAAGCTTTGTCACACGTGTTCCGTTTCTGTACCTACTGACGTGGCCATGGCTCTTTTAGAAATGTATTAAATTCTTTTTGTGAGCAGTCTGTTCATGTGGTTCTACAATCAAAAGGGAATATCCCGGTCTCCATCTTTCCCTGTCCTCACAGCCACCAGCTGTCCTCCCTGGGGACAAGTGGTTAGGTCTCCTGGGCCTTGTTCCAGATTTCGGATGCATGTAAGCAAATGCAGTGAGGTCTCTACCCCTTTGCACACTAACCGTCCTGTGCCAGGCGCGCTGTTGGTTTTTCATTTACTAGGTCTCAGGATCCATCTGGAGCAGGCCCGCCACCCGGCCCGCGGAGGGCAGAAGCGGGCTCCCCCACAGGCCCCCCCAGCACCCCGCCACGCTGCTCGCTCCCTGGGGCCGCCTCAGGCCGGTGCCTCAACGCTCCCTGGATTCCACATTCCCAAGCTTCCCTCTCCAGACAACGCTACTTTTACCCTAAAAGAGCACTAGCCAGCTAAGTAGCACTTACGGTCTCCTTTACCCCAACGCCCATAACTACACCCAGAGGAGCTCACGAGGCGGGAAAACCAGCAGTTTCCCCGCAGGGACAACAAATCAGCTTAAGACACGAAAGGAAAAGTCAGGAAACAAAAGAAGAGTCGATTTAAAGAAGATTTTAGAATGACTCTTAACATGTTTTGTTTCTCTTCTACTGAAAGATTTTTTTCCCTACCTGCATTTTTAAAACAAAATGTTTACTTTTGAGAGAGAGCGTGTGCATGCGTACAAATGTGCATAGGGCAGAGGGAGAGAGGGGGACAGAGAATCCTAAGTGGGCTCGAACCCACAAACTGTGAGATCATGCCTGAGCCAAAGTCAGACGCTTAACTGACTGAGCCCCCCAGGCGCCTCGAGCTGCTGTTTTTTAACATGTATATTTTAGCTACACATTTCATACATCAGTCCTTCCTTTAAGCTAATGTCTTGCACGTCACCAGCGAAGCTCAGATTCTCGGGAACACTACCCTCGGGGTCCCCGCGCCTGTGAGGTAACCGACGGCGGGCCCGCGCCTGCTTCCATTCTGACTGGCAGCTCCCGGCCAGAACCCCTCCCCGATTACCTGCCAGCACGCGAGACGAGGAAAGTCCCACCGACCTGAGGTGCCAACTGCATTTATTAAAAAATAATGACAAATGCACTCACCATTCAGGGGCACCTCGGTGGCTCAGTCTGACACGCGTCTGACTCTTGGTTTCGAGTCCGGTCACAATCTCACGGTTTGTGACATCGAGCCCTGCACCGAGCTCTGTGCGGACAGCACGGAGCCTGCTTGGGATTCTCTCTCCTGATCTCTCTGCCCCTCCCCTCACCCGTTCACTCTTTCAAAATAAACAAACTTAAAAAAAAAAAAAGCACGAACCATTTGGCACTCATTTGCCAGCAAGTGTTGGCACTAAGTCCACTAAGACTCAGACCAGGACGGAGCCTGCGCTGGGCAAAAAGAGATCATCTATGGTACGACTGGCACCTTCGTGAGACCTAGATGTTCAAGTATAAAGACAAAGTTCCCAAAATGGAAAACAAGAACTCAAATAAGCGCCTGAACACAAATATCACAGGAGTATTATTCCCAATGGCCAAAAGGTACTCTCACTGCCTCCATTATTCCACTCCAGCCCCACCTGTTCTTGAGGGCCTAGCGTACTCCTGCCTCAGGGCCTTTGCACTTGCCGGTCCCTTCTCCTGAAAGGCTCTCCCTCAAGTGTCCCCATGGTCCACTCCTTTACTTTCTTCAGCCTTTGCTCATCTACTCAGTGAGGTCTTCCCTGGCACCCCCTAGGACTTAGCACCATCCAAAATAATATACTGACCTCAGGGGTCTCACTTCTTGTCTCTCCACTAGGAGGTCAGCTACATGAGGGACGACATGCTGGTCTGTGATTGCCACCACTGTCTTCCCAGTGTCAGGAATGGTCACTGGCCACTGCAGACACTCAGTAAGTGGCTGTTGATGGCACAAATAGACTCAGCAGTTGCTTATCCAGCAAAGCACAACTAACTCCGACCGTGAGACAGGTGCCATTAGTATTTCCCTTTTAGAGTTAAGTAAACTTATGCAATGTTAACATGACCTTCAAAGGAGCTCACAGTTCGTGAGATGGAGCCCTAGGTTGGGCTCTCTGCTGACAATGCAGAGCCTCCTTGGGATTCTCACTCGCTCTCTCAAAATTAACAAACGTTTAAAAACAAATTTAGGGGGTACCTGGGTGGCTCAGTTGGTGAAGCGTCTGACTTTGGCTCAGGTCAGGATCTCACGGTCCGTGGGTTCGAGCCCCGCATCAGGCTCTGTGCTAATAGCTCAGAACTTGGAGCCTGTCTTCAGATTCTGTGTCTCCCTCTCTCTCTGACCTTCCCCTGTTCTTGCTGTCTCTCTCTCTCTCTCTCAAATAAATAAAAACAGTATAAAAAAAACCTGATAAGGGACAATATTATTAAAAAAAAAAAATTTAGGGGCACCTGGGTGGCTCAGTCAGTTAAGTGTCTGACTTCAGCTCAGGTCATGATCTCACAGTGTGTGAGTTCGAACCCTGCATCCAGCTCTGTGCTGACAGCTCAGAGCCTGGAGCCTGCTTTGGTTTCTGTGCCCCTCCCCTAGGCCCCTCTCCCACTCATATTCTGGTCTCTCTCTCTCTCTCAAACATGAATATTAAAAAAATAATTTTTTTAATGTAAAGGGGTGCCTGGGTGGGTGAGTCAGTTAAATGTCTGCCTTTGGCTCAGGTCATGATCTCATGGTTCATGGGTTTGAGCTCCACATCAGGCTCCCTGCTGTGTGCACAGAGCCCACTTCAGATCCTATCCTTTCCCCAAATAAATAAAAAACAAAAAAAATTAAAGATAAGGTCTTTTGCCCTCAAATAATCCTGAATTTACAAAGCAATAAAGGATAGCATGACCCAGTGAAAGAACTCTGGTTAGAACCTACTGGAAGTCTATGGGAGATGATGACTACCTTCACCTGACGGGAAACCCCCCTAGAGGAAGAAAGGATACTTAAGCATGGTTTTGAAGGATGTGGAAGAGTTAGGGTAGGAAGGGGTGAGGTCAATACCTCATTTCAAGCAAAAGCTCAGACAGGGAAGGGCCTGCGCCTGGTGGAACTCGGTGAAACACCCTGTGTTAAAACGCAAGATGCCAGGGCGCCTGGGCGGTTACGCGTCCGGCTTCGGCTCAGGTCAACGCAAGATGTCAGAGAAGATACACAAATGGCCACCAAGCATAGGAAAAGATGGTCAGCATCAATGGCCACCAGGGAGTGCAAATCACAGTGACAATAAAGACACCAGGTCACACCCCATAGGATGGTAATAAAGATGGACAAAAGTGTTAGCAAGGACATAGAAAAACTCGAACTCTCACTGACTGCTAGGAAGTGTAAAATGGTCCAGCCATTGTGCAAGAGAGTCTGGCGATTCCTCAAAAGGCTGAACACTGAGCTGCCTTCTAACCCAGCAACCCCACTCCGAAGGATCTCCCAGGAGAATGAAAACCTATGCCCGCCCCAAACTTGTACACGCATTACTTGTAATAGCCAAGAAGTGGAAACAACCCAAATGTCCACCAACACCAACTGATGAATAGATAAGATATAAAATATCCATAAAATGAGATATTATTCAGCCTTTAAAAGGAATGAAGTATTAATATACGTCACAAAACAGACGGACCTTGAAAGCCAGACAAAGGACCATCTATGACTCGATTCCATTCCAATGAAATGGCCAGAATAGGCAAATCTAGAGACAGCTTAGTGGTTGCCTAGGGTTGAGGGATGGAGGAATGGGGAGAGACTACTAATGAATATGGGTTTTTTTTGGGGGGGGGAGATGATGAAAATGTTTGAAAATTAGATAATAGTGACGGCTGCACAACTTTATGAATGTACAAAAACCACTGAATTGTACACTAATAAATGGATGTGTGTTACACAATACCGCAATACAAGCCCATAAACCAACCAGGCCCGGGAGGCCAGGACGGGGTTGAGGGGCAGGGGTGAGCCTGCAGAAGCAGGCAGTGGCCAGACTCAGTCCTGACTTTATCTCGAGGGGAGGGCCTGGGCAGAGCAGTCTCCAGACAGAATCTGAAATGCCCTCAGCTGTGAGGCCATCAGGGACTCCCTGAGAGATGGAGATAGGCATGGAGATGACATTCAGACCTGGAGAGGGACTCTAAGAGCACAGCAGGTGTGCGTGGGCGTGCAGAGCTGCACACCCCTGCGCGCCCTCCCCAGCTCAATCCCTGTAATCAACACCAGCATCTCTGGGGAGAGGCAGCGACGTCACTGGTGGGGGAGGAAAAGGCCCAGGCCAGATTGTGGTAGAGACAGTTGCCACGGAGATGGCTTCTCTGCGGACCGGACCGGGTGAAAGCCACCAGAAGGGGGGTGGGGCAGAGTGGCCTCGATTCTGAGAACTAGAAGCCAATCACGACACCTAGCTGCCTCTGGGCATCAATCACCATGCTAACACTTCTGGTATGTTAGTGCCGGGCTGTTTGCCGTGTTTTACCTGCACCGACTGCCAATTATATGAGGTGGGAACTATTCGTAACCCCATTTTACAGATGAGCAAGCTGCAGTCAAGAGAACTTTAGGAACTTACTCAAAGTCACACAGGCAGTCAGGACGGACCCAGGCTCTCTGACCCCAGAGCTGAGCTGCTAATCACTCACTAGCCTCTCCAATGTGACACTGTGTCCACTCTCCACATCGTGTGCCATCTCTAGTACTCTCTTCCCATTCTCTAAGGACATCCGGGCATCTCCATCACCTTCCAGACTCGTCAGGTTTCACTCTGAATCCAGTTCAGTGCTGTCTACCTCCCCCAGCCACAGGCTAGACTCCCGGAGGCTAGGAGCTAAGGAGGAGGGGGGGGGGGCGTGCATTGGCTGCCCTTTCTCATCCCCACTTCTGTACTTCTGGAATCTGTCCCTGCTCCGGGTGGGGAGGGCTCTGCTGGTGCTGACCCAGTGCTCTCCATGGGCAGTCCCCACATGAACGTGGGGGTTGGGGGGGCCTGTGAGGCGTTCCGTGTGGTCCTCCACCTCAGCCTCTCCCTTGCGCCCCGCAGCTCCCACTATGACTGGCCATCCTGGGGGTGCTGGCTGGGTCCAAGTCCTGCTATGCTCCTCTGTGCTCCAGCAGCCCCGTGGGGACTCCGCATGTGTGGCCCACCACGGTAGGGGCTCCCCACCTCTCTTCCGCCACACGGAAGGATGAGCACGTTTGCTATGAAAGAAAAGCAGCCCTGGCGGCCAGGCCCCGGCCAGCCCCTGTCAGACAGAACAACTTTAGAGAACGCCAGGCAGCGCCCCTCTGATGGTGGTGAACAAAACAAGACCACTCGAGAATCATATTTCAACACAGACTGAAGCACAAACTTGTCCAAAGCACAAAAATGACCAAACTCTCCTTCCTGGCTCACAGCGGACGGGTGCTTCTTACCTTTACCATAGCACTGGCTCTGCTCACTCCTCCTGCCTCTGGATGAGGTACAAACCCAGCCACGGACTTCCCTCTGGTGCCCAGCCTCCGATCCAGAGCCCAGCCTGCTTCCCCGAACCCTTCCCAAAGCTACCAAACCCCACCCGGCTCCCATAAGCCCTCCTTAACACCCACTTCCTCGGATGCCCTGAGGGACCCAATGGTGGAGTGCAAGAAACCCAAGTTCAACTACAGGTGACCCTGGTGGCCTCTGGCAGGAGGCACAGACAGAAGAAGAGATGAGGGAGTAAGACACCAGCCCCCCTTCAGCAGGCACTCGACCCTCAAGGATGCTTGAGAGGCCTCCTTCCCTGCTCCCCACAAACACCGCCCTCCCGACTTTACCCGGGACTGGGGCTGAGCAAGGCCCTGTTCTTCCTCAATCTTGGTCAGTTCAGCAGGGAGGGTGTGGTCTCCATTCTCAGACTCTGGAATGGAAGTACTTGGTGCTTTTTGTTCCTGGGGGTGGTGGTGGTGTGAGGATTACAGATCTGAGGAATGGGGGGGGGGGCAGGGGCTGGGAATCACTGAGCCAAAGGTCTGGGAGGACCCGAAGCCTGAGTCTTATCCACACTCATGGTTCGTTGGGTTTTCTCTCAATCACTGGCCAACCTTTTAAAACTTGGATCTCACAGAAAATGCTGGATTTCCAACTTCTATAAAATCAGCAGCTCTGCACTGCCAGATCAGCATTGCTGCCCGGCAGGCTGGGCCTCTGGGATGCCCTGGGGGCTCTGGTGGCCTCTCCCTAACACAGGGCCTTTGCATGTAAGGAGACAGCTTATTCCTTGAGCCAGAAACTGTTCTATACCTTTTCATGTATTATCTCTTGGTCCTCACCACTGCCCTGAGGGTCCTGTTACTGTCCCCCCTTCAGTGATGAGGCCACGGCAGCACACTGCAGCAGGCGAGCTCTGGGGCACTATGCGGTCAATTCCGCCGTTTGCCCAGCCCTTTTCCTACGGCTAGTCCCGGTGGGGACAGGAGGGGGCGCCCTAGGGCTGGCCCTAGAGCTTTCATCTTCCAGATGAGAAAACAGGCTCCCTTGGGAGGTGTGGTAGGCTGGATAATGGCTCTCTGAAGAGAGATCCACATCCTAGTCCCCAGAACCTGTGAATGCATTCTCCTACCTGCTAAAAGGGAGCCTGCAGACGTGACTACACTAAGAATCTTGGATGGAGATACTATCTTGGATGATCTGGGTGAACCCCAAGATAATCATAAGGGCCGTGGTAAGTGGCAGGGCAAGAAGATCAAAGGAGAAAACAGGAGATGAGAGAAGTAACGGTCGGAGTGACACAAGGAGGACAGGGAGCTGGGGAGCACAGGCACCTCTAGAAAAGGCAAGAGAATGGAATCTCCCCTTGAGCCTCCAGAAGGAACACTGCCCTGCAAACCTATTTTAGACTTTCCATCTTCAGAAGCGAAAGGGAACGTGTTTGAGCCTCAGCCACGGGAGCGGACGGTGGAGGATGAGCACCCAGGATGCCGGCGCCAGGGGAGCATGTGCGCCTCCCTGGGCCTGAGGAGCCGCACAGGCTGGGGAGGACTCTGAGCTACTCGGCCACGTGGCACCTATGCTCTGCATGCCCGGCCCCTGCACTGCCCTTTTCCCAACTGGGCTGGCCTTGGCCTTCCTGCCTTTGTTTGTCAGGACGCCCACCTCCAACTCCTGCCCCCTCCCTGGCCTGCACGACCCAGGTACCTGCCCAACCGCCTCTTCAGAAAGAATCTAGGTCCATCTGATGCAAACTGGGTGCCTTTTCCATCACGCCAGGCCCAGCTCCCTTGATTGGGAAACCAGTGAGGGTGGCTGGTGAGGAGGGCCTCCACTAGGGCAGGAAGATGGGGAGGAATAGGTCAGAATCAATAGAATTTGGCAATCATGAGCAGCACAAACCTGAGGTGAAGGTCTAGATGAGGTGGCCTCCCAGCAGGCTATGCCCTGGGCCGGGGGGGGGGGGGGGGTCAGGGACCTCACAGGGACCTCACAGACCTGAGAAGACAGGCTCTCCCTGGGGCCTGTATGGCCTTGAAAGCTATGCAGTATTTGGGGAGGCCTGGGCTCTCACTAGCAGGATGATTGTGCACAACCCCCTCCACCTCCTCGGCCCAGTCTTGCCCCTGGCAAGACCAGCAGGGCAGCCTGGGATCTGAGGCCCCTTCTCAACATGGAGTCTCAGAGGCCCAGGATTCTACACAGGCACAGGGGGCTGCTCTCCCTCCCTGCGCTGGGGCCTCTCCCCAGCCCAGGGCTCTAGGGCAGAGCTACCAAGGAACCGTTGCCAGGTGCGCCAGGGCCCCCAGAGAATCCCCCACTCCCCTCCCCATCAAAGAGACAGGGTGATGCAACCTGCCTGCAACGGCCACCTCACTCCCCAAGCCTGGCTCCTCCGCCCTGAGAAAGAGTCCCTGGAAGCTCCGCCCATGCTCCCCGGCCCGGCTCAGGTGTTGAAGGGGCTGGGGTACCTGGACCCAACTGCAAGACTGCAAGTCTTGGGGAGGCAGAGGCATTGGAGTCCCGGAGGTGCCATGAGTCTGGGGTCCAGAGCAGGCACAGGAGAGGGCTTAGGGTGCCAAGACCGGGGCTCACAGGTGGCCACTGATGACCCACCGGCCACAAATCCAATCTGAATACACTGTAAGGGCTTAGGGAGGTAGGTGTGCGAACTGGCACCCACTCAGTAGGAATCGGGCAGCTTGGATGGGGGGACAGGGGGCAGCAGGGCTGGACAGGGTGAGATCCAATAGCTAGGGGGAGAAAAAGGCGCTAGGGGCTGCGACAGGAGGACCAGGGGCCCTGCCCCACTCCTCAGTCAGCATACTGTGGCATGCAGCCGGCAACATGGTTCCCATCCGAAGCAAGTTCGTTTCCAGTTAGTAAAACACATCCTACCTGGCCACCCTCTCAAAACCCCATAATCCCAGTCTATGAGACAAAACCAAATTGAGGAATATTCCATGGAATGTCCAACCAGTACTCTTCAAAACTGCCAAGATCATGAAAGACTAGGAAAGTCTGAGACACTGCTGCAGAGACCAGAGGCTAAGGGAACATGAAGACCAAATGTGAAACGGGATCCTGGAACAAAAAAATTGAATTAAGAACTAGCGAAATGAGAATGAAAGGTACACCTTAACCCCCCCCAAGTATCTATGCGGGTTCATCAGTTGCAACGCATGTTCCACGGTAACGTCAGATGCCATGTCAACGATGGGGAAAACCGGACGGAGGAGATGCAGAAACTGTATTTACTATCTTTGTGGTTTTTCAGTCGATGTAAAATTGTTTTGAAATAACAAAAGAAAAATATCTAGTCCACATGTATATCCTAAAAGATCGTTTCAGAAGAAGACAGACTTTGGTGGGTAGTGGGGGGACATGACTCACTGCCAGCAGTCTGTCCAACAACAGTCCCCCCCAGTCCTACCCGCTATGGCTCAAATGATCTACACTGAGAAGCAGAAGGAGGGTCGGTCCTTAAATCTCACTTAAAAGGCTGGAAGAGGGGCGCCTGGGCAGCTCAGTCGGTTGAGCGTCCGGCTTCGGCTCAGGTCATGATCTCACGGTTCGTGGGTTCGAGCCCCTCGTCGGGCTCTGTGCTGACAGCTAGCTCAGAGTCTGGAGCCTGCTTCTGACTCTGTGCCTCCCTCTCTCTGACCCTCCCCTGCTCAGACTGTCTTTGTCTCTCAAAAATAAATAAAAACCATAAAAAAAAAAAAAAGGCTGGAAGATTTTTTTTTAACATTTATTTTTGAGAGACAGAGACTGAGGGTGAGTAGGGGAGAGGCAGAGAGAGAGAGAGAGGGAGACACACAATCTGAAGCAGGTTCCAGGCTCCGAGCTATCAGCACAGAGCCCGATGCTGGGCTCAAACTCACAAACCATGAGATCATGACCTGAGCTGAAGCCGGATGCCCAACCGACTGAGCTGCCCAGGCGCCTCACTATTGTTTTGTTTTTTAAGCAAATTCTACCCCTGATGTGGGGCTCAAACTCACGGCCCCAAGATCAAGTCGCATGCTCTACTAACTGAGGCAGTCAGGGCCCGGGAAGTAGGTACTCTAAACTGCCGTGTATATTGCTACGTTTCTATTAACTAAACTCCATACTTTATTCTAGTACTATTAATGGAAACTGAGGCACAGGGAAGTAAGAGAAATTGCCAATGAGAGGGGTAGAGTCAGGGTTTGAATCCAACAACCTGGTGCCAGAGTCTGTGCTTATAACCTCTACTCTGTGCTCCCCAGGTAGTCACGTAGGTCAAGTCCTCAAACATCGGAAGAGTGGCCGGCTAGGGCTCTAAGTCAAAGTGGTCCGATCCCAAGAAGGATCTCCTGCGTGTAACAGAAGCCTGCACGTCTTCATTCCCAGATACCTCAAAAGTTCAGGGTTCCCCCACTTTCTTTGGATCTCATAACCCTCACAAGCGAGGAAAGCTGAACTCCAGGTGGCCTGCTGTGGGCAGGGGCAAAGTGGGAAAGGGGTTCTGAAGCAAAGACCCAAAACCACTGGGGCAAGCGGAGAGCCTCCTGCACAGGAACAGAATGGCCAGGAAACCCCTCTGCTTAGTACAGGGAAGTGCAGATATCACTATCTGGGGCAGGGTTGGGAAACTGACCCGCTGGGGGTAGGGGCGGGGTGCAGCTGAAGCAGAGGACTTTTTGAAAGAAACTCTGATGGTGAACTAGGCTGATGGAGGGTAAGAAGATGGAGAAAAGACAGGGTGAGGAGACCGGCTTCTTGCAATGCACACAGGGGTGCGGCTGCCCGTCTATCATCTGGAATGGGGAAGGGCGGGGATGGCTGGAAATCCGCACCTTGAAGGAGTGAAGAGGCACAAGGGTGACCTACTAGCCGATACTGCATGCTCAAATGTCTGGGGCTCTTGCCAGAGCAGGAGGAAGGGGGTAGACTGGGCCCCAAGAGTTCCTATTAAAAATAAAATACGTTGGAAAAAATAAAACAAAATAAAATAAATTTAAAAAATAAAAGTAAAGTAAAATAAAGTAAAGTAGGTAAAATAAAATAAAATATTGAACAGGCACATAAGAGACCGGCTCGGGGTTTCACGCGCATGGACCTATTTGATTCTCACAAACCACCTCACCAGGTAGACCTGATTTATGAAATCTTCCTCATTACAGGTAGTCAGTCCCCATCTACGAGCCTAGAGAACTTGTTGCTTGCCACCTTCAAGGTCTGAGATTGAATGGCGCGCGACCTCATTGTGACTCACGCCGGACTCTAACCCTCTAACCCACAAAGAGGTTTCTTAGCGTGGGGCGGCAGCTGGGGAATGGGGACACGAGCTAGTGGCCGGCAATTCGGAAGCAGGGGGAAAGAAGCGAAAAGCGAACTGGTGCAGGTCTCCGGGAAGAGGGACCGAATCCCCAGGATCAGAGACTGGGAGGAGGGGCGGCTGGACCCCGGAGTCAGAGTAAAGGGAGGCTCGGAACCCCCGGGGTAGAAGAGAGGAGGGCGCTGGAAACGCAGGTAGGAGAAAGGAAAAGAAAGGCCGAACTCTCGGGCCGGGAGGAGGAGGGGACTGGATCCCAAGATCCCCGAGAGGTAGGGGCCAGGCCCGCCTTCCGGTTGGGACCTCGTGGGGCGGAGCGCGGAAGGATCCTGGCGGGCCGTGCTGCGCCACCCCCGGTATATCTGTCCCCGGTCCCCGGGGCCGCCTCATTCCCCATCCTCAGATCACAATCTCTCCTCAGACTCCCGCGACGCCACCTCCGCCCGCACAGCCCTGGCTATGGCTCTGTAGCCGCGACCCCTCCGTGCCCCGGCCCGTCTCTGCGCTCACCGCGCTTGCGCTCTTCGCCACCGCCTTCTTTCTTCAGCCGAGGCCGCCGCCGCCTCTCCGTTCCGCAGCCATGGAGTGAGTAACCGCTCGCCCCGCCCTCTCCAACCGCCTTTCCCGCCCTTTCGAAGCTTGCGGCCTTCCCTGTCAGGCCTGGGAAGGGGGGAGACGAGAGTGAGGAATCACGGTCGCGCAGGCGCAGAACAGGAAAAGGGCGCCGTCGGCGCGTGGCCGAGCATGCGCATTCGGGCCGATGGGGGAAGGGAGCGTTCTTGAGAATGTTGGTGTTTAAAGATGGCCTGTGGTGCGCCTGCGCATTGGCCCCAAAAGAGGGGGGAGGGTTTTGTCTCCCCACCATCTCCTAGAGCAAGTCTGTCCGCGAGCGATTACTCACGTGCACGAGCCACCAAGAGCCCGTATTTCTGTGTGAAGGGCGGACAGTAAGCAACCGCACATGCGCACTGACTCCCCCCAAGCCCCGCTGGCGTGAGAGAGCAGGTCGATAGGTGGCGGAGCATGCGCTTTGGCCCTCGGCGAGAGAGCCACGTGTGGGCCAGGGGTGGGGAGCCGTTCTCCTCCTGCCGCTCCGCTCCCGCTCCATGTTGCTCAGGCTCACGGCACAACTTACCTTTGATTCCGGCACCTGATGGGGGCGGGGAAGGAGACTGATTTAGATTGACAGGGAGTAAGGCGAGGCTTAGAGGCAACCTGTAAAGAAGGGGGTGGAGCTACGATCACCTTGGTTGCAAAGGGTGGAGCTTTGGGGGACGCCTATTGTGTGAAGGGGCGGGGCTAAGGAAACATCGCTGAGGGGTGGAGTTTCGATGCGAGAAAAAGCGGGGTCTCCGCGGAATCGTCGGGAAGGGGTGGGGGTTAAGGTAACTAGTGGGGGTGGGGCTTGAGGACTGAGGCGCTCACCTCAAAGTTCAAAGGAAAGTGTGGGAACGTGATAGACTACGTTGACAAAGGGGCAGGGCTGGGGCAATTTTCCTGGGAACTGATTGGAGCTTGCATCTAGGGAGGGGGTGGAGCCTAAAGAAAGTGTGGCTGGTTGAAAACTCTGGGATTGATCTTTCTATGAAGTTGAATGATTGTGGGGTGGCTATGGAGGGGCTTCAGGAAGTTCCCCTGGGAGATCATTATGTTTCTGTATTGGAAGGAGGGGAGCTCGGGAATTCTAAAGGAAAGTAAGTGGGGCCTAAAGAGAATTCCCTTGGGAGTGGGTGGGGCTCAGAGATTTGTGGAAAGCAAGCTTAGATTTAGAGCGCAAGGTGCAGTCTCAAGCCTAGTTGGAAGGGGAAAGGAGAAGACCCTGAGGACATGGGGGTGTGGCTTGGTTTCCCTGTGACTTTGGCGGTGGACGTGGATGGCCTCTGAAACTGCCGACTTCTGTCTCACTTGTAGGTCTTCCACTTTCGCCTTGGTGCCTGTCTTTGCCCAGCTGAGCAACTTCCAGAGCCTCCTTCCAGCTGTTGGTTCAGCTTTCTTCATCGCCACTGGTGCCCAGAGCCCGTGCTGCAGCCATGTCACTCCTGGCGACCCTGGAGCTGGAGCTGGACAGGACCCTGCTCCCAGCTAGCGGTCTGGGCTGGCTCGTAGACTATGGGAAACTCCCCCTGGCCCCTGCCCCCCTGGGCTCCTATGAAATCCTTGGGGGAGCCCTGGAGGGCGGGCTCCCAGGGGGAGGAGAGCCCCTGGCAGGTAAGGACAGGTGGAGAATGGAGGTGGGGTGAGCTGGGGCATGGGCGACAGGGGAGAAGAATTCATTTATTCATTCAAGAAACATTTACTGAGTATCTGTAATATACCAGGGCATGTATTAGGTGCTGAGGGGGATAGAGCCTGCCTTCCTGGAACTCACACACTAGTACACTAGTAGGGAGGCAGACAAAAGACAAATTAAGTGATGATGTATTGGCATAAGTGGGAAACACTTAGGAGCTGAGCCAAAAAACTAAAAACACAGTCTTAGTTGCAGTGAGTAGCCAGGAGACACGTAGGTAACGTTTTGGCTGAGACCTAAAGGCTGGGAAGGAATAAGCCAAGACCCAAAGGAAGAGCTTTTCAGGTAGAGGAGACAGCATATGCAGAGGCCCTGGGGCAGGAGTTATTTTACTCATTAGTGTATTCCACATGCTTGACACATGATAGGTTCTCAATAATTAATGAATGAAAGATGAACAGGGCGTGTTGTGTGTTTGCCTTTAAGAATAGAGAGTGAGTGAGGAACTACAGATGTAGGGTAACTGGCAGAGAAGATTTTGGAATGGTTGAAGAAAGAGCTGGTTGATTTTTGTTGTTTGGGTCATTGATTGGTCGACTGGTTCATTGATTGTTTGCTTAATAGGTTGACTGGTTAGTTGATTGGTCGGTTAACCGGTTGGTTAGATTGATTGGTTGGCTGGTTTGGTGAGTGGTCTGATGATTCATGGGTTGGTCGGTTGACCAGTGGGCTCATTGGCGGTTTTGCCCAGGGAATGGGATGAATGAAGCAGACATGCATGAGCACCAGGTTGGGAAGAAGACCAGGAACTCACGGACATTTATGTCCCTCCTCCAATTCTCCAGGTGACGGCTTCTCTGACTGGATGACTGAGCGGGTGGACTTTACAGCCCTCCTGCCCCTGGAGCCCCCCTTGCCCCCGGGTGCCCTCCCCCCACCTTCCCCACCCCCACCTGACCTGGAAGCCATGGCCTCTCTCCTCAAGAAGGAGCTGGAACAGATGGAAGACTTCTTCCTCGACGCTCCCCTCCTCCCACCATCCTCCCCGCTGCCTCAGCCTCCGCCACCAGCCCCCTCCCTCCCTCTGCCACTCCCCCTCCCCACCTTTGACCTCCCCCAGCCCCCTGCTCTGGACACCCTTGACTTGCTGGCCATTTACTGCCGCAGTGAGGCGGGGCCGGGAGACTCAGAGCTGGCATCCCTGCCCCCACCACAGCAGCCCCCTCCTCCTCCACCTCCACCCTCTCGCCCGGCCCCCTACCCTAATCCTGCCACCACCAGAGGGGACCGCAAGCAAAAGAAGAGAGACCAGAACAAGTCAGCAGCTCTGAGGTACCGCCAGAGGAAGCGGGCGGAGGGCGAGGCCCTGGAGGGCGAGTGCCAGGGGCTGGAGGCTCGAAACCGGGAGTTGAGGGAGAGGGCTGAGTCCGTGGAGCGTGAGATCCAGTATGTCAAGGATCTTCTCATCGAGGTGTATAAGGCTCGGAGCCAGAGGACCCGGAACAGCTAGAGGGGCTTCGGGCGGTAGGGGGCGCTCCTCTTCAGCTCTGGCTTACCTCTGTTTCTGGAGCTCAGGTAGGAGGGTCCACCATCCCCTTTCTGTCCAACTCTCTCCCGCTCACTTTTATCTTTGACGCCTCTCTTGTCCATTTCTGAATTTGCCCCCCTTCTCCCACCCGGAACAGCTGAGGGGCTGGGGCCCAGAGGCTTTGGGGAGCAGGGCCAGGAAGCTAGGCAGAATGAATGTGGAACAAATGGGAGCCAGCTGGGGACGTGAGTCGGGGAGGGTTTTAAGAACGACCCCCGTATAATCATAGAACCAAAAAAGCAAGCCAAGTGACCTTGGGGAAATCTATTTGGGCGGGAAGCCAAAAGGTGGCCAAGTTCACGGAGCAGGTGAATATGCAGGTGGACGGGGAGGTGGGGGGAGGGAAGGGGCGGCGGACGGCCATAGTTGGGTCTGGGTGTTCATTTTAGCTCTGGGAGGAAATCGGTGTTTTGTGACGGTGTTGGGGGAAGGGCTGCATTTAGGTGAGGGAAGGCGGGGACTGATCCTTTTGGTGGTTTGTGAGCGGAAATAAAATGAAGTTTTCTCTGGTCTGTGTGTCTTTGTCTTTGGGAGAAGAGGCTGGGGACAGGGCAGTCTCAGGCCAAAGATGAAGGCGGTAGATACAACAGATAATCCTTATGGTGACACACACATGCACCTGGCGCATGGCCAAGGCCCAGATGGGATGATTGAACTGGTCAAGACCCAAGGCCCACTTTTTTCACTAAATTAATTCATTTGTTATTTTATTTTTTATTATTTTTTTTAAGTTTATTTATTTTTGAGAGAGACAGATACAGCTTTGGCGGGGGGGGGGGGGGGGGGGGGGGGGGGGGGGGGGGGGGGGGGGGGGGGGGGCAGTGCACAGAGAGAGAGAGAGAGGGAGAGAGAGAAATCCAAGCCAGTCCTGTGCTGTCAGCGCAGAGCCCAGTGTGGGGCTCAAACTCACAGAACTGCAAGATCATGACCTGAGCTGAAGCCAAGCATTGGACGCTCAGCCGGCTCAGGAGCCCCAGACCCACTTTTAGATCCAGACCACTTATTACTCATGTAGACATCAGAAGAAAGAAGAGCCGAAGCTGCTAGCCCCTTGTGGTTCTTGTCACACATACACGGAAGGGGACACGCGGGGGCGGGGGCTGCACGAGAGCACGGGGCCGTGCGAGGGAGCAGCGGTCTGACGAAAGCCTCCCAGGGGAAGTGGGGAGGTGGGTGAGAATACGGCCTGGAAGCTGTAGGTGGAGACGGTCACCGACGTCTCTGTGGAGGGTTTGCTCAGGTGTCCAGCCCCATCAGTGAACCCAAAAGGAAGGTGCTGTTAGATTGTGGCTGAAGGACATTAAGCCCAGGTTCCATCGGTGCTGCTAATTGGGATGGGAAGGGCTGGGCACACGGTGTGAACAAAGTCAAGGTCTCTGCGCCACAGAATGGGGGAGACAGGTTACGTATCTTGACCAAGTGTATCAGTTATAGATGCTTTGGGCGGGGGGAGCTGGGCGCCTGGGTGACTTTGTCAGTTAAATGTCAACTCTTGGTCTCAGATCAGGTTATGATCTTGTGGTTTTGTGAGTTCAAGCCCCATATTGGACTCTGGGCTGGCAGCATGGAGCTTGCTTGGTATTCTCCCTCTCTCTCTCTCTCTCTCTCTCTCTCTCTCTCTCTCTCTCTGCCCTTCTCCCCCTTGCACTGTCTCTGACTCAAAATAAATAGATCTACTTAAAATTTAAATAAATAAAAACTTTGGGCTGCACCTAACAGCAGACCCGATCATCAGCATGCAAATAAGGTTAATTTTTCTCCTATAAGTCTGGAGGGAGCGGGTTGCTGGCATTGTCCAGAGGTTCGGAGGCTTTTGTTGCTGAGATCTGTCTGATTCTCTTGGTTTTTTTCTTGGAGCCTGCTTCAGATTCTGTGTCTCCCTCTCCCTCTATCCCTCACCCACTCACATTTGTCTCAAAATTAATTTTTTTAACATATTTATTTATTTTTGAGACAGAGAGAGACAGAGTGTGAGAGCAGGGGAGGGTGAGAGAGAGGGAGACACAGAATCCGAAGCAGGCTCCAGGCTCTGAGCTGTCAGCACAGAGCCTGATGAGGGGCTCGAACCCATGAACCATGAGATCATGACCTGAGCTAAAGCTGGACTCTTAACTGAATGAGCCACCCAGGCGCCCCGAGAGAAGAATTTTCTGCTGTTGTGACTAAGTTTGCAGTACTTCTTTCAGAAGCCCTGGGAATCTCACACAGGTCCCCAGTTGTGAGGCTCCTCTTTTAGACGCCCTACTCGGGTGACCCAAGGCTTTTCATTATCCTTTATCTCTAGGTGCTGAGCAGAGCAAGATTAAAAAAAGAGGAGTCGGGATGCCTGGGTGGCTCAGTCACTTAAGCGTCCAGCTCTTGGGTTCAGCTCAGGTCATGATCTCACAGTTTGTGAGTTTGAGCCCTGAGTCAGGCTCTGACAGTGCAGAGCCTGCTTAGAATTCTCTCTCTCCTTCCTTCTCTTGCTTTGCCGCTCCCCTGCCTGCACGCTGTCTCTCTCAAATAAATAAGCTTAAAAAAAAAAAGGAAAAATACATCTCTGAGAAGCTGTGGCTGCAGCTGAGACTTCCTAAGGATGGCCACACACACACACACACACACACACACACACACACACACACACGGTATCACAGCTGGGGGCCAGGGACCCTCAGAGCCTGAATTTAGTCTGAAGCGCTCCTGACCGCTGGTTGCCACCTGACAGGAAAAAATGCAAATGTCAAGGTCTAGGTTCAAGTTCACCTAGCATTTCACTGCTAACTCCTGTCTCGGATTTTGGCCTGGACTGTCCGCCAACTGCTGCCTAGAAGATGCTGTTTCCTTGTCGCCTTTACATTGTTTGCACAATGAAAAATAAACACAGGCTCTTTATCTCCACCTCAGATTCATTTTGTTACATAGTGAACATTAGGCCGACTTTGCGAAGCCTTTCATTTCCATTGTACAGTAAGTACCGGGAAACGGCCGGCCAGTGCAGCTCAGTCCTGTGGGCTGAAATGGAGAAAGGACTAAATTAAGCTTTACTCCACAGTGAAATTAGGAGCATTTAGTGGTCTTTCTCCTCTAGAAGTGAGGCCGAACCTGGCACTGCACAAACGAGCTGCGCGGACTCGAACAAGTGTCTTCACCTCCATGAACCCAGGTTCCTTGTCTGCAAGTCAGGGATGGCAGGCAGGGACCCTGGAGGCGGCACAACACGGAGAGAGTCCACCCTGGGTTTGGAGGGAGTCCAGCCTGGGTGCTCACCTTTGCTCCATCACAATCTTTCTTTGCAAGCTGGGGAAACAATGGGGCAGCAGGGCACCCGTTAGAGGGTCAAGGGATCAATTTAAAGGATCCTGACCAGCATTTAAAGATAGGAACAGTATTTAAAAAAATCATGACGTCCAGGGTGGCATTTCCCGAAGCTATGTTGGTGGGAAATGATTCCTTGCTGTGCATCGCGATCAGAAAGGTCTGGAAGCCAATAGACGGCCACCAGCCTCGCGCTGCTTTGCAGACCACCGTCGGGAATGTTCTGAGAGCGTCTGCCATTCAGACGCGGTCCCACCCCTCCCGGTGCAAACCCCCGTCTCGCGGCGGCGCGGCATTGGCGGGACTCCGCCGCCAGGGGGCGCCCGTGCCCCGCCGCGAGCGGGCTCGGCTCCGTCGGACCTTCCAGGCCCCGGCTTCCTTCTGGTCCAGCGTCGCCCGGAGGCTCCGGTTTGCTGGGGCTGGAGGCGCTGCGGCGAATATAGCTCCCCGAGCAGAGCGCGGTGGGAGGGCCTGGGGGGCCAGCAGGGGATGCGGCCGTCCTGCGGCCCGCGCCTCCCTTCTTCATTCCGCGGGGTTCACCCAATTCCCCTCTTTGTGCCCCAGACGGGGTAGCCGCTCCCAGAGCTTGCATCCCAGTGGGGAGGCCCAGCAAACACCCACGGTCACGACCCCGCCACCGCGGGGTCGCCTCCCTGCCTAGGGCTTTAGAGACTAAAGAAGTACGGGACAGCGCAGGGTGGAATCCCACCCTGCCCCCAACTTCCTATGTTACAGCTTGCTTAGCTTCTCAGTTTCCTCTGCTATAAAATGGGAAAATAGCACCCACCGCACAGGGTTGGCCTGAGCATTAAACGAGCCGATATCTGTAAAGCATTCAGAAGCAGTCTGGTATGTTTGTCAAAACAATTGCTACAAATTCCCATTTTACAGGAGAGAAAACTGAGGACCAGAGCAGGGTAGTGAATTGTCAAAGCCACATTTCAACCCTCTAGGAGGATCTCTGACCAGAGTCCAATGATTCTGAGTTCCAGCCTGGAGGCTTTGACTCTGCATTACACTTAGAGGAGGGAACCCAGGCCCCTTTGCATGGTGGACAGCAGACAAAGCCGGAGCGAACCCTCTAGCAGGAGCCAGACACCAGCCATGGCTGGGGGTGGGGAGTCAGGGTTGGACACAGAGTGAGAGCCTGTGTCTGGGTCAGTGGAATCATTAGACAAGTAAATAAATCCTTTTCTTCTTTTTTTTTTTTTTAAATTTATTTACTTTGAGAAAGGGGGGGAGGGGCAGAGAGGGAGAGAGAGAGAATCCTAGGTAGACTCCACACTGTTGGCACAGAGCCCTATGTAGGGTTTGAACTCACAAACCATGAGATCATGACCTGAGCTGAAATCCAGAGGCAGACGCTTAGCTGACTGAGGCACCCAGGCGCCCCTAAATCGTTTTCACATCATGAACTACAATCTTTTTAAAAATCTTTTTATTTTTGAGACAGGGAAACCGCGTACAAGCCAGGCAGGGGAAAAGAGGGAGGCGGACACAGAATCTGAAGCAGGATCCAGGCTTCGAGCTGTCAGCACAGAGCCCGATGCGGGACTTGAACTCATGAACCATGAGATCACGACTTAAGCTGAAATCAAGAGCTGGGCGCTTAACTGACTGAGCCACACAGGCGCCCCTTAAGATTTTATTTTTTAAGTGATCTCTACACCCCATGTGGAGCTTGAACCCACAACCCCGAGATCGAGAGTCATAAGCTCCACCCACGGGGCCAGCCAGGCACCCCTACAAACTATTCTTCTGAGAGGGAAGCAAAGGGAGCTTGGAACACGGAAGAGATGGCCAGGGGACAGGAAAACAGCTCAAGAATAAGAGAAGTTGCCTCACTCTTGGGTTTGTCCATGGAGGAAGGGTCCACGAGGCATGGAACACAGTTCTAGAAGTCGGAAAAGGCCCGGAGATGGGGCCTCCCCTGGAGCCTCTCCAGGGGGCAGGGGCAAAACAAATGCATTCTCTTACAGTTCCGGAGTCCGAAAGTCCACACTGAGTCTCACGAGGCTGAAATCGAGGTGTCACCAAGGGCTGGTTCTTTCTGGAGGTTGGCGGGGGGGGGGGGGGGGGAATCTGTTCCTTGCTCCTTGAGGTTCCCATCTCCCCCCGCGTCCTTCTTACAAGCTCATGATTACATTCAGGCAGCACCTGCATATCCTCTCCGTCCCGAGATCTTCACCCAAGTCCCCTTTGCCCTGCAAACTGCCACAGTCACAGGGTCTAGGGAGACAGTGTGGACATCTCTGAGGGCCGCTATTCTGTCTGCTGAATACTGTACCATCTTGAATCCTCCCCCTGGAGTAAGGCATTCTCTCTGATTTTCCGTCTGGGGGGAGGAGAGAGACACCCTCTCGGCCCCACCCCCTTGCCACCCCCTCCTTCTCTCCCTGGGCAATGCCACATCTCCTAGTCCTAGATGGCCTGCCCCAGCCCCCGGGAGCACAACTGAGACCCCAGGAGGAGTCTGGGGAAGTCCCGAGCTGACTCTGAACCTGCAAATCTTTAGCTTCTATACCGAAGCTCCAACAGGTGAATTCACCTGCGTGCCCTGAACTCACCTGGGGCAGCTCCAGGACTCCAGGGTTCAAGGGCTGTGAGGGGCTCAGGGTTCAGCTCTTCCCGGCCCAGCTCAGGCTCACAGGCACGTCCCCGTCAGCAACACAGATCAGGTGCAGCGATAACCGTCCCCCCCCCCCCCGCCTTTAAAACAAAAGGAAGTTTCTTATTTTATTTTTGAGGGACAGAGACAGTGTGAGCCAGGGAAGAGCAGAGAGAGAGAGAGAGGGAGACACCGAATCTGAAGCAGACTCCAGGCCCTGAGCTGTCAGTGCAGAGCCCGATGTGGGGCTCGAACTCACAAACCACCTGACCTGAGCGGAAGTTGGAGGCTAAACCCACTGAGCCATGCAGGTGCTCTAGAGATGCCCCTTTCAAGACTGGAAGAAATGAGGGGTGCGTGGGTGGCTCAGTAGGTTAAGTGTCTGGCTTTGGCTCAGGTCATGATCTCACAGTCCATGAGTTCGAGCCCCATGTGGGGCTCTGTGCTGACAGCTCAGAGCCTTGAGCCTGCTTCAGATTCTGTGTCTCTCTGTCCCTCCCCCACTCACACTCTGTTTCTCAAAAACGAATAGGTGTTAAATTTTTTAAAATTGTTTAATGTTTTATTTATTTTTGAGAGAAAGCATGAGCAGGGGAGGGACAGAGAGAGGAGACACAGAATCGGAAGACAGGCTCCAGGCTCTGAGCTGTCAGCACAGAGCCCGACGCGGGGCTCAAACTCACAAACTGTAAGATCATGACCTGAGCCAAAGTCGGATGCTTAACCAACTGAGTCACTCAGGTGCCCCTAAATTTTTTTAAAAAAGACTCAAAGATTCGGGGTTCCTGGGTGGCTCAGTCGATTAAGCAACCGACTTCAGCTCAGGTCATGATCTCATGGTTCATGAGTTTGAGCCCCACATCAGGCTCTGTGCTGACAGTTCAGAGCCTGGAGCTGCTTCAAAATTCTGTGTGTGTGTCTCTCTCTGTCCTGCCCCACTCGTGCTCTCTTTCTCTCTCAAAAATAAACATTTATTTTCTTTAAAATTTCTTTAAAAATAAAGACTCGAAGAAATGAGTCTCGCTGTACAGAACGAGTCAGGTGGTGGGGGATGGGCAGTCACTTCTGGGGCTTCTGTAATGAGGCAAAGGGCTCTAAAGGACACTTAATATTTTCATTATTATTGTTACGGAACCTGGTCTAGATCGCCGGCGGAAGAACCAAGCGGAGATCTCGGAAGGGAGAAGGTTTGTTTTACACCAGTGCGCTCAGAGGAGATCACTCTCCAGGGGTCTGAGGCTTGAGCAGAAGCAGAGGGGACAATTTATGGTTGGTTCCGGCAGCAAGTGGGGCGGGAAGGAAAACCCGGAGGGGAGTCTTCAGGCAGGGACTGGAATTCCCCTAGCGATCTGGTCAGCCACCTTCTATACAGATTTTTCCCTGGATTTATACATTTTTAAAAGATATTTATTTATTTTTGGAAAACGCAAGTGGGAGAAGGGCAAGAGAGTGGGACAGCGGATCCAAAGTGGGTTCTGCGCTGACGCGCCGACGGGCTGACGGCCATGAGCCTGACATGGGGCTCGAACCCACAAACCGCGAGATCATGACCTGAGCTGAAGTCGAATGCTCAACTGACTGAGCCACCTGGGCGACCCAATTCCCCTGCTTTTAAACATTTTATTTATTAAATATTTTTAAGTTTATTCATTTTTGAGAGAGAGAGACAGCATGAGTAGGGGAGGGGCAGAGAGAGAGGGAGACACAGAATCCGAAGCGGGCTCCAGGCTCTGAGCTGTCAGCACAGAGCCTGAAGCGGGGCTTGAATCTACAAACTGTGAGATCAAGACCTGAACCAAAGTCGGATGCTTCACCAACCGAGCCACCCACCCAGGCGGCCCCATGCTTTTAAGCATTTTGATAGCTCCTGTGCTTCCAGAAATATCTAACTAACACCGTCCCCAAGGGGTATATGGTCTCTCTCCATATTAACTTCTAAGGCTGGTTTCAAATACCTAGCGTGTGAACATATAGACACACACACATACACACACACAAATAGGCATCCTCACCCCATATGGACACATGAGTACAAAACACACACTCAGAGACCTGGACGTGCATGTGCACAGACAGACGCACACAGACAGACACAAAAGACCAGATAAATAGACACATACACGTCCAGATAAAGCAGACACACAAGACCGGCGCATACGGATGCACATTTGGGTGTTACGCATTGCGCGTCCGGGAGACTCTGCACCCCACGACTTCTCTCAGGAGGGGTGGCCTCTGTGTCCAGCCAGCTGGACTGCTTGTCAGGCCAAGGAGACCTGGAGGCAATGAACGATGCCTTCCGGGGGAGAGAACGGATTGGGGCTTCTCTCTTCCACTGGACACGGCCTGGCATCGGGTGACTCCTCGGTCCTCAGCACCCACAGCGTGTCAATGCCGCGGGGTCCTCCGTCCCTGGAACCCTGCCAGGCCCCCTCCTCACCCTCATTCTTTCTGCTTGTCTTTCGGAAAAGTGAGGAATTTTTAAAAATTTTTTATTTATTTTTGAGAGACAGAGAGAGACAGTGCGAGCAGGGTGTCTGGTCCTGCCCGGGCCGGCCGGCCTGCGCGGGCGGTAAATCGGGTCCGTTCCTGAAGGAGGGAGAGAGAGTAGGGCAGGAAGGGGCGCACAGAGAGTGAGGCAAGACAGCGATTTCTGATCAAGCCCGATTTATTAAAAAAATCCACACCAGGGGCGCCTGGGTGGCTCAGTCAGTTAAGCCTCCAACTTCGGCTCAGGTCAGATCTCACGTTCGTGGGTTCGAGCCCCGCGTCAGGCTCTGTGCTGACAGCTAGCTCAGAGCCTGGAGCCTGCTTCCGGTTCTGTGTCTCCTCTCTCTGCCCCTCCCCCTCTCATGCTCTGTCTCTCTCTGTATCAAAAATAAATAAAACATTAAAAAACATAAATTAAAAAAAAATCCACACCTATATAGGGTTTGGGGCGGGAAACTGACCCAGGTTAGTTGCCAGATAACAGAGTAAAATGGTTATTAGAAAAAGGGGAAACCGAAACTGAAACTCCAAACAGAATCAAAAGGAGAGCCCAGACTTGCGTCTGCGATGCTGGGCAGGGGTACTTGACACTGCATAAGTCCGAATGCGGTTGATCTTCTGTTCAATTTGGCTTCTCCTGTCTGGCCCAGCCTGGCTGTCTCCAATGCCTGGATCAGGAAATGCGCTCTCCTGGCCTCTAGATGTTAATCTGGTTTTTCTGGCCGGACCCCATAGGGAGTGACATATCCTTGTCTGAGGTGGCGGAACTCAGCAGCTCCCTACAGCAGGGGAGGTCAGAGAGAGAGGGAGACACAGAATCCGAAGACAGGCTCCAGGCTCTGAGCTGTCAGCACAGAGCCTGATGCGGGGCTCAAACCCCCCAACCATGAGATCATGACCTGAGCCGAAGCCAGGAGCTTAACCAACTGAGCCCCACAGGCGCCCCAAAGTGAGGAATCTCTTACTTAGTTTGGAAGAAGAAAAGTTTCAGGGGCCCATTTGCAATTCTGCAGAAATCAGAAACCTGACTCAAACCAAAGCAGAGAGAGTGAGCCTGGAGACAGTGTTCCTCTGTCCCCTGGCCACACGGCCTGCCCCGGGGGCCCTTTCGGGGCTGCTGTCTGTGGGACCCAGGCCGCGATGTGGACAATGTAGGAACAATAGCCACTGGAGGGAGGGGCAGGGAACAGTGCGGCCTTGGGTTTACAGCCAGGGGTTGGGGACATGCTGTGTGGTGTCCCTCTGGTACGTCCTGGGACCGTTTAGTTAGAAGTGACAAGTCGCCTCATGTTTGAGAGACAAATGGTTAAGGACAAGTGAGGAACTGGTTACAGATGAAAAGGAACTGGTGCTTTCTCTGTGCGGTTTCGGATTGTGCACATCCCGATTTCTTTTATGTGTTTTTGAAGATCTCAGTAATTTTCCAGTTTCCCCGACTTAGGCAAACTCCGGGCTGGGGCTCGCGGCGAGCAGCGCGCCGCGTGGCCACCAGGGGGCGCGCCGAGCCCCGGTCTGCGGACAGCCAGACGGCGGGCCGCTGGGCACCGCCTCTCCCTGGCCTCCTGCGCCCGCGCCTGAGGAGGGTGACAGATGTTCTGGAGGGTCCTCGGGACCGCCCTGCGGCTGGATGATGCACTAGAAGGACCTGAAGAACACAAACTGTCGTATGCATGGTGTATGTATGTGTGTATGTATTTAAATATTTTGTTTTTAAGTAATCTTTATGCCCAAAGTAAAGCTCGAATTTACAGCCTGAGATCAAGTCGCATGCTCTACCGATGGAGCCTGTTGTAGTCATGGTTTTTCACAGCAAAAGGATACAAATTAAAATCTGCAATGGTAGGGGTGCCTCATGGGCTTAGTAGGTAGAACATGTGTCTCTTCGACTAGGTTGTGAGTTTGAATCCTGCTTTCGGTGTGGAGCCTGCTTACTTTTTCTTTAGTTTATTTTTATTTATTTATTTTAATTTTAATTTTTTAAAAGTTTTAATGTTTTTTATTTTGTTTTGAGAGACAGAGAGAGACAGCGCAAGCAGAGGAGGGTCAGAGAGAGAGGGAGATACAGTATCTGAAGCAGGCTCCAGGCACTGAGCTAGCTGTCAGCACAGAGCCGACGCGGGGCTTGAACCCACGAACTGTGAGATCATGACCTGAGCCAAAGCCGGACGCTTGAGCCACCCAGGCGCTCCTATTTATTTATTTTTAAAGAGAGAGAGAGAGTGTGCACTAGCAGGGGAGGGGCAGAAAGAGAGACACACAGAATCCGAAGAAGGCTCTGAGCTGTCAGCACAGAGCCCGACGCGGGGCTTGAACTCACAAACTGTGAGATCATGACCTGACCTGAAGTTGGACGCTCAACCAGCTGAGCCACCCAGGTGCTACAAGGTGTGGAGCCTACTTAAAATAAGAATATAGAAATATATAAAAATACAGGGCACCTGGGTGGCTTAGTGGGGTTGAGTGTCTGACTTTGGCTCAGGTCATGATCTTGAGGTTTGTGGGTTGGAGCCCAGCCTCCAGCTCTGTGCTGACAGCTCGGAGCCTGGAGCCTGCTTCGGATTCTGTGTCTCCCTCTCTTTCGGCCCCTTCCCTGCTCATCCTCTCTCTCTCTCTCAAAAATAAATAAACATAAAAAAAAAAAGAGGCAGACGCTTAACCAGCTGAGCCACGCAGACACCTCCATGTCCTCTTGATGACCTTCCCAATAGCTAGTTAATGTCCAGTCTCCCTCAGGCTCGACTGGGGACTGGGCATGACTGGGGGGCACACCTGGGGGGACTGGGCATGACTGGGGGGGCAGTATAGACCTTCAGAGGTGCCTAGGGCTCCCACCTCTCAACTCGGCAATGCTCTGAGCAGATGGGGTGTGGGGGGTGGGAAGGATGAGGTGGGGGCTGGGGAAGATGTGATGGCCTGTGGTCCACGGTTCCAATTTCTCTGGCTCGTGCACCTTATCCCATTCGGGCTTCACTTACAAAACACAAATTCAAAGAGAAAATGATTAAGCATTTCAAGATGGGACCCTCAGAGCATCACACACCAAGCGTGAGGCCCTTCTGAGTGCGGGGACCCCATGGCCTTGCTCCTCGCCATGGAACTGGGAGCCTGTGCGGACTGCAGACAGACAGAAGTGGCCTGAGGCAGGCAGGGGGACTGAGTGCCTTTGGGAAGCAGGGGGCAGGGGAGGTGGGTGGGGCACTGGGTTCTCCTCTTTGTCTCCAGGCCCTGTATGGAGCAGATGTTTGCTTGATGAAAGAAAAGAAAGAAAAGAAAAGAAGAGAAAAAAAGAAAAGAAAAGAAAGAAAAGAAAAGAAGGAAGAAAGGAAGGAAGGAAGGAAGAAAGAAAAGAAGAGAAGAGAAGAGAAAATAAAAAGAAAGGAAAGAAAGAAAAGAAAAGAAAGAAAGGAGGAGGGAGGGAGGGAAGAAGGAAGGAAGAAAGGAAGAAAAGAAGAGATAAAGAAGGAAAGGCAGACAGAAAGAAAGGAAGAAAGAAAGGAAGAAAGAAAGAAGAGAAAATAAAAAGAAAGAAAAGAAAAGAAAGAAAGGAGGAGGGAGGGAAGAAGGAAGGAAGAAAGGAAGAAACGAAGAGATAAAGAAGGAAAGGCAGACAGAAAGAAAAAGAAAAAAGTAAGAAAGCAAGGAAGGAAGAAGGAAGGAAGAAAAGGAAAAGGAAAGAAGAAAGAGAAAAAGAAGGAAAAGACAGACAGACAGAAATGAAGGAAGGAAGAATCCCACCTCCAGGCCCCCACCTGAAGCCCCACTCCCCTGCTCCCCCGGGAGCCCCCACTGCCGGGACTGCCCCCCCTCCATGCTGGTGCAGGGCCGGCCTTGACTGCTGTCTGCCCCGTCGCTGTGTCTGTGAGAGGAGAAGTTGGAAGAAGGGATTCGCCAGGACACTGTGGTTCCCTCCCTGCGGTTCCTCTTCTGCAGTGCCCAGCCATTACCCGCCGCCCCCCCCCAAGCTTCCCCTTGGACTTCCTTCCAGGGCGGTCTGCACACCCCAAAGCCGGACCATCGGAGGGCAGGCGCAGCCCCGGGCCCCCAGATGCTGCTGCTGCTGCTGCCGCTGGTGTGGGCAGGTGGGGGGCCGGGGCTGGGGGGGAGCGGGCAGGGGCTGCGCCTGTCACCATCTCTGAGCCTTGGTGTGCCCCCAGGGTCCCTGCAGGAGAGTCCAGGGTTCAAGCTGCAGGGGTTTGTGACGGTGCAGGAGGGCCTGTGTGTCCACGTGCCCTGCACCTTCTCCCCGCCATGGGCTGATGGGCTGGCAAGAGCCCCCTGTTTATGACTCCTGGTTCCGGAAAAGCCATAATCCCAGAGGGGATGTTCTCATGGCCACGAGCAAGCCAGGCACGGGCCCAAAGAGGAAGAGCAAATTTTCATTTCATCTCGCCGGAGACCCCAGGGACAGGGACTGCTCCCTGAACATCACAGACGCCCACAGGGGACACAGAGGGAGCTACTATTTTCTCCTGGGAAAAGGCTCCATGAAACACGGTTACCAAAGCGACCTGCCCAACGTGACCGTCCAAGGTACAGAGGGTCCCCAAGAGTCAGGGAGGGGGGAGCTCGTCTTTGGGGGTGGAAGCGGACCCCCTATGGCTCACTTTTTTTAAAGTTTATTTATTTTTGAGGGAGAGAAAGCTCAAGTGGGGGAGGGACAAAGAGAGGCGGAGGGGGAGAGAGAGAGAGAGAGAGAGAGAGAGAGAGAGAGAGAGAGAATCCCAAGCAGGTTTCCTACAATCACCGCGGAGCCCCATCCAATGCAGGGGCGGAGACCATGACCCGAGCTGAAGTCAGATGCTTAACCGGCTGAGCCACCCAGGCGGCCTTGCTGCTCACTTTTAATTGGGGGGGAGGGGGGGAGACAGGGGAGTGTGGTCAGTTTAGGGACATGGGGGTCCCCTCTGGTCTGGTCTCTCCTCGCCAGCGCTGACGCAGACCCCGGATATCCGCATCAAGGAGCCCCTGGAGTCGGGCTGTCCCAGCCGCCTCTCGTGCTCTGCGCCCGGGGCCTGTGACGGGGTGACCCCCGTCACCCTCTCCTGGACGGGGGCTGCCCTCAGACCTCTGGGACTGGGCCCGGAGGCCTATAACTCCTCGGAGATCCTGCTTATCCCCTGCCCGCAGGACCACAGCACGAACCTCATCTGTCGCGTGACCTTCCCCAGGGCTGGTGTGAGCACCCAAAGCACCATCATGCTCAAAGTCTCCTGTGAGAGCGGGGGAGGGGAGGGGAGGGGAGGGGAGGCGGGGGGCAGGGCTCCGGTGCCTGCAGGTGCCTGCAGGGCCGGGCAGGGGGGCTCCGAGGGGCTGCAGGGAGGACACATTTCTATTCCCTTTTCTGATTCTATTCCCATTTCTTTTTTTTTTATTAAAAAAATTTTTTTTTAATGTTTTATTTATTTTTGATACAAAGAGAGACGGAGCATGAGAGGGGGAGGGGCAGAGAGAGAGGGAGACACAGAATCTGCAGCAGGCTCCAGGCTCTGAGCTAGCTGTCAGCACAGAGCCTGACGCGGGGCTCCAACCCACAAACGTGAGATCTGACCTGAGCCGAAGCCGTCCGCTCAACCGACTGAGCCACCCAGGTGCCCCTATTCCCATTTCTGTGGCTCCTGGGGGTGGGGTAGGGTCAGCTTTGACTCTATTCCTCACCGTGTCTCTGTCCAAGACGCCCCACAGAATCTGACCATCGGCATCTCCCGAGGAAATTGCACAGGTAGGTGAAGGGCCTCGAAGCCAGCGGGGAGGGCCAGGGTGGCAGGCAGTGGGCGCAGAGTCGGGAGGCTCCCCTTCCGCTGTGTGACCGGTTAGTTTTGCTTCCTAGCCGTTATATGCAAAGACTTGTCAAATTCATGCACGTTATGAAGAATCACCATGAAATGAGCACCTTGGTGCTCAGCGCCCAGGTTTAGAACTAGAACAGGGGCGCGTGGCTGGCTCAGTCGGCGGGGCGTGAGATCAAGAGATCTCAGGGTTGTGAGTTCGAGCCCCATACTGGGCATAGAGGCTACTTAAAAAAAAGACAAAGAACAGCAACCCCACTTTTGGAACACCCTAAATGTTCCTTCTAATTTCAGCCCCTTTCATATGGCCTCAGAGAAAGCTATTAGACTGGATGCTGTGTTATCATTCTTTCTATTTAATTTAATTTAATTTAATTTTTATTTTTATATTTTAAAATATTTTTTAATGTTTTTTATTCATTTTTGAGACAGAGAGAGATGGAGCATGAGTGGGGAGGGGCAGAGAGAGAGAGGGAGACCAGAATAGGAAGCCGGCTCCAGGCTCTGAGCTGTCAGCACTGAGCCCGATACCGGGCAGGGCTTGAACCCACGAACTACGAGATGACGACCTGAGGAGAAGTCTGGCACTTAACTGAGCCACCCAGGTGCCCCTATTTATTTAGTTTGAGAAAGAGAGAGAGCATGAGTGAGCCAGAGCGGGGGAGGAGCAGAGACAGAGGAAGAGAGAGAATTCCAAGCAGGATCGACAAGGGGGTCGTCTCTCGAACTGTGAGATCATGACATTAGCTGAAACCAAGAGTCAGATGCTTAACCGCCTGAGCCACCAGGTGCCTCTATTTTACTTTGTTTTTGATGAAGGTATAATTGATGAATAAATTGCATATATTTAAAGTGTACGAGGTGATGATCTGATATAGGTACAGTCGATCTGTGTAGATTTGACACACGTTTACACTGCGACAGGATTCTACACTGCACTCAGTCTAGTAAGTTAGGCCACCCATGTATCTCCTCCTTCCTCACCATGTTACCAAATATGTTGGAATCTCCACACGATATTTGGTTTCCAGCGTTTTTGAAAGCTTACGTGACTAGGACTGAAACATACATGTTCCTCTCTGACGTCGGAGTTAATCTTTTTAGGTTGAAATTCAACTCACATCCCACAAAATCAGCCCTTTCAAAGTGAGCAATTCGGGGGGCGCCTGGGTGGCTCAGTCGGTTAAGCCTCCGACTTCGGCTCAGTCAGATCTCACGGTTGTGGGTTTGAGCCCCGTGTCAGGCTCTGTGCTGATAGCCAGCTCGGAGTGTGGAGCCTGCTTCCGGTTCTGTGTCTCCTTCTCTCTCTGCCCCTCCCCCTCTCATGCTGTCTCTCTCTGTATCAAAAATACATAAAACGTTAAAAAAATTAAAAAAAAGTGAGCAATTCGGTGACGTTTGGGACATTGTAATGTTGTGAACCCAGCACTGTATCGAGTTCCAAGGCGTTCCCATCCCCCTCCCCCCAAAGCCCCGTACCCAGTCGCAGTTACGCCCCATTTCCCGCCCCCTGCAGCCCCCGGCCACTTATCTCCTTTCTTTGACCATGAATTTGCCTTTTCCGGATACTTTATATACATGGAATCCTACAGCATGTGGTCTTTTGGTCTGGCTTCTTCCACTTAGCGTGTTGTTTTCTTTTATACATATAAATCTATCTATATATCTATACTGAAATCGAAATAGAAATCGATATCTATATTGATGGATAGATTTTTTTGGGGGGACATCTGGGTGACTCAGTCACTTAAGAGTCTGACTCTTGATCTTGGCTCAGGTCATGCTCTCATGGTGTGTGAGTCTGAGCCCTGCATCGATTGGGTTCTGCGCTGACCCTGTGGAGCCTGCTTGGAGTTCTCTCTCCCCCTCTCTCTCTTGCCCGTTTTTGTTTATTTATTTAGTTTTGAGGGGAAGGGCAAAGAGAGAGGGAGAGAAAGAGGATCCCGAAGAGGCTCCCTGTCTCCAGTGTGTGAGGCTGGACTCGGGGCTTAACCCCACGACCCGTGAGATCATGACCTGACCCGAAATTGAGTTGGACGCTGAACCAAGGGAGCCACGCAGGCGCGGCGAGCCTGGTGCTTTGAAGGTTCATCCACTTTGTAGCATGTGTTAGTTCTTCACTCCTTTTTAGGCTGTGTATTATCCCATTGCTTGGATAGGCCACCATCCGTCCATCTGCGAATGGACATTTGGGTTGTTTCCACCTTGGGGCCACTGTGGACAGCGCTGCTCTGACCGATTCCGTACCGGGGGCAGCCTGACTTCTTGTTTCCAGTTCTTTCGGATCTCTTGCCAGGAGTAGATTTGTGGGGTCATAGCTGCCCTGACTTCTCTTTTCTTCTTTCTTAATTTTTTTTTGCGTTTTATTTTTTTAAGAGACAGAAAGGGACAGAAAGTGAGCAGGGGAGGGGCAGAGGGAGAGGGAGACACAGAATGCAAAGCAGGCTCCAGGCTCCAAGTTGTCGGCACAGAGCCCCGTAGTGGGACTCGAACCCATGAACGGTGAGGTCATGACCTGAGCTGAAGTTGGATGCTCAGCATACTGAGGCACCCCTCACATTCCACTTTTAATGGGCACTTAAGTTGCCCACGGATTTCAGTTGTCATAATGCTGCTTCAGACATTCCCCTGGTCAACAGAAGAGCATTTCTTCAGGGCACGCAGATTCCCCAGGGATCTCGTGACAATGCAGATGTGACTCAGGAGGTGTGAGTGGCCTCTGGTTCTGCATTCGTTGTTGGTTTTTTTTTATGTTCATTTTTGAGAAAGAGCGAGAACACTCAGGTGCGCACAAGCGTGAGCAGGGAAGGAGCAGAGAGAGGGGAGGACAGCGGACCTGAAGTGGGTGCTGTCCTGACAGCGGGGAGCCTGCTTGGGATTCTCTCTCTCCTTGCTCTGCTCCTCTGCTCTCACCTCCCCCTGCTGGATTGCACGTGCTCTCTCATTCTCTCCCAAGATAAAGAAATGAACTTAAAAAATAAAAAGGGAATGTAGTACTGACAGGTGCTACAAGGTGGATCAGATACACAAAAGCCCGCACGGCAATTTTATTGAGATACAATGTCCAGAACAGACAGATCCTTAGAGACAGATTAGGGGTTGCCAGGGGCTGGGGGGTGCGAGCAATGGAGGGGGCAGCTGAGGGGTGCAGGGTTGTTTTGGGGGGTGATGAAATGTTCTGAAATTGACCGTGGTAATGGTTACCACAGGACTCTTTAAGTGGATTGTATGGTGTGTGAGTTATATCACAATAAAGCTGCTTAAAAAACTGCTTGTGGAGGGCACCCGGGTGGCTTAGGCCTTCAGCGGCAGACTTCCACTCAGGTCACGATCTCACAGTTGGGGGGTTCGTGCCCCTAGGGGGCTGTGTGCTGACAGCTCAGAGCCTGGAGCCTGCTACAGATTCTGTGTCTCCCTCTCTCTCTGCCCCTTCCCTGCTTGTGCTGTAGGGTTCTCTCTCTCTTTCTTAAAAATAAACATTAAAAAAAAAATTAACCTACCTGTGGAGATCCCTTCCCAACTTAGGAAAAATGGAGAGGAGAAAGAAATAGCAACGGGGCTTCGGAGCCTCAGGCCTGGACTGGGGGTGCTCATGCTCTCTCTATTCCCCGCCCCTCCCTGCCGCCCAGAGCTGAAGTACCTGGGGGATGACTCCTGGAAGGGGAATCTCTGCTCCTGGTCTGTGTCGCAGACAGCAACCCTCCGGCCACACTGAGCTGGGCCCTGGAGAGCCGGGCTCTGAGCCCCTCCCAGCCCTGGAGGCCCGGGGTCCTGGAGCTGCCCCGAGTGGAGTCGGGGCATGAAGGCAAATTCACCTGCCGAGCTCAGCACCCTCGGGGCTCCCTGAGGGCCTCCCTGCATCTCTCTGTGGTCTGTGCGTGTGGGGACCCCCGGGGGTGGGGGTGGGGGGACGCCAGAGGCCTGGGGAGCGGAGGCGCCGCTGACCTTGCCACCACCCCCCCCACAGACCCGCCTCGGCTGCTCAGCCCCTCCTGCTCCTGGGAGGGCAAGGGGCTGCGCTGCACCTGCTCCTCCAGAGCGAGGCCAGCCCCCACCCTGCGCTGGCGGCTGGGGGAGGGGCTGCTGGAGGGGAACCACAGCAACGCCTCCGCCTCCGTGACCATCACCTCCAGCTCCGCGGGGCCCTGGGCCAACAGCTCCTTGAACCTCACTGGGCCGCTGGGCTCCGACCTCAGACTCAGCTGCGAGGCCCGGAATGCGCACGGGGCCCAGAGCGCCGCCGTCCTGGTGCTGCTGCCAGGTCTGGGGGCTGTCGGGGAAGGGTGAGGGGGCAGAGAAAGGAGTCTGGTCCTAGAAAAGATGGTCTGGGTGGGGGTGGGGCTGGGGTCTGGATGGAAAGGGGTGAGAGAGAGGAGGAAGCCTGCAGGACAGAGTCCTGGCTTTCTGCTGGTTGGGGGGTGAAGTGCATGAGAGCCCAAGTTTGCTGCGGGAGGAGAGGACACAAGGGTCCTGGGGCTTGAAGGGGGGGTCACCCGAAACCCCACTCCTCTGCAGGGAGGCCTCCGCTTGGGGGAGGATTTGTTCTGGGGGCCGTCAGGGGTGCTGGTGTCGCTGGCCTGCTCAGTCTCTGTCCTTGCCTCCTCTTCTTCATGTGAGTGTCCCTGGGAGAGCGGGCAGGGGCGCAGGATGGAAGGGATCTGTGTCCTGGGGTCCCAGGCGGCCCCAGTGGGAGGAGCCGGATGGTGCCCAGGCTGTGAGATTTGGTCACTGGGGTGAGAATCAAAGCAGGGTCTGTTGCCACCCTGATCACGCCTGTCCTCACGGTTCGGCAGCTTTGCGCGTCCCCTCCTCCGGCTGTGCTCAGCCTCATAAGCAAGGGACAGCAGCTCACTCCAAGCTCGGCGTCACGCGGCTGACAGGCCCCGGCCTCCCCCTCAGAGTGAAGACCTGCAGGAAGCAGACACCAGACACAGCGCCTGGTGGCAAGGAAGCTGCCTGCACGTTGGGTCCCATCTCCCGGGTGAGTGCTCAGCCCTCTGTGCGTCAGTGAGTGCTGAGCCCATGTGGCCGCCACCCTGGGATGGCCACGGCCATATCCCTCTAGAGATGACTTAAGTCATCATGCCCCACACAGGCTTTTGCTCTCGGGTCCCCATCAACTCAGTCACCCAGTCCAGCGACCTGGGAGTCGCTTGCCCCTCCTTCCTCTCTGTCCTCCCTAACACAGGATGCCAGGGAGACCCCACCCCCAAATAATTACTGTCTACTACAAAGTCCAGGGGGTCCCCAAGACACTCTCGGGTTCAATAACTCACCAGAAGGACTCAGAACTCACAGAAATCTGTTGGACGCCAGGTTAGTTTATTACAGGGAAAGGATGCCCCCCTTTGGGGAGGGGCGCCTGGGGGCCTCAGTCGGTTACGTGTCGGACTTCGGCTCAGGTCAGGTCATGATCTCACAGTTGGTGAGCTGGAGCCCCCCATCGGGCTCATTACTGTCACCACAGAGCCGGCTTTGGATCCTCTGTACCCCCTCTCTCTCTGCCCCTACCCCACTTGCTCTGTCTCTCAAAAAGTAAATAAAACACTAGAAGAATAATAAAACAGCCAAGGGGAGAGTCCAGGGGAATTCCGAGCATGGACCTCACTGGCTCTCTTTCCCAGTCTCGTAGACAGCTTATTTTCCCCCCGGCACTGATGTGTGACAAGAGGCGGGGGTCGGGGTCGGTGGGTGGGTACCACGCCCCAGGGACGCTCACACTGGCCTCGGGTCCAGGGTTTCTATCGGAGGGTTGGTCACGCTGTATGACTAACCGTTGTTACTTCGTCTCCAGCCCCTCGAGATAGAAGTCAAGCTGACTGTGTGGCCCAAGCCTCACCATAAACCACGTTAACAGAAACTGTTTGCTGTGGCCAAAGGCCCCAGGGGTACAGAGAGACATTTCTTCTGTCAGGCAGGACAGTCCATTGGCTTAGAGATTCCCTTCCAGGTGCTGGGCCCAAGGGTCAAAGCTTTCTGTGGGCTCCGTGAACGCTCTGCTGCACAATATCCTTTGATTTTTAAAAAATGCTCATTTATTTTGAGAGCAGAGTGCAAGTGGGGGAGGGGCAGAGAAAGAGAGAAAGAGAAAGAGAAAGAGAGAGAGAGAGAGAATCCCAAGCAGGTTCTGAACTGCCAGCCCAGAACCAGATGCAGGGCTCAATCCCACAAACCGTGAGACCATCGTGACCTATGCCAAAATCAAGAGTCGTTGCATAGGGGGATTCTGAGGGGCGTAATCAGTTAAGCAGCTAACTTGGGCTCAGGTCATGATTTCACGGTTCATGAGTTGGAGTCCCACGATGGGCTCTGTGCTGACGGCTTGGAGCCTGGAGGAACCTGCTTCGGATTCTATGTCTCCCTCTCTCTCTCTGCCCCTCCCCCACTCGTGCTCGCTCTCTCTCAAAAATGAATAAATATTAAAAAAAAAAAAGTCAGACACTAAACTGAGCCACCCAGGCGCCCCAACATTGATTTTAATTGATTGTAATGTTCATGCTACGATTTTGGTCCAGTGCTGGCCTAAACTCCTGAGATGCCAGGTGGTCCCTGAGGGCAGTTCGGTTCTTAGAAAAATCCCTGTCCTCCTTGCACCGCCCACCCCACTCCTGTGCAACTTGCTATCAGACAGTAGTATAGCTGACTACTACTTTCATGTCGACGTCCCCCGCTGCAAGCTCTGGGAGGTAGTGGATGAGGTCTGCTTTGTTCCCCGCTGAATTGCCAGGGCCTGACACCGCGCAGCTGTTCATAAGGCTGCGGCACTGGGGCCACAACAATTAAACGTGTGATTTGGGGATATTTACTTAGCCTCAGTTTCTCCACCTGATGAATGGGGCTCATTGTGCCTCCCTCATGGCTTCAGTGAGGAATCTAGGAGTCTGGCGATGATTACCAAGGGCGAGGGATTCTTACTCTCCAATATGTATTGATTGAATGAATGAATGAATGGGGGAGCTCAGTCAGTGTTTGCGGAATGAATAGATAACAGACTAAGCGCTCAGCGTCCAGGCTTGCTCGTGCATCCCCCTCGCTATTTGCCAGCTCCCGTCATCCTAATGTGACGCCCTTCTTTGCCCCCCACCCAGGGTTCCTAGGGCGATTACCTGTCAGGCACCCACCTAGACAGCCCGCCCCCAGCCGGGGCCGCTCCCACCTCGGAGGAGGAAGATGAACTCCACTACACTTCTCTCATTTTCCGTGGGCTGAAGCCCCGGACCGACCGCTCCGGACCTGGAGGCCACCAGCACCACCGAGTATTCAGAGATCAAGTCTGCAAGTGACGCCTCCCGCAGCTCCTGCATCCTCGGGCTGGAGGCCTCGGGGACAACTCCTGAGTGACTAGTTTCCATGGAAACGGATTGCCAACCGGTGGAGGGGCGGCCACCTGTGTGGTGATGGGCAGATCTGGGCTTGGATTTCAGCCCGTCACCAAGTAATGACAAGCCTGAGTTGTAGCAAGTCACTTTACCTCTCGGTCCCCGCTCTGTAACGTGGACGCGACAAACCTAAGGCAGCGGCAAGAACCGTGAAGGGTCTTCCCTGCAGAGAGCACCTTCCCCGCGGTCACTGCCCGACCAGGTCAGGAGGATCCCCACCAGGCTGCCGGCCCCGCCCCTGCCCCCCTCCTGCCCCCTCCCCTCCGCCCCCGCCCCCGGGCTGTTTTCTCACAACACTCTGAGCCTGCTTTCTGGAAACCCAACTCACGCATTGTATCCACACGGAAAATCATTCCCGGATTTTCTGAACTAAACGACAGGTTACATACCCTCCTTCTTTGTACGTCCCCGATTTTTGGTTCTCCTTACAGTTTCTTCTTCTTGTAGACTTCGCTTAGAAAATTCTTTGCCCTGGGGCGCCTGGGGGGCTCAGTCGGTTGAGCGTCAGGCTTCGCTCAGGTCATGATACGCGGTTTGTGGGTTCGAGCCCCGCGTCGGGCTCTGTGCTGACAGCTCAGAGCCTGGAGCCTGCTTCGGATTCTCTCTCTGTCCCTCCCGTGTTCACACTGTGTCTCTGTCTCTCAAAAATAAATGTTAAAAAAATTTTTTTTAAAGTGTTTCATTGACAGTGTAATGTGTTAACCTTAAGATAAAACTGTCAACTACTTAACTAGCAAAATGCGTTTGTTGGGGAAGAAAAGAGAACTGTAACGCGGACGCACGAACCACCACAAAACCGAAGGCAAGTCTGCAGAACAAAGCAGAGGCACGCTTTTAAGGGAGAAAAGGGGCAAATGGGAAAGGCTGTTATAATCTGAAAGCCCGTTGGAGTAAACGGGGGCATTGGAAGTATACTGGCTTCTCATTGGCTGGTGCTTGGGGGAGGGGCGGGAATAAGAAAAGCCTCTCCCCGTCCCACTGGGGTAGTAGAGTGGGTGTCCCGTGCAAGGTCGACTCCGTGCAACGTAAAGTCCACCTCTTCTGGTTGGGTCTACAATTGACCACGAGTGGTAGTGCGTTAGAGCTCTCCCTGAGGAAATTTCCAGACTTCACTGTAGTGAGGTTTCTTGTTATTAATTTTCACTACAGTTTTTACAGTGGTCATATCCAATTTCTTTCCATTGAATGTTCATTTAATTTCTTCTACTGTGTCCATTAATGAGAAAACACGCCCAATCTTAGCATTATGAGCCAATACAGGGAAAATGTATTGCCCTAAGGTTAACTGCTCTTCAAATATGATGTGTCAGTGGGCGCCTGGCCAGCTCAGTCAGTGGAGCATGTGACTCCTGAGTTCCGGGTCGTGGGTTCGAGCCCCAAGTTGGACGTAGAGATTACATATGTGTAAAAATCTAAAAAATACATATCTGATGTGTCGAATTCTATCTTTCCCGGCACAATTTGCTGCATCTCTCGATCAACGACTTTCTAAAAATGGTGTCTACTGACAAAATAAATGCATTTGTTCTCATTTTTTATTCTCTTTTTTTCTTCAAAACCATACAGGATAATTGCATTTGTCCTCATGCTGGTGCTTAGTTACATTAATGTAAAAAAGAAAATTCTTCAGGAATAAAATTTCTTTGAAAGGCAGGAATTACCCACTTTAAGTCAGAAATTTTCTTCTTGTCCTAAGTAATATCGCCTTTAAGAACAGTATTGAGAGGGCAGTAAGTGGGTGGCTCAGTTGATTAAGTGCTTGACTTCAGCTCAGGTCATTATCTCTTGGTTTGTGGGTGCAAGCCCCGCATCAGGTCCTGTGCTGACGGCCCGCAGCCTGGAGCCTGCTTCGGATTCTGTGTCTCCCTCTCTCTCTGCCCCTCCCCTGCTTGCACTCTGTCTCTGTCTCTCTCAAGAATAAATGAACATTATACAACAACAAAAGAATAGCATGGACACATAAAAAGACACATTTTTCATCAATCCTTTCTTCAACACATTCAAGACATTCTTGTAAACACGGACACTTGGGGCACCTGGATGGCTCAGTTGATTAAGTGTCAGAGTCTTGATTTCGACTCAGGTCATGATCTCCTGGTTCATGAATTCAGGCCCTGTGTTTGGCTCCTTGCTGACAGTGTGGAGCCTGCTTGGGATTCTCTCTCTCCCCCCTGCCTTGTGCTGCCCCTCCCCCACTTGCTCCCCCCCTCTCTCAAAATAAATAAACTTAAAAAACCCACAGAGCACTTAACACCGTTTTCTTTCAATTAGCATAATCCTATTGCTAATCAGATACTGGGAATTATTCTTTAAAAATTATGTTTTAATGTTTATTTATTTTTGAGATATCTAGAGAGAGACAGAGAATGAGCAGGGGAGGAGCAAAGAGAAGAGACACAGAATCCAAAGCAGACTCCAGGCTCTGAGCTGTCAGCACAGAGCCCAACACAGGGCTTATACTCACGAGTTGTGAGATCATGACCTGAGCCGAAGTCAGATGCCTAACTGACTCAGCCACCAGGTGCCCCCAGATATCGGGAATTATAACTAAATAATAAAACAGGCTTCCTTTCATGGATTATTTTTTTTAAAGATTTTGAGTAATCTCTACACCCAGTGTAGGGCTCAAACTCACAACCTTGAGATTAAGAGTTGCAGACTCCAGGGGCGCCTGGGTGGCTCAGTCGGTTAAGCCTCCGACTTCGGCTCAGGTCAGATCTCACGTTCGTGGGTTCGAGCCCCGCGTCAGGCTCTGCTGACAGCTAGCTCAGAGCCTGGAGCCTGCTTCCGGTTCTGTGTCTCCTTCTCTCTCTGTCCCTCCCCCTCTCATGCTCTGTCTCTCTCTGTATCAAAAATAAATAAAACATTAAAAAAAAAAAGAGTTGCAGACTCCAACCCCTGAGCCAGCCAGGCATCCCTCTGGCTTATTTTAAAAATCGAGAATTTTTACATGAAAACCAACTTGACAATAAACTCTAAAAGAAAATAAAAAGAAGCCTGTCTAAAAAAAAAAATCAAGAATTTGGGGGGCTTCTCTTCAGAATTAAAATATAATCCCAGTGCTTCAAATAAACAAACTGAAGGTTTTCTCACCTTTTTAAAGGGAGCCACTGGGGGTTTTGATGAGAGAGAATTGAAAAAATACTGGCAACAAATCGTAACAAGCATTAACCCCTCAGTTCCAACAGCGTTAAGGCTAAGTATGAAAACAGTTTCCGGGGTGTCTGGGTGGCTCAGTTGGTTAAGTGTTTGATTTTGGCTTAGGTCATAGTCTCATGGTTTATGAGTTCAGGTTCTGCATTGGGCTCTCTGCTGTCCATGCAGAGCCTGCTTGGGATCTTTTGTTCCCTTCTCCCCTGCTCATTCAAGCACTCTCTCTCCAAAATAAATATTAAAAAGAAAAAAAATTCCTGTCCCCTCAATGTCAGTAGAGGAGCCAGCAGTGGTGTTTGATTGGCATTGTGTTGAAAGGCCAGCCAAGGGGCGCCTGGGTGGCTCAGTGGGTTGAGTGTCCGACTTCGGCTCGGGTCATGATCTCACAGACTGTGGGTTCAAGCCCTGCATCGGGCTCTATTCTGACAGTTCAGGGTCTGGAGCCTGCTTCAGAATCCGTGTCTCCCTTTCTCTCTGCCCCTCCCCTGCTCACTCTGCCTCTCTCTCTCAAAATAAAATAAAGACATAAAAAAATTTAAAAAAGAAAAAAAAAGGCCAGCCAACATCTGCCTCTTTCATAAACGTCCATCAAAATCGGGACTTACAGGATCTCCATCACAAGCGGTACCTTTTTTCCTGTGAAATTCCAACTTGCTGTGAAAAATAAGACAACAGCTTCCGAACGGAGTTGCTCGCGCTAAGCCCCGTGTCGCCAAGCCCAGCTTTCCAGTTTCGGCTCCCGCAGACGTGGAAGCTAGATGCGTCACTCAGGAGGCTCGATCTGCTGAGTCAGGGGATCTGCCTGGCGGACCCCCTGGAGGAAAGCGACCTTGTAACAGCCAACCTGCTCTTTGGCCTCATAGAACTTCCTCGGTCCTGCTCCCTCTGCCCGTTAAAGTCTTTCACACAGTACAGCTCCAAGGAGCGCCTTTCTAGTTGCTCAGTGGAATTTCGTTATTATTTTGTTATATGTATTTTTAAAATGTGTATATATTTTTGAGAAAGAGGCAGACAGAGAGCAAACAGGGGAGGGGCAGAATGAGAGGGACACACAGAACCCGAAGCTGGCTCCAGGCTCTGAGCTGTCAGCACAGAGCCTGATGTGGGGCTCGAACCCACAAACCGTGTGATCATGACCTGAGCTGAAGTTGGACGCTGAAGGGACTGAGCCACCCGGCGCCTTAAGCAAAGTTACTTCTTATGCAAAGGGAAGGACTTATGCAAAGGGAGACACAGCACATACCTGCGGTGCTGAAGGCCCGGAGGCGTCCTGCAGTAAAAATGATTTAAAAAAGCCCCACCACCAGCACCTGCACCACAAACTTCTAAGTTCGGGCCAGGGTCTAGTTTGGGCGCAGAGGACAGAGAGTGGGCTCCGGCTGCCATCAAGCACATGGTGGCGTGTGAGTCATTCCGCTCCCGGGGGCCCTGTGAGTCTCATCTAGCGCAGAGGACAGCACGCCCCTCTTTCAGAGGTGGGGGACGCGCTGCCACAACCCACAGGGTCATGAATGGGGCTCTGCAGACAAAGGCGGGTCGGGGACAGTGTAGCCGGTGTCCTAGACGTGCAATTCTCTCGCTGCCTGAGTGGCACCGGGTCCCGGCTGATGAGGGCGGAGGACAGAGGGGCTGTCGGGACTGGGCAAGGGCACTAGGGCCCGGGTGATGACTCCGAAACCATCCTGTTACCCGATTTGAGGCCCTGAAGGGCAGCTGAAGTCTGTTCTTTTGGGGACTCATGAAGAGAGGTTTTGAGCAGGTTTTCACATGAGCTTTCTCTCTTGAGGAGGAACAACCCCTTCTGGAAAGTGCGACATGCGCCTGCTTCCACCCAGAAAGTGATCATCAGTCGGCCAACCTCCCCTGCCTACCTCGGTCAGGCAAGAACCAGGGTGAATCCGAGCAGCTCCTCCCTGACCCGGCCCCTGGCCTCCCCACTCCAGAGTAATGGTGGACGATTCCAGATCTTTAAGACCAAGTCCGGGGGTGAGTGTACCCTCCGTGCTTTGAACCCCTTCCGGTCTAGTCACTGGTGGGGCTGCCTCTGAGGTCTCTCCCCAGGCCCCCCCTTCCTCCAGCCACTGCCTGGGCCCCATGCTCCCAGGGGCGCGGCTACGCCAGCCTCCTCCGTAGTCACTCCGTCCAGCCTCTCTGTAAAGGGACCTCCGCCCCTGGGCCCCTGGGTCTCCGTCACAGCCCCGCGCCTTTTCCCCAGCATGTGCAACGCAGCTCAGTCACCCCGTTTAAGGCCTCCCTTTCCGCCGGACTGGGGGTCCCGTGAGCTCAAGGACCTCGCGGTGTCTCGTTCATCAGGGTCCTCCGTGCAGCGTGACGTGTGTCACACAGCCCAGATTCAAGGAACACCTGCTGGATATTTGTCGAATAAAAGGGAGGACAGATGTATGGACGGAGAATGAGCGGATGGAGGAAAGGCTGAAGGGGGGGCGGGAGGGTGGATGGTGGCGAAGTGTGCGGAGGACGGCTGGGCACATCAGCGGACAGGGGGACGGGTGGGTGACTGGCTGGATGCCTGGATGGACACACGGAGGGCTGAATAACTGGGCGGTTGGCTGGGCGCGTGGGGGAACGAAAGAGCGGGTGGCGGGATGAATGGATGGGTGAATAAATGGCTGGCTGGAGGGTGGACGGGTATCTGCGTGAACCTTTGGACGGAGGGTGGATAGACGGAGAAAACAAGCCAACTTCTCCAAAAGGAACTTCTTTCGTGGATACTCTGCTCTCCAAGCTCCAATGAAACAATTTATTGCCAAAGCATAGTGGGGCCAACGGTAGCAGGAAGGGTGCCCACCGAGGGGGCTGCCTCACCCCGGCCATGAGCCGGGGTCTTCTCTGTCCACAACCACAGAGGCCGGCGGGAGATGATGGCTGAAAGGAAGGGACGGTCGAAAGGAGGAATTCACATTATCTGGAGCCTAACTGCTGGGTTCCCTGACGCTAATCAAGACTGATTCATAGTGTTGCTTAAAGAAGCAGCAGGCATGCACATTCAAGGGATCCTTCTAGAAGCATATCTGTGATACTACAGCAGGCCTTGAGTCACATTTCTTGTCTGGGTTTTTTTTCTAGTTCAAACCTTGCATCGAAAGTTCTGGAAGACAATAAAAACAGCTGTTAGTGTCCTAGTCATTTAAGGAGCTCCTACCGGCTGTTTCTAGAGACTGGCAATTCTACCATGAACAAGAACTTGTGTTGGACTTATGATCTGGGGGAGGGGTACGGATGTTACAAACTGACTTCCCTCTGAAGGGGACAGGCTGTGCGGAGAACAGGGGAGGTGATGGAGGGGGGGCACTGGGGCCGTGAGGGAAGGCCCAGGTCTGAGCGTCAATGACAAGGAGCCAGTCGTTCAAAGATGAAGGGGGGGCGCCTGGGGGGCTCAGTCAGTTAAGCATCCGACCTCGGCTGAGGCCACGATCTCACAGTTCATGAGTTCAAGCCCCATGTGGGGCTTTGTGCTGACAGCTAGCTCAGAGCCTGGAACCTGCTTCGGATTCTGTATCTCCCTCTCTCTCTGACCCTCCCCTGCTCGTGCTGTCTCTCTCTCTCAAAAGTAAATAAAAATATTTAAAAAAATTAAAGATGAAGGGAAAAAGTGTCCCAGACTGTGAGAATGGCAAGTGCAAAGGTCCTGAGGTGGGATCAAGCTTGTCGGGGTTTAGGATCTGAGGGGTGGGCAGGATGGCTGGCACAGAGTAGACGGGGGAGGAGGGAGAGGAGGAGGGGGTTCAGCCACGCAGGCCAAGGCAAGGAGCTGCCATAAAGCAAGAGGTGAGCTTCAAATTACCCCAAGGTCACCAGGCTCCTTGCCTGGAGTCCCCTTATCAACCTCCCAAGTAAGGGACGGGCCTGCTACTTACTCGGTTTCAGACCCAAACCATAGCGATCCCGAAAGGAGCTGTTAAGTTTCCAGTTTTTTTTCCCTAATGTTTTATGTATCGTTAAGAAGGAGAGAGACAGAGTGTGAGCAGGGGAGGGGCAGAGAGAGAGAGGGAGACACAGAATCCAAAGCAGGTTCCAGGCTCTGAACTGTCAGCACAGAGCCCGATGCGGGGATTGAACCCACCAATTTTGAGATCATGACCTGAACCGAAGTCGGGACGCTCAACCGACCGAGCCACCCAGGCACCCCAGGTTTCCAGTTTTAAAATTCCCATTGCACTGGGGGGACAGGGAGGCGCCGCAGGACAGGTGGCCCGAAGGGAAGCCTGAGTCTCCGTGGTAAATACGGGTGGAGTCTGTGCCCCTGGCCAGCACAGGGCAGGAAGGAAGGCACACAGAAGCCAGGCAGCTGAGCCCCGACAATGATGACAGGGGACCGCACTAGCGACCTCCTCCAGGGAGATCCCGGGAGAAGGGCAGAGGCGGAGACCTGGAGGAGAAGGCTGAAGGAGACTGGCGACCGCCTGGAGGGACAGGGTGTGGGGGAGGGGTGCCGAGGGCGGGGGCGGGGCGGGGTGGGGGCTCCCGGACAGCCAGGGGGATGGAGCATCTGTCTGCTGAGCTGGAGTGACCAGCAGCGGGCAAGGTCTGAGGTGGACAAGGTCACGGCTTTGCTTTTGCAGGGACTCTCTGGTGGTGGGGGGTGGCTGGGCATCGTGGGGTGCTGCGTGGTGCCCCCAGCCTCTGCCCACTCGATGCTGGCAGCACCCTTTCCCCAGTCGTGACAACTGAGAGTGTCCCCAGACACCCCCTGCGGGCAACAAGGCCTCCATCTGAGAACCACACGTAGATTCCGGGCAGCCATGAAGACAGACGTTACAAGTCCACGGGCGGGGATCGGGGCCGGGGCGGGAGGATCGGGGAAGCTTCTCTTCGGAGCGCCGTCATGTGGCCTTGCTAAACTGAGTTAATGTAATTTTGACCTTCCCCAAAGTCCTGTACACACAGGGCTAACGGGAGTGTAGACAGGTAGGGGCAATTCAGTTGACAGAGAGCAATTCAGTTCGCTTTCAAAATAAGAGCCCCATCCACGGACACACATGCACACCGGAGCGAGGCTGCACACAGCGGTTCAAGGCAGCAAACACCTGGGGAGCCACACAAGCGCCCAGCCACGGGTCATGAAGAGTGTCCTCGGGGGCGTCCGGGGGGCTCAGTCAGTTGAGTGTCTGACTCTTGATTTCGGCTCTGGTCATGATGTCACGGTTTGTGAGTTCGAGCCTTGGAGCCCCGAGTAGGGCTGTGCGCTGACAGTGCGGAGCCTGCTTGGGATTCTTTCTCTCCCCGCCCCTCCCCCACTTAAGCTCCCCCCCCCCAATAAATAAACTTTAAAAAAGTTAAAAAACAACGGAAATATGGCATCTTCATAAACACGGCCGTGGAAGTTCCGTGCTGACGGGGAAGGGCCACGAGATAGACCGAGAAGTGAAAGGCAAAGTGCGACCCGGGGAACAGAGCCTGCGAGTTTCGTGCGGGGGGGAGGGGGCACCAGGTGGTTGGAGAGGGACAGAGAAACAGAGGGATGAAGAAAGAGACAGAGAAAGATGGAGAGATGAGGCCATCTTGACCCTGCTTTCCCTGCCTTGAGTCCAGTCATGCCTAAAGCTTCCCCCTTGGGATTTTCTAGCTACAAGAGCCAATCAATCCCCCTTTTCCTTCCAGCCAATCTGAGTCAGGTTCCTGCTTTGTGCCACTCCCCGGAGGGCTGGATGGTTCGAGAACGCTGTGGAAAAATCCAGCATCCAACTGGGAGGCTGGCCCTGGAGGAGACCCTCGGTGGCCTCTGGGAAGCAGGGCTGGCGGAGGGGAGGGAGGGTTAGGACTCACAAGCTCCGCCTCCTGGAACCCACCTATGGCAACAGCTGCAGGTCCAGGGGGTCGTAGGCTGACGTCCGCAGGTCCTGCAGCAGGGCTTCTAGATTGTTCCTCAGCATGGCGTAGGGTGGCTTCTCGTCGTACTTCAGCGCCATCGCCACCTTCAGGTAATCCTGCAGGGTCTCTGCGGTCAAGACACCCCCCACCACAGGAGAGACCTGAGAGGGGCCCCCACCCAGAGCTGGGGGTGGGAGGGGCTGTGGGGTCTCCGCCACGGTGCCCATTTGCTCAGTGCTTCTTTTGTGCCTGCAAGTGACTTAGGAACTTAGATTAAAAAAGATGTTTTGGGGGGATGGCGCCTGGGGGGCTAAGCGACCGACTTCGGCTCAGGTCATGATCTCACGGTTAGGGAGTTCGAGCCCCGTGTCGGGGTCTGTGCTGACAGTTGGGAGCCTGGAGCCTGCTTCACATTCTGTGTCTCCCTCTCTCTTTGTTTCTCCCCCACTCGCATTCTGTCTCTCTCTGTTTCTCAAAAATGAATAAAAAAACTTAAAAAATTAAAAAAGATTTTTTTTTTTGGCAAAACAGCAAACATGCCATGGTGGAATGGCATCCCCAAACCAGCCTAACCATCACTCAGTTTCAATGATCGGTTCACAGCCAACCTGGTTCTCAAAACCCCTCCCACTTCCCTCCCGGTACTGGTTTTTTTTTTAAATTGTTCACTTATTTTGGAAAAACAGAGAGAGAGCGCAGGGGAGGGGCAGAGACAGAGGGAGACACAGAATCTGAAGCAGGATCTGGGCTCTGAGCTGTCAGCACAGAGCCCGACGCAGGGCTCGAACCCATGAACTGTGAGATCACGACCTGAGCTGAAGTCAGGGGCTTAACCGACAGAGCCACTCAGGCGCCCAGCCCAGGTACTGTTTTAAAGCAAATCCCAGCTAATGATATCACTTTGCCTATAAAAGTTCAGGGTGTATCTCTAAAACAGGGGTGGCATGCTGTACAGTGCCGGGGTGAACAGCTGCAGCTTCGTAGGCGGGGCCGGTGTGACGTGACACGTAAGCCTGTGGGCGTGGCGATGAGGCACGATGGGCTTGTCACTGGCACTGCAGCTTGAATTTTAGAGAAGTTTCATGTACCATGAAATGTTCTTCTCTGGATTTTTTCCCCAGCTAGTTCATAAGGGGATTTTTAAAAGTGCTTTTTATTTATTTTTGAGAGACAGAGAGACAGCATGAGCAGGGGAGGGTCAGAGAGAGGGGGAGACACAGGATCTGAAGCAGGCTCCAGGCTGTGAGCTGTTAGCACAAAGCCTGACACGGGGCTCTAACTCATGACCATGAGATCATGACCTGAACTGAAGTTGGACGCCTAACCCACCTAGCCACCCAGGCGCCCCTCACAAGGGGACTTTAAAAAAAAAGTTTTATTCATTTATTTATTTTTTGAGAGAGGGAGGGAGAGAGAGAGAGAATGAGCGGGGAAGAGGCAGAGAGAGAAGGAGAGAGAATTCCAAGCAGGCTCTGCACCATCAGTCAGCGAGGAGCCTGAAGCAGGGCTCGAACTTGTGAACCGTGAGATCATAACCTGAGCTGAAATCAAGAGTTGGTTGTTCAATGGACTGAGCCACCCAGGTGTTTTGAGGATTATTTTTTTTTATGCTTGTTCATTTTTGAGAAAGAAAGTGTGAGTGGGGGAGGGGCAGAGAGAGAAGGACAGAGGACCCGAAGCTGGCTCTGTGCTGACAGCAGAGAGCCAGATTCAGGGCTTGAACTCACGGACTGTGAGATCATGACCTGAGCTGAAGTCAGATGCGTTGCGGCTGACCTTGGGACTTGCCTGAATGTGGCGGAGTCCTGTCCCCGGACACCTGTGCTTTGCAGCATCTCTCCCCGGTCCCTGTCCTCTTGGAAGGTTGCCCTGACGGCGCTTTGCGAAGAAGCCCAGGGCTGAGGCCTCCCAATGCCCGGCCGATTGCCAGGCGGGGGCCGGCCCAGTCGAGTCGCCGGCTGGCAGCAGCGGCATGAATCCCCACCCACCCCCACCCTGCACCCCCATCCCCCATCAGACCAGGAGAAAACCCACCTAGCTAAACCCGGCCCACACTCCTATCCTTAACACATCTTCCTAGAGAAATACAGTAGTGTGTGTGTGGTTGTGTAGGTACGTGTGTGTTATTCTTATTTGGAGACGCTTCTGAATTTTGGGGGGAAGATTTTTTTGTTTTTCCGGAATGGGCATGTACGCACACGCAGTTTAGAAAACTCGAAGAAAGAAAGGTGTGTGAGAGGGGCAAGCCCAGGATGGGCCAGGTGGCCTTTCCACCCAGCTGTCCCCTCCTCCTTCAGGACATACCTGAGGGGCTGATCCAGCGACTGCACTGTCCCACCAGGGCCTCCGGGTTGCCAAGAAACCTGACAGGACAGAGATGTATGCAAGAGGTCTTTTAGGGAGGGGAGAGCAAACTTTTTTAAGTTTATTGTTTATTTTTAGACAAAGAGAGAGAGAGAAAGAGAGAGAGGAAGCAGCAAAGGGGCAGAGAGAGGGAGAGGGAATCCCAGGCAGGCTCTGTGATGCCTGCAGAGCCCGATGCGGAGCCTGAACTCACAAACCATGAGATCATGACCTGAGCTGAGATCAAGAGTCGGTCACTTACTAACTGAGTCACCCAGGCTCCCCAGGAGAGCAAATTTAAAAACAGAATGTCTAGGGGAACCTGGGTGGCTCAGTCAAGCGTCCGACTCTGGCTCAGGTCATGATCTCACGGTTGGTGGGTTCGAGCCCCACAGTGAGCTCAGAGCCTGGAGACTGCTTTGGATTCTGTCTCTGTTTCTACCCCTCTCTTGCTCGTTCTCTCTCTCTCTCTCTCTCTCTCTCTCGGACTACTCAAGAAAAATAGATATGCATCCAATTCCAGGGCGCCTGGGTAGCCTAGTCGGTTAAGCATCTGACTCCTGGTTTAGGCTCAGGTCATGATCTCAGTTTGCGGGATCGAGACCCCGTGTGGGACTCTGCTTGATTCTCTCTCCCTCTCCCTCTCTCTCTGCCTCTCTCCTGCTTGTGTGCACATGTGTCCCTTCTCTCTCAAAATAAACACGCATACACACACACACACAGGAAAGAAATTCATCCACCTCCTTGCTCCATCCTCACTTGGACCACCGACCTGACTCCTCACTATCCACCCAGGGCCTGGGGGTGCTGTCCTTGCCTCCCCCAACCACAGTCCCAAAAGCCCCAAGCTCCACTCTCCTGTTCCCCAACCCTGTCTGTCCCTTCCCCTTTCTGGTCCAGTTCAGGCCTTATCCTCCCTCCTTGGCCCTCAGTTTCCTCCCTAGCTCCTGCCCATCCCCCACCTGGCCCCACAGTTTCTCTGCCCAGAACAGACTCAGTCCCTTCCTGCTCACAGCCCTCAGGGGCCGCCCTAGGGCCCTGGGGGAAAGCCCTGAGCTTGGGAGGCTGCCGGCCTCTCTGGCTTCCTCCTTCCCTCCTATCTCATGCTCCAGCCACACCAAACCCCTTCTAGTCAGTCCCCTAACTGGGCCAAGCATCCGTGCACATCTGGCCCCTGCCCTGGACGGTCTTCTCCTATCTGGACCCCTGGCCGTGGCCACTTTCCCTTCTGAACACAGCTGGAGGGCTGGTCTCCTGGAATCCTCCCCAGGACCCCTGCGGGCAGAGAAAACAGATCCCTCCCAATCTGGGCACAGTCCACGGATGCCCCAAGGCACTGTCGGCACAGGAGAAGGGCTGGGTCTGACCATCTCTCCAGGCATCTCAGGATGTGTGTGGCGAATGACTGAGTGACGGCACCAAAGGTCTGTGCCCCAAGATATTGTAAATTGTATGAGGGACTCTCCCATCGGGTGTCAGGTGTCCCTGGGATGTCCCTGCCCAGCCAACAGCCTTAAGAGCGGGGAACAAATTCGACCAGCGCCTGTGCTTTCCCAGAAGGGGACTTGCATACCAGTGAGCCTTGAGCGATCAAAATGTCTGTCCTTTTTCTTTCACTCATTCACTCCATCCTGAACTAGAATGTACAAAAAAAGGACTAAATGTTGAATGAATGGAAAAAGGCCATGCACACCGGTAGGGCACCCTAGAGGACAAATTAGGTTCTAAAAATGTGCATGTGGCAACATCGCCCTCTCGTGGCGCTTTTTGTTACTGCTTCAAGTCACGGGACAAGGGTGGCGCATCTATACTGAGCACAGGACCACCATCACCACTCCTGGTGAAGATTCTTGGTGTTTCAGACCTTCCCTCTGTGGTTGTGGTCGGGATCCAGGGATGAACTGTCACCCATAATTAAATCACGGATTTAAAAATTATTAGTAGGACCTATTTTATTAAAAAATGTTTATTTTTGAGAGCAAGAGAGCAAGCGAGCACGAGCACACAATCAGGGGATGAACAGAGAGATATGGAGAGAGAGAATCCCAAATTCCCAGAGCCCCACACCAGGCTCGATCCCACGAACTGAGAGATTGTGACCTGAGCTGAAGTCAAGAGTCAGAAGCTCAACCAAGTGAGCCACCCAGGCGCCCCTAGGACCTACTTTATTTTCTCTGCACCAATTTGCGAAGTGCACAGCCTTCTAGAGAAGCATGTCCCACTCACTGATGGTCTCACGTGAAGGGGGAGGTGGCAGAGGTGTGAAGAGGGGGGTGGGGCTGTTCCTGGGGGTTAGAGGAACTCGAGGAAGGAGGATGCAACCCTGGGGGGCCCCAATGGGGGAGCTCACTGGTGACAAGGGGTGCCCTCAGCTGACTCACAGCATTTCCCAGCACATGGACGGGCACATAAATGCCATCAGGAGACAGGTTCTGAATGAATAGGTCACGCATGCGCTCTGGTCTCTGCCTAGAGATCTTGCCTCCCCTTGCCTGCCTGGCAAGGCCCTCTGCTCTGTTCAGACTGGGTCAGGCATCTCTTGGGTGAAGGCACCCAGTGGCCTGAGGCTGGGTAACCTGCCTCCCCTCTGTCCCACAATGGCCCCTGGGGCTGCCGCCACCTGCTTCCTGCCGGTGACCTCTCGTCCCAGCCTGAGAGCCCCCATGGCCCGTCTGTCCACACTGACACCTGGACCTGTGAATGACGCCTCGTGTATTCCTTCCTTACTCATCCCCCCACAACTATTTCCTGAGCGTGCACCATGTGTCACGGGCTGGCTGGGAGCAGCACCGTGACCAAGGGAGCTGGGGTGGCCCCTGTCCTCAGAAATTTGACTGAAGGTGGCACCGTGGGGGAGTCTCTAGCTGTCGTCCACTGTCACTTCTCCCCTTTCAGGGCAGGATCCCAAGGGTCAGGAGCCCTGGGCTGCAGACGTTTCCCAGCCCCCACTGCAGCTTGGGGTGGCTACGTGACCAAGAGAGGCATGCCGTTCCCAGCCCTGCCCTTTAAGAGCAGCGGAGGGGTGCCTGGGTGGGGGGCTCAGTCGGTTAAGCGTCTGACTTCAGCTCAGGTCTTAATATCACGGTTCGTGGGTTCAAGCCTCATGTCGGGCTCTGTGCTGACAGCTCAGAGCCTGGAGCCTATCGTCAGATCCTGTGACTCCCTCTCTGACTCTCCCCTGCTCACACTGTCTGTCTGTCTCTCTCTCAAAAATAAGTAAAAACATAAAAAAAAAAAAAAAAGAGAGAGAGAGAGAGCAGCAAGAATTGGTGACAGTGGCGTTAGCACCGGAGAAGGCTACATGCATGTTGACGGGGCCGAGGCGTGGTCACCGGGAGGTAACTAGTCTCCCTCGTCCGAACCATCGTGCTGTGGGAACCCCTTGTAGGAGTGGCTCAGCCTTGTCGGTAACACAACACAAGTGTGCAAAGGAGCTGTCACAGGCTTCCGCCACACTTCACGTCTTGGCAGTTGGGCCATATGCTCCTACTAGCTGCGTTACTAAATTTGGGGACTCGTTTTCACCTGGCTTCGTTTCAAGAATGGGGAGCTCCTGGAAAACTCAAAAGTAAGGGCAAAAATAAACTCCAAGAAAATAGGGCAATGGGCTCATGTTCTGGTGGGTTCTGAGGCTGCCTTCTGATACAGAGGTTGCCTATGAAAGCCCGGGAGCCAAGGGTCTCTCTTTCTCTGTCTCTCCCTCCTCCTCCAGAGATGTCAAGGGCATATCAGCACCAAAGTGAGACATCCTCCTTGCCTCACTGCCTTTCTGGAGTTGATTCACTTGTCACCACTGCCAGGAGACTTGCCCAGGCCATTAAAGCTAAAGGAGCGGTGAGCGCCCACAGCCCCACCACGGCCCCAGCCAGCCTGGCCTGTGGCACGTTGTGTGTGCTTTACTCGTTTATCTCTTTACTGTCTGGTCTACCCCACTAGGATGTGAGTTCCCAGAGGCAGGGATGTTTGTCTCAGTGACTCCTGTATCTCCAGGGACTACAGCAAAGCGTGGTGCACAGACCGGTGCTCAGTAAGTCTCTGTTGAGGGGCGCCTGGGTGACTCAGTCAGTTGAGCATCTATCTTTGGCTCAGGTCATGATCTCGTGGTTCGTGGGTTCAAGCTCCGCATCGGGTCCTGTGCTCTCAGTGCAGAATCTGCTTTAGATCCTGTGTTCCTCTCTCTCTGCCCCTCCCTCACTTGCTCTCTCTCTCAAAAAAAAAAAAAAGACATTTAAAAAATCATAATAATAATAGATATTTGAGTGAAGGAAGGCTGCATCCACGTGCCAACATTCCATTCCCCCCCCACAGCTTTGAGGTCAATGAACTTTCTCTGCAGTTGAATGGCCTTGGTGTGAGTCTAAGCACCTCTACTTAGTAGCTGTGTGACCGGGGCAGATTACCTGAGCTCTCTGTGCCTCAATCAGAAGAGAGCTTTCCACAGAGTTGTTCTGAGGATGACCCAGGGGAGCATTGGGCACAGACTGGCACAAACAAGGGTTATGATAAACATTTGCCTCGAACAGAGGTCATTAGGTAGGAGCAGGCCACCGTGACAGGCGCAGACCCCTTCCTCTGAGCACGCGCAAGCAGGAAGCCTGATGCAGTGGGGCGAGAGGAGCACCCCCGCCCCCAGGAGTGTTTAAGTAGAAACCTGAAGGAAGAGGAGATTCAGGACATGGTACCTTTAGTGCCAATCAAATGCACACCCAAGAGCGGTATCACGTATTTTCCAAGGATACAGATACATTTTAGACAAAGTCACAAGGAGTATTTGGAGGCAGTGACTAGGAAGGTAGCTTAAGTTGAAAAACATGGCAGTAGTGAAAGGAAGCAAGAAATAGAGTGAATTTCAGAGCTCAGTACCATTTATGTGAATGAAATACACTTGTCGTACATTGTTCAAGGTCACAGACCTGTCTACACAAACATATTGAAAAGCAGTAGTCAGAAGCAGTAAGCTCAGTGCATGTGTGACAATGCGGTTAAAATCCAAGAACACAGCGCTGAGGGAAAAACGCCAGAAACAGATGAGACTTAGAGCAGAATACCATTTATGCAAGTCAAACACACATGGTACCACCACTATCATGCAAGTTTTAGGAAACAAATACAGTTAAGCAAACATCAGTAAGACATATAGTAAGTATTGCTGAGTGGGTTGTCCATGGTTGAGAAAAGATGGTGGGGGATATAAAAGGGAAAAAATAGAACTAGAGAAACGCTCGACATGACCCAGCAACACAGCACATTAAGCACTGAAGGGCACAAAGGACTCAGTGCTGTTTCCTAGAGTTTTCCCTCTTTCCATTAGGCACATTTCCCCTGGGTAATCTCATTCTCTCCCAGGGCTTCTACTGACAACTTCTGAGATAGCAACGAGATCTGAATCTCTGTTTACAGTTCACTCCTTCCCTTCAGATATGGATGGCCAAGCCATCTCCTAGAGGGGCCCTCCTGGATGACTCCTAGGCAAGGCAGGGCTTCCCCAGGTCCAGCTGTTCACTATCCTTGGTGCTGAAAACCAAAGTGCCTGTACTCACTTAGCTCTGAGCCCAGACCTGCTGTCCGTGGTTCTGAATCCCAAACAGCCACACCCCCAACCCTGCCCCGCTGTCCTAGGTGCTGAATCTCAGAGCTCCACTTCCTGCTGCATCCAGCTACTCTCCCGCTGTCCTTGGTGCTGAAGACCAAAGTGTCTGTGTTCACTTCCCTCCAAAGCTCAGCTGCCCGCTGTCCTCGGTACTGAATCTCACACAGCCGCACTTCCCGCAGCTTCCAAGACTCCCGACTCCCGCTGTCCTTGCTGCTGAATGTCTAAAACAGAACTAACAGGATCTGGTGGTTTTACTAGCAGAGGGCAGGGAGAGCAGGTATGGCCGGTCTTGCCAGACGCTGAGTAGAGTCCAGGCCTAACTGCTCAGGTTTTCCTTTTGCCTGTGAAGGTATGAATGAGTCCTGGTGTCCTATGCACAGTGAGCATTTTCTATAGGTCAGGCTCTGTGCTGAGTGCTGCGTAGCTGACTCTCTGAATCCTTCCACAGGCCCTGAGGTGGATGTTAACAAGATCTTATCCCTTCGAGGACACAGGTTTGTGGAGGTTGGGCTGCCCACACTATACCCTGCAATGGTGAGGCTGGCATCTCACCCCAGGTAGCATGGCTGCAGACCCCACGCGGCTGTCTGCTGGAATGAACGCTAGAGGAGACGCCTGAGAGCTGCAGAGGCCTTGGCTCTTGGGGCGTTGCCTCCCCGTTTGTTCCCTGGTGGGTTCTGAGCTTCTGCCCCACCTGCAGGGGTACCAGGCCAGTGCTGGGTTCTGCTGACCCCTAGACTCACTTCTGTTTCAGCTTCATGATCTCCTCAGTGTTGGGAAGGCAGTTTGTCCAAGGCAGGATCCCGTAGAGCCACTTCAGCAAACAGTAGCCCAGGGTCTGGAGATCGCTGCGGCGGGAGGGCCCTGGGGAGGGAGGGCAAGAGGTGGCAGCTCAGTACAAATGTTCTATCCCGACAGGTCGACCTGCTTCCTTTCTCTCTCTCACTCAACCTTGCACTCATGGACTCAACCATCCAAGCATACGAGCTTTTGTCTGTTCATTCACTTTTCGTCTGCCAGCTCTCACACTGTCATGAATCTCTCAATTACTCTTGTTCACTCTCTCAGCCATCCGTACCAGCCCCACTTTCACTAGCTTCCCGCCTCATCTTCCTGTCTTTCAGACATTCACTGAGTCCTCAGCTCTGTGTATCAGGTCCCATTACACATCCTTAAACCCCAGACAAGAGTTTGGTTGGGTCCCAGCCCTTGACAGTCTAATGGGGACACAGTACAGTGTGGGATAACCTGAGCTACAGGGGAGGCAGAACAGGGCGAGAGGGAGCCCAGATGGATGGGCACCGAACCCAGCCTCAATAGAGGATGAAACGGAGACTGATTTATTTATTTTATACTTCCTGAATTACATGATTTGGACAACAATTCATGTAAACACTGAGAGGTCACTGTACCAGACCTTCTGCTGCTTGATGCTGGGGGCACAGGGACCACTCCTTTCTTAGGGGAGGTCAGCCTGGTGGGAGGACACAGGCAGGCACATAGGTGGCCATGACATCAAGGGATTTGGGAAAGAGAGGCTGAGACTTCCTTAAGGAAGTATCTCCTCAAAGTACTCTATTCTGTACACTTTCCTTGGATAATCTCATTCCGCTCCTAGGGCTTCAGCTGACAGCTCCTAACATAGCGCTGATGACTGAGCCTCTGTCCAGACTTACTCCTGAGCTCCAGATCCGGATAGCCAGTTGCCTCCTTGACAGCCTCTCCTGAATGACTCTTGGGCAACTCTCATGTTCCGTCTAAACCAGATCTTGAATGTGAACCTCTGAAACTGAAGGGCCTACTTGTGTCCGGCTGCTTGCTGCTGTCCTTGGTGCTAAACAACTGCACTACAACTCCCTGATGCAGCCCAGCCATGGTTCTGAATCCCCATCATGGCTCCCTTAGTGGGACTCTGGTGTCGGGCCACCTGCTGTCCGTGGCTGTGAAAACCTAGAGCTACCCTTATATGAGAAATGGATCTCCATGGTCCCAAATCCCTTCTCTGGACCCTTACCACATCCCTTGTGCAGGTCAAGGCTAATGAACTCGAGGTCCCCCTCATGTGGGCTCCTGCTGCCTTCCACGTAGGCCACATGTTTGCCGCCGGGGGCATAGCGAAAGGTGAAGCCATAGCCTCCCAGCATCACCTGTGTGGACATGGGGAGAAACCATTCAGTCTGGAGGTTAGGAGCTTGGATTCTAGAGTCAGAGTTTTTGGTCACGGGTGCAATTTGAAACAAGTGAATGCCAAACAGTACAGAAGTGTGTGAAATGAAAAGAACCCAAACTGAACATAATCATTTCTCATGCATTGCTTCAAATAGCTTTCTTTGAATACCTGGTAAACACACACGGAAGCTGAGGGAGCTCTAGTTTTCCACAAAGGGATGACACCACACCTTCCACTGGGCACCCAGGTATTTGCATTTTTTTAAAAGTGGGCTTCACACCCAGCACAGAGCCCAATGTGGTGCTTGAACTCACGACCCTGAGATCAAGACCTGAGCTGAGATCAACAGTGGGACATTTAACCGACTCAGACACCCAGGCAACCCCCGCAACAGCTTTTGGCATTTTAATGTTTATTTATATTTGAGAGAGAAAGAGAGACAGAGCATGACTGGGAGAAGGGCAGAGAGAGAGAGGGAGACACAGAATCCAAAGTAGGCTCCAGGCTCTGAGCTGTCAGCACAGAACTTGATGTGGGGCTCGAACTCATGAACTGCAAGATTATGAACTGAGCTCAAGTCAGATGCTTAACTGACTGAGCCACACAGGCTTTCTGCTTTTTGCATTTTAATAATGGTTCTGGGTATTAAATCTGGAGCCACATAGATCCTGTTCAGCCATGTCTGAAGCCAGAGACTGAAGCTCTGGATTTTTCCACTCAATGGGCCAATAATTTGCAACACCCCTTAAACATTTTCTTTTTAAAGCCATGTTAAATCAGGTTTCTGTCATTTGCAACTGAAAAGTAATTCGAATTTACTTTAAAAGGTTTTTTACCCCTACAGGAGTGTATACTTAAGGTTTTCCCTCAGGACTTTTACAATCAGTGCTGTCAGAAACACTTTGTACATGCATCTTTGCAGAGTCCTGTGAGTATACAGATAGAACACATTCCTGAGAGAGGAACTGGTGGATCAGAAAACACATGCATCGGAGCACCTGGGCGGCTCAGTCGGTTAAGCATCTGACTTCAGCTCAAGTCATGATCTCACATTTCGTGGGTTGAGCCCCGCGTCGGGATCTGTGCTGACAGCTTAGAGCCTGGAGCCTGCTTCAGATTCTATGTCTCCTTCTCTCTCTGTCCCTCCCCTGTTCATGCTCTGTCTCGGTCTCTCAAAAATAAATAAATTAAAAAAAGAAAAAAGAAAAACACATGCATCTAAAATTTTGACTGCTGTATCCAGATTGCTTTCCAGAAAGGTTGGCCAATTTCCACTTTCAACAATAAAGAATTTCTGTTTCCTTATATCCTTACCAGTAATAGATACCATTCTTTTAAGTATAGTCTACTCCTGAAATAGGATGTTTTAATTTTCATGTCTTATGACTACTGACATTAGGGAGGTTGAGCACCTTTTTGTGTATTTAAGTTTCCTGTGGATTTCTTTTTCTGTGAACTGCTTTTCCTATCCTATCATTGTTCTACTAAGTTACTTCTCTCTTCTTATTTATTCAAAGGAGCCCTTTATATATGTTGGACAACAGGTCTTTACCTGCAATAAGCATTGTGAAATACACAGATGTTTTGAGACAGAGGAGACCCTGAGCCCAGAGAGTCCCTAGTGTGGAGGGGACCCAGTTATTACCTGGCTCAGGTCCTCTGGATTAACGAAGATGTTCTCCGCTGTCACGTTTCCATGGACATATTCATTCTCATGGAGGAACTCCAGGGCATCCAGCTGGGGAAGAAAGGCAGCATCTCCATGAGTAGTTTGATCAACACAAAGGGGCTCTGAGGCAAAGTCCTGTGAAGGAATCTCCCCTCTTAGGCCTAGGGGCAGGTGGTGCTACTGTGGTTGGAAGCGGGGAGGCTGCTTAAGCCCAATTCTGAGTGAAGCAGCAAGAAACCCTCTCTGCCAACACACACAAGCATGTCTTCTTACTTTTTAAAGTTTTTAATTTTTTGTTTAATTTTTTAATGTTTTATTTATTTTTGGGAGAGACAGACAGTGTGAACAGGGGAGGGTCAGAGAGAAAGGGAGACACAGAATCTGAAGCAGGCTCCAGACTCTGAGCTGTCAGCACAGAGCCTGACGCGGGGCTTGAACCCACGAACCGTGAGATCATGACCTGAGCGGAAGCCAGATGCTTAACCAACTGAGCCACCCAGGCGCCCTGAAGTTTTTTATTCTTTTTTAGTAATCTCTATACCCAGTGTGGGGCTTGAACTCACAACCCGGACATCAAGAGTTGCTTGCTACTGTGATTGAGCCTGCCAGGCGTCCTGTGATTTGTATTTATGTCCAGCTCTGACTTCTCTACTGAACTCTATAGACTCATACACTGAACTGCCTGCGTGGTGGTTACATCCGGAATATATCCCCCAAGCCCACCTTGACCCCAAGGCTTACCTGTCCGCTAGCTTCTGCTTGTTCTACAAACTCACTGTCCTTGCAGCCCATATCCCCCTCAGACCCTGTCCTCTCATGCCAACCTCACCGGGTCTCCATCTCGCCCTACCAGTCCATCCCCATGAGGGCTACAGGGCCTTTCTGCACTCAGAGCTGATCCCACCCCTCCTTTGCTCCCGATCTTCCTGTGGCTCCCTAGTGCCCTCAGGACAGACCCCCAGTTCCTCAGCTTGGTGTTCTAAATGATCTGGTCACTGCCTACCTCTCCACATCAAGCCTGCCTTACTTCCCCTTCCCCCTCCACGTGTCACACTGAAGACACAGTGAGCATGGAGACCTTCAGGACTCAGTATGTCACTCCCTGGCCACTCCCTGCTCTCCAGCAATTTAAATTGGGTCCTCTTTTCCTGCATCACAGCAGAGGGACATTTATTTTCTTTTTTATTTATTTCTTTTTTTACATTTATTTCTTTTTGAGAGACAGAGCATGAACAGAGGAGGGGCAGAGAGAGAAAGAGACACAGAATCTGAAGCAGGCTCTGAGCTAGTGGTCAGCAAAGAGCCCGATATGGGGCTCGAACCCACAAACTGTGAGATCATGACCTGAGCTGAAGCTGGACGCTCAACTGACAGAGCCACCCAGGCGCCCCCAGAAGGACATTTCTATTCAGAGGATGTTTGCAGCTTGAGAAACTGTGTACTTTAAGTTCACCCTCTCCCACTAGACATAACAACCATATCTGCACTACCTCCAGCCCCTGGGACAGTGTCCGGCACCCAGCAGGCACCTGATATTTAATGAAAGGATGGATGGATAAGGGAATGAATGAATGAATGAATGAGTGAACAAATGCCTTATACTCTCTCTGCTTTATAAGCCTATGTCCAAGCTGTGTCCTTGGCCTGGAATATTCCCTCCACGAATCTCCACTCCTACTCCACCTGGCACCTTGTTATTTCCCACTCGTGGCTACCACTAGGAAGCCCCGCTGAGCCCCTCATTTTGAGGCTGGGGCCCCTTCTCCCAACTCCCAAATGGGAACACTCATCACTCTGGTTCTAATGGCCTAGTGTCCAGCTGTGCCTGTCAAGCGCTAGCCCCCAGTGTCCAGCAGAGGGAGACACGGGCTGCATGTGCCAATGAACAAGCCGACTGGTCAACTAGGGCCCAGTGCGCCATCCCCTGGACGGGAGCCAGCAACTTGTAGGTACATACCAGCCGGCAGGCCATCTGGAACACAGACCTCACCGACATTACATGCTTTGGGCTGTCATCCAGGGCCGACTGAAGGCTCCTCCCCAGGATGGGAAACACCAAGAACCTGGAAGACAGGAGTAGCCCAGGAGGTGGGAGAGATGACCGGGGCAGGGGGCAGAATCCAGGTCACCAAGGAGGGACTGTGGCTCAGTGGCCACAAGGTTCTGGTCCCGGGCCAGATTAAGGGCTCCTGATTGGTAGGGGATCAGCCTGGCTCTGAGCTGGGAAGAAAGAAGCAACTGACTGGCCAATGGCTCCAGGGTCTCAGCCATGCCCGGTCGCGTGACAGGGAGAGGAAGAACAGGACCGGCGAGGTGGCCGGCATATGAAGTGACTCACCTATACCTGTCCTGGTGAATGCCAAAACCGATGCAGGTGGGGATGGCCAGGAGCGGGGTCGAGTTCAGCTTCTTCCACTTGTTCACTGTGGGAGGCAGGGAACTGGGAGGTCAGAGCCCACCAGGCCCTCGGCCCTCAGCCCATCCTCAGAGCAGAAGCAGGCAGTGCCCGGGCCCAGGCCGGACCCTCAGTACTCCTGGTCAGTGATGCCACCTCTGTGTGTGGGCGACAGTGGGGTGGGGACATTGCTGACCTCGGGCTGTAATCTGTATCTGCAGGTGACAGGGAGTGAACGAGGCAGAAAGCACATACAAATCTGGAGTGGAAGGGATAAGAACACAGTAACCTCAGGATTCACATGGGCGATTGGTCAGATCAGGAAACGGCTCGACTGGTCCTGCATCGCTGGACGTCCGCCCATCTTCTGGGACCTCAGCTCGGGGGGCGGGGGGCAGCTCTAGTGGTGAGCTGACCAAAGCTTAGTGACTGGCTGGCCAGGGAGAAACGCCCCGATCTGGCCAGCTTGCGTGGCGTAAACCCTTCCCACCACGGCTAATTTCAGGCCACCGATCTGATGCCGCAGAACGTGTGGCTGGAGGAGACGCCGGCACGCCACCGCACGGCGTTTTCACCAACCAGATGCGAAGGCTGTGAACAGCCCCAAGAGTACGGATAATAGAAAACGGAGACAAATAATTAGGAAGTGATGAGTTTTGAGGATTATTACCGTTCTTAATACAATTTAGTGGACTGTAAGCCGATGTAATGAAGTTTCAGTAATGACTATGTTCAGCAACTGGCTGGTACTTCTGGTAATTTAACACTAGGCTCTGCAGGCCCATGTTGTCTGTCCTTTGAGGCCCAAGGCCTAAGAGGTGACAGGGCACATCTGGGCCTTTTCCCACACCTTCCAGGAGAAGCTAGCTGATCCGATAAGAATTCCCAATTCTCTCCCCCTTGCCCATTTCCCTGCAGAATACCTTGCAAAGGCTTGGCCGCCCGCTGGAAGAAGTTCTGCTCGTTGAACAAGCGCCCATCCTTGGCATCCTAGTCAGGAACGGGAGCGGGGAGAAGGGTGTCACAATGCAAGCTCTTAGACAAGGGCTTCTAGTCATCACTGGGCATGTACCGCCCTAAGTTAATGCCAGCACAACCATCATTAAGTCCCCACATCAGAACCAAATTCCCTAGGGTGCTGCATGTGAACACGTCATCTCCATTACCCAGATTTATTTTATGATGGGATCCACAAGCTTCCCTAGACGTGTGGCCTTTAGCTAAAAACTACACTTCCCAGCGTCCTCGCAGTAAGGAATAACCATGTGACCAAGTTCTGGCCAACAGAGAAGTAAGCACAAGACAGGTGGGCAACTTTCAGGTTATGCCCTCAAAGGGCTGGGCAGGCTCTCCCTTTTCTCTTCTGTTTCAGTTGGCTGGAATGCAGAGGAGACGGTGGGAGCTGGGGCAGCCATCTCAGCCCATGTGGAGTTGAGGGTGTTGGAGCAACAAGAAAGTAAGTGGGCCCCCCTCTTCATGGAAGCACAGCCCTGGACTACTGCCCCAGATTCCTCCGTGACAGCAATTAATTATTTTTGCTTAAACCATTATTAATATTGGGTCATTTTTTTCTGATTCAAACCAAATATTTTAATGAAACACAACTAGTACAGCTGAGTTCTTAAGAGAGCAGGGTCTTAAGAGCAAAGGGCTAAAGAGCTAGGTTCAAAGCTCCGCTCTGCCATTCATTCACTGTTTCTACAAAGCACCTATCATGTGCTGAGTACTCTGCTGGCACTGGAGCGACGGCAGTGAAGAAAGCAACTTGCATGCTGGCTGCCCCTGGGCCAGTGATCACGCCCCCACGTCCTCACCTGTGATAATGGGGGGGCACAGTAAACAGCTCACAGGGTTGCTTGTGGGAGTCTTAGCCCCGGGCTGGGCATGGAACCGGCTCTCAATGAGCGGGAGCTATTAGTCATCTGTGAACCTGGCTCCGGAGCCCTCGCTCTGAACCACTCACACAGCCTCCGTCCAGGGCCAAGCGAAGGCACCCGGACTGGCTGCCCCTGTGTTCTGGGTGGGGAGCGGGTAAGAAAATCTGAATAAATGAAGGGAAGAAAATAAAAGTCACCCAGAATCCCAGCTCTTGGGGATGATGATGAGGCTGCTAACCAGGACAGTACCCTTTTATCAAGCACTTCCTTTGTGTTGGAGGACACAGCTCGCCCGCCTGGTGGCTCTCACTTTCTTGGGTTTGTTTTTGCCCTTTGGACCCCCCTCTCAAGTGCATGTTCTGTGCGCGAAGGTAGTGCGTGATTACACGGACTCCTCAGCGCGAGGACTCCATCTGACTGCTTCTCTGATGGACCCCAACATCCAGTACAGTGAAATACAGTGGGTGCTCAATAAATACATGTTACACAGCAGACAGGTAGTGGGCCAGGGGGCCACAGAGCGTGGTACTAGCGGCTCTATTGCAAGGGTGAACAAACTCAGCCCCTGGAGGGAAGGCACCTGCCCAGGCCACACAGCCCGACAGCACCGGAACCGGGGCTCAGGGCGGACTTGACTGCAGCTTCCCAGGCCCCCTGTGATAAAGAACCTGAGGCCTGAGGGAGATGTGCCCCACCCAAGGTCCTGCTGCCCCCTGCAGGCCAAGGGGGAGCTCTCCTGCCTGGCCAGCCCTCAGAGGGGGCTCAGAGGTCAGTGGTGCCCAAGCCCCAGACCCTCCCCTTGGCACTACCCCCCAGGGGCACTCACTAGTTTAAGTGAGAATCTTTGTTTCTGGGGACTTGACTTGCAGGCGGAGGTGGAGACAGGCTCGGCTGTGGGTGGACAAAACGAACAAGGTTATGATCTCCAGGGAAGGTGAAAGGCACTGTCCTGAAACTTCCCGGTGAAGAGCAAGCAGCACTTCCAGTGTCAAGTGCATTCTTGCCTTTCAAGACCTGTTCTTTCTTAGGTCTTGGAAAAAGTTCTTTTCTCCCTCTTTCTCTCCTTGTTAATATTCAGCTACACAAAAAGGGTTATTATCAAGCAGGCCTGACTTCTGCCCTTGGAAAGGCTTGCTTGCAAGGGTGGCCCATGGCTGGTGTCTGGGAACTGGGATTTCAGGAGGGTTCCAGCATCACTGAACCAATAAGAGGGGCCTCCTGTGCCCAAACTATTATGCTGAACACTTGCTTTCCTTCTGGGAGTCTAGAACGTCGGTTCATTCCAGGCAGAGTGCACCAAAGTGACCAGCTCCCAATAAAAACCTGGGGTATGAGATGCCTGGGGGGCTCAGTTGGTTGAGTGTCTGACTTTAGCTCAGGTCATGATCTCGTAGTTTATGAGTTCAAGCCCCACATCAGGTTCACTGCTGTCAGTGCAAAGCCCACTTTAGATCCTCTGTCTCTGCCCCTCCTCCTCTCATGCTATCAAAAATAAATAAACATGAGAACAAAACACAGGGTCCTGGGTCTCTCAGGTGCGTCCCTGGTAGACAACACCTCACACGTGTTATCACACCTCCTTGGGCATCCTCTGGGAGCCCATGGGGAGAGGACTCTTAGAAGTTTGTGCTGGTCTTCCCCCAGATGTCACTCTGTGGGCCTTTCCCCTCCCTTGTCTGTGCTCTGTGTTTTCTGCTGAAATGCACCATGGCCCAATGATGTGCTGAGCCTATGGGTCCTCCTTGTGACTACGTGAGCCTGGGGGGTGGTCCTGGGGACCCCCAATGCACCAGATATTTGCATTTATCTACACATGTGGATGCGTCCCATGGGACATGAAAACTTGTCCCAGCGCCACCCCCACCTGGGGAAGTGCTGCCATAGGCTGACTTCTGCCCCTCAGAGCCCTCTGCGCTGCAACCCCGGGGCTGCCCGGATCCAATGGTTGATCCAGCCCTGCTGGCCTAACATGGAATAGTGCTGAAAGACCACTTCTGATCCAGAGTCCCCACGGGGCCAACGCCCACTTTCTTCCTCCTCTCTTCTTCATGGACACCCTGTCTGCTTGTCCCGTTCTGCTCAAGGACAAACTCTGTGCTAAGTGTGGGCTTCCACACATGGTCTCCCCTTTAATGCTCAGGGCAGCCCCAGGAAGGTCTAGGCTGATGTTAGGAATCCTGTTGTTGCTGCCATTGATGTTAGCGCCACCTGCCGAAGGAGAGGAGAGCTGAGGGTCAGAGAGGCCAAGAGAGGCTGCACACCTGGCAATCGACTCTGTGTGTGGCTGCACAAGGTGCTAGACCTCTCTGGGCCTCCGTTCCTATGCCTGTGAGACAGGAGTGATGAAGCCTGTCCCTAGGACTGGACGCAAGGGCTCAGGTGGCCCAGCAGGATGAGCACGGCAGCAGCTGATGTGCACTATACAGAACTAGCTTCATCCTTCATATGCACCGCTCAGGGAGCCCACTCAGCCCCGGAGCTTGGCACCAAGCCAGGCTCACCACGAGCACTCAGCATCATCTGGAGCCCATGAACTGACACACTGCTGTCCATCCCCGAGGCTCTCTGTGTCCTCCGTCCTTTCAAATCCTTGCTCAGCCAGGCTGGTGCTGTCCAAGGTGCTCAGCCAAGGGAGGTGACAGTTACCCAGAAGCCATCCTTGCTCTCAAGATGCTCCAGCTGGAGCAGGGTGGGAGCCCAGGGTTTACAGAACCCAGGGCCAAGGGTGACCCAAGCTGAGCCTAAGAGATGGAAATGTGTGAAGGGCTCAGATCTCAGGGGAAAGAGGGACCCTTTCCAGCTGTAAGAAGGGGGCTTGGGAAGATCACCAACGGGTGTCTGGAGCTGGCTGTGGCACCTCTTAGGCATGCTCACAGTGCCCGGCTCACAGCCTTCCTACATGGGCGTGTGACTCGTATGCACCTGGCGCTCAGAAGCAGGCAGGTACAGCTGGCAATGTGAATATGATCGCATGTGCTACTCTGCAGATTACGAGAGGCTTTTTCTCTTGATCTCCTTTAACTGGCCCTAGTGCCAACAGCCCGCAGAGCTGGCTGGGCGATTCCCATTATAGAGGGGAGCCAACAGGGCCCACGAAGGGCAATGCACTTGGTCACTGGCCCCTGCAGAGCCAGGCTATCAACCCAGGACTCCAGACTCTGGTACTTGGGGCGACACCTGCCTGATGCAGACCTGATACATGGAGAGTCCCTACATGCTCCAAATGCAGACAAGAGCATAGCAGGCAAGCAGGTGAAGCCCCCAGCTGCCAGATGTGGAATCCAGAACAAGAAAGCTGCTCTGGGATCCAGCAGAACAAGAACCAACAGACTGAGCCCCCCAGGCACCCCACGAGTATTCTGATAAAGCAGCGGGTTAGGCATGGTATGACTAGAGAAAGCGGGGGGAAGGCATGGGGGTGTTGGAAGCAGAGATGAGGTTGATACACCTCGCAGCTGAAGGAAGGGCTGCTGAGCCTAGGGACCTGGGCGCCTCTAGAAGCCTGAAAATGCAAGGAAACAGGCCCCTCCCCACCCCCAGAGCCTCCAGAACACTCCTGAGACTCATTTTGGACTTCTGACCTCCACAGCTCTAAGAGAACAAAGGAGCGCTGTCTCAAGCCACTAAGTTTGTGGTAATTTGTTACAGTGGCCACAGGAAGCGGACACAAGGCCCAAACCATAGTCCACAAGCGCGCAGACCTGGATTGAACCCGGGCTGCTTCTCACAAGCACAGCGCTGAGAGCAGCTGTGGGGCTTTATGTGGTTACTGATACTGGTTCTCCCAAATTGTTCCGGGGGGATGGGAACGATGACATTAGAACTCAGGAACTGACAAAGGAAAGGGGTGCCTGCTCATAGGGTTCTATGAATAAGGGAATAAGATGAGCTGATCTGGGGGCACCTGCGTGGCTCAGTCAGTTGTGCATCTGACCTTGGCTCACGTCATGATCTTATGGTTCATGAGTACGAGCACTACGTTCAGATACTCTGTCCTCCTCTTTCTCTCTCTCTCAAAAAAAAAAAGAGGAGCTGACAGGTGTGATGAGCTCAGGCGGGGGCCCAGAGTGGGCTAAGAGGGTCAGCTGCTGTACTGGAAGTTGCCATTCTGGGGGCACCTGGGTGGCTTGCTTAAGTTTCCCACTCCTGATTTTGGCGCAGGTCATGATCTTATAGTTCATGGGATCAAGTCCCGCGTCAGGCTCCTCTGAGCAATGGAGCCTGCCTGCTCATCTAGGAAATGGGGCAGCGCTGACGTCCACTGTGTCAGCAAGTACACAGCAAACATGCGTTCACGTGAAAACATGGGCCCGGATGCTCACAGCGGCGCTAGCCAAGGCCAAGTGGGAACAATGCGCACGTGCACCGACCCATAAAACAGAGAAACCGAACGTGACACATACACCCCCTGGGATGCTGTCCCGCCACGCAGCAGAATGAAGTTCTGACACGTGCTACGACGTGGACGGACCTTGACAACATCACACTGAGGGGAAGGCAGACGGGCACAAAAGGCCGTGACATACTGCATCACTGCATTTATCAGAAGCATCCAGAACAGAGAAACCCAGAAAGACAGAGAGCAGATTAGTGGTTCTGGGGCTGGGAAGAGGGGTGTGGGGAGCGAGTGCTTTAGTACGGGGCTTCCTTTAGGGATGACAGGAACGTTCTGGAACTAAATACACATGATGGCTGCATGGCACGATGAAGGGACTAAATAATAGACTCTCAAATCATCAATCATTTTGATGAAAGGTCAACCTCATTTGACAAAACCCCCAAAACCACATACAGCACTTGGGACATGGTGTGGCCTTGAAGAGGCACTCAGTAAACATGAGGCTGATTAATACTCGTAGGTGTAGCACCGTTGTCATTTTCTTCATTGTAACAAGGTATCTGACTCTTTCTTGGAGAGAGAGACAGTGCATGAGTTGGGGAAAGGGAGAGAGAATCTTAAACACAGAGAGAGAGAGAGAGAGAGAGAGAGAGTGAGTGAGTCAGTCTTAAGCAGACTCCATGCCCAGAGAGAGCCCAACACAAGGCTCAAGCACCACTGTGCGATCATGACCTGAACTCAAACCAGAAGTCAGACGCTTAACTGACTGAGCCATCCAGGTGCCCCTGACTTCCTTTCTTAATGTCTGACTACTGCCAGCTTCTAAGCCTGGCCCCGCCTCTTCCTCTCCTGCTTCACATCTGGGCAGGTGGTAAGAAAGCCCGGGCTCCCTCCTGCGGGGCTCATGGGAGAGGCAAATCACATGAGGCCCCGCCCCTGTGCGGGAGCCCTCGCCCGGGCCTCACCCCTTCACCAAGCAAAAAACCCAGACAAGGCACTTTTCCTTCCTGGTTCAGGGTGGTTCAGACCTGCTCTCAAGCAACTAGCCTTCTGTATTCTCTTGGTCTGTGTCACTCTTAACAATCACACCAAATTTTGGGGGAGGGGGGTTTGTCCCACGCTATCGCTGCACGATCGAAGACTCATCATCATCCTCATCATCCAGCCACGTTGGGCCTGCGCTCCCACATGACAGAGGTGGTCATGGAGCAGGAGGGAGGTGCCTCCTTACACAGGGCACAGGATTTCCAGTTGGTCCCCAGATGTCCCAATCACCTTTCAGCCTCCTGAACACACTTACTGTCCCTGCCCAGCCCCGGCAGGCGGGCACCAGAAATACGGCTTCCACTGCCATTCTCATAAAGGGGGGCCCGCCCCTTGCCCTGGCTCAAAGACACTTCGGCCAGACCCAGCCCCACCCACCTGTGGACCACGCACCTTCATAGAGAATGCCCTGGCTGTCCCTGGTCTGGAGGGGTCCCAGCTTCCAGTGCCGCCCACTCTTGTCCGTCACCACCGTGCCTGTGGGCAAAGCCTCAAGGGAGGTTGTCACCCGGCTCCGCTTCAGGGTCTGAGGACTTTGCCTGGTCGTCTGAGGGCTTTGCCTGGTCGCCTGTGGGCTTTGCCTGGTCGCCTGTGGGCTTTGCCTGGTTGCCTTTGGGCTGCTTCTGGGGGTTGGGGGTCTGCTCCAGGACCCTGCAAGAGGATGGTCAGAATGAGGAAGGGGCAGCAACTGGGAGAGACAAGTTGGATGGGTAATGAGACACTGCTTATCATACTGTTCGTTTATTCATTTGTTCATTCAACAAATGCTTCCTGGGACTTTTCCTGAGTCAGGTCCTTGTGCAACAAAGCTGAGGGTCCAGACAGGAGTCAGGCCTGGGCTCTTCCCTCAGGAGCCCCTAATTTGGTGGCAGAGTCTGACCTGGACACCGTTGGTCAGAACTGAGTCTGAAACAGGACAATATAGAGGGATAAGAGAGAGAGACTGATAGTGCCTGGAGAAGACAAGACAGGCTTCCTGGAGGAGGGGGTATTTGAGTTGGGTCTTGTTGGATGAATAGAAGTTTACTGAGGGGGAAAAAACCCTCCATTCAACCAAAAACATCCTGAAACAGGAACTGGCTGCCCTGTAGTGAGTATAAAGAGGAATCAGAAATTTCTTAGAGGTTGTGCCCTTGAGGGGCTCCCAGACTGGCAAAGAAGGGGGGGGCACTGGTAAGGAGAGAGACAAGGACACAAGAAAAGATATTATCTACCCCATTCCTCCCACCCACCATCCACCCAAGGCACAGAATGGCAAGAGGCAGTGGGGCCTGGAGGTTAACAGGGGACAGAGGGGAGGCACCGAGGCTGTGACATTAGATCCAAGGGTCCGCTAGGAAGGAGGGGCTCCTGGTCCTCAAGATTCCCATGCCCGCTGGCTGCTCCAGGCCTAGGCACTTAAGTCCCCCTGGTCCCTGCCCACACAGGACTCTGTCTACAAGTGAGGCAGAAAGGGCCATGGAGCCTGGAGGAGGCACGTGCTCAAAGGAGAAGGTCACCGGCACTGGGGGCTAAGAGGGCAAAGGGAGGCTCTGGAGGGAGACGAGGCAGCCTTGGTCCAGCCTGTGGGGCTCAGGAAAGGCTTCCTAGAGAGCTGCCCCTCGATGCCAGGCTGAAGAGCTGGGGCTGGGGTGGGGGGCCACAGGAAGCAGGTGGCTTGCGTGGGGAGGCGCAGGGGTGGCTCTGGCCACGTGCAGATAGACTGGAGGCTGGGGGTGTTGCGATGCGGGTCCACGCAGGGTAGGGGATGCCTGAGCAGGGGATCAGTGCCCCCAACACTGTCTGGGGACCCACCTTTCCCCCATCTGGTCAGGCCAGGTTGACTGCAACTCTCACCTTTGGGTCTCTCACTGGGTCTCAAGGGATCTTCAGACCCAGAACTGTCACCATCAGAGAAGAGGGATGACGAGGGGGAGGTGACAGTGCTGGACCATCTCACTTTCTTGGAAGAGCTTTCAGAACTGGCGCTCCTCTTTCTCCTTGAGCCTGGAGACGGGAAGACCGAATGCAGACTGGAATACAAGGGCCTTTTCCAGAAAACTCTAAACTGGAAGACCCTGGGGGCATATTTATAACCACTCTTCCCTCTGATCCCCAGAGCCAAGCCTTGTTTCTCCGCTCACCTTAAATATCTAAGCAAACTACCCCTTCGTTTTAGGTTAGCCCTTGGGTCTTAGCCTCTCTTTTACTTTTTTTATGTTTATTTATTTATTTGAGAGAGAGAATATAACTGTGCATGAGTGGGGCAGGGGCAGAGAGGGAGGGAGAGAGAGAATTCCAAGCAGGCTCTGCACTGTCAGCACGCAGGGGCTTGATCCTGCAAACCGTGAGCCGAAATCAAGAGTTGGACGCTCAACTGAGTAAGCCAGCCAGCCGCCCCCTGAGTTGTCAACTTTAAAACCTGGAGGCCGGGGCGCCTGGGTGGCTCAGTTGGTTAACCGTCTGACTTCGGCTCAGGTCACGATCTGACCGTCTGTGAGTTCGAGCCTCACGTCTGGCTCTGTGCTGACAGCTCAGAGCCCAGAACCTGCTTCGCATTCTGTGGCTCCCTCTCACCCTCCTCCCCCACTCACTCTCCGTCTCTCAGTGTAACAGAGCCAGAGCCCTGGGCAGCTCCGGGATCAGTGCCGGGTCAGACAGACTGCAGAGCTTTCCTTCCTCCCCTGGAGCGCACATTCACGCACTCACCACCCCTCAAAGGGCTGGCTCTTACCTCGGAGGGATGACGTAAGCGGCGGGACAAAGGGCTGGCACTCTTCATGCTCCTCCACAGGCAAAGGTTTCCCGCAGTAGGGGCAGAATTTGAATGCTGCTTCGATACTTTTGCCACAGTCTGGACAGAAGGCAATCATGCTAGAAAACAGGAGGGAACAGGAAGCTGAAAGCAAAACTTCGTCCGCTGCCAGCGAGGAGATCACCTGAGCTCCCCATGATGACAGGGTTGCAAAAGGGAGAAAAGTTCCCACACTGGAATATACTCTCTTAGGAAGTGGCCACTTTTATTTTATTTTTTTAATGTATTCGTTTACTTAGAGAGAGAATGGGGAAGGGGCAGAGAGAGGAGAGCGAGCATCCCAGACTCTGTGCTACCAGCGCAGAGCCTGACACGGGGCTCGACCTCACGAACCGGGAAATCATGACCTGAGTCGAAACCAAGAGTCGGACGCTTAACCAACTGAGTCACCCAGGCGCCCCAGGAAGTGACCACTTCTCAAACGAGCTCCCGCCTACTTTGTCCAGCTTCCAGCCCCCCACCGCTCCCTAATGGCCCAGGGCAGGTCCAAAGCTGAAAAACGTAACGTGAAACTGCAGGTTTCACAGAAGGTACGGGAACACCTTGGAGTCCAGGAAAGTTAGGCGAGAAACCCTGCTCTGTTCACAGAAGTACTGGGGGTCTCCACGTATTTGTGTTGTTTCTTGGCACACACGCTTGGGATGGGAGAGACTGTGAATGCTCATCAAATATCCATGCGCTCCCCTACATTTCCCGGGGGTCCCCTGTGGTTACACTGGGGCCACAGGACTCGTCCTGGCTAATGGTGCGTGAGCGGAAGTCAGTTCCCTACTGAGGCTGTTAAGAGCCAGAGGACCTCCTCCATCCACCCCTTCTGGGCACGGATGGCCCCGGAGGCCACATCTACTCCAGCCGGCATAGCTACAAGATGCAGGAGGACTGTGTGGTGCACCCTGGAATCTCATGATCAGCGAACAAACCTGGCCGCATTAAGCCACCGGGACTTGAGCATCCGTTACTGCAAACGGCCGTCTTCTCCTGACTCAGCGAGACACACGTGTTCACGACATCATCCCTCAGGCGGTCTGTGCCTCTGGACTATGTCCTAATACTTGTGAAGATCAAAACCAAAGGCACACACAGAGCCCATTACAAATGAGGACGCAGCAGGTGCACTCACTGCTCAGACACCACAGGCTGGGTGCTTTGGACGACAGGAATTTATTTCCTCTGGAGTCGGAGATCAAGGTGTGAGCTTTTGGTTTCTTCTGGAGCCTCTCTCCTTGGCTTGCAGGTAGGTGGCTGCCTTCTGTGCTCGCGTGGCTGTCCCTCTGACTGCGTTCCAATCTCTTCTTATAAGGAGCCAGTCAGAGGGGATTAGGGCCCTGCTCTGGCCCATCCGGGCTGCGATAATGACACATCACAGACTGCGTGGCCTTAAGCAGCAGAAACTTTTCTCACAGTTCTGGAGACTGGGGGCTCTGAGGTCAGATGCCGCCATGGTGGCGCTCTGGGGAAGGCTTTGCTTGGGTTCCAGACTCACAATTGTTCCGTGTCCTCACATGGTGGAAGGGGCTACGGAGCCACCTGGGGTCTCCCTAAAAGAATACTAATTCCACTGCCGACGGCTCTACCCTCCTCCCCAAAGGCTCGGCTTCCTAACTCCGGCACATCCGGCAATAGCATTTCAAAATATGCATTCTGGGGGGATGGGGACACAAACGTTCAGGCCTACCCTAACAACTCCATTTTACCTTAATTACCTCTTTAGAGGCCCTATCTCCAAATATGGTCACATTTTGAGGTACGCAGGGTCAGGGTTTCCATATGATGAAATTCTGAAGGACACAAGTCAACCCAGAAGAGTGGGATTAAACTAGTTACACGAAGAAGAGAAAATCAACAAGGATGCCAGTACAACGGTACTTCAAGTAGATATACTTTACTTTTTAAAAAATTAATTTTTTAAATTTTAAGTAAACCCTACACCACACATGGGACTCGAACTCGTGACCTCGTGATTAAGAGTCACATGCTCTATCGACAGAGCCAGGCGGATGCCCCTCAAGTAGATATATTTTATTTTATTTTACTTATTTCTTTAAAAATTTTTTTTAGTAAAGTTTATTTATTTTTGAGAGAGAAACAGAGCACGAGCGGGGGAGGAACAGAGAGAGGGGGCGACACAATCCAAAGCGGGCTCCAGGCTCTGAGCTGTTAGTGCAGAGCCTGATGCGGCCACTTAAACTCACAAACTGTGAGATCATGACCTAAGCTGAAGTTGGACACTTAACCGACTGAGCCACCCAAGGTACCCCTTATGTATTTTTTAAGTAGATCTATTTTATTTATTTATATATTTAAAAAATTTTTTAATGTTTTATTTACTTTTGATACAGAAAGACTGAGCATGAGAGGGTGAGGGGCAGAGAGATAAGGAGACACAGAACCGGAAGCAGGCTCCAGGCTCCGAGCTGTCAGCACCAAGCCTGACGCGGGGCTCGAACCCACAAATGTGAGATCTGACCTGAGCCAAAGTTGGAGGTTTAATCGACTGAGCCATCCATGCGCCCCTATTTATATATTTTAATTTTTGGTGGGGAGAGAGACAGAGCTCAAGTAGGGGAGGGGCAGAGAGAGAGGGAGACACAGAATCCAAAGCAGGCTCCAGGCTCTGAGCTGTCAGCACAGAGCTCGATGTGGGATTCAAACTCATGAACCGCGAGATCATGCCCTGAGCCGGTTGGAGGCTTACCCGATTGAGCCACCCAGGCACCTCTATTTAAACAAAAATAAGATTATTTCCGTTGTCCTTTATTCTAAGACTTGGTGTACAGTACCAATTACAAGCTGGCTATTGAAACAGAAGTCAAGGGCACCTGGGTGGCTCAGTCAGTTGAGCGTCTGACTTTGGCTCAAGTTATGATCTCATAGTTTGTGAGTTTGAGCCCCGCATCGGGCTCTGTGCTGACAGCTCAGAGCCTGGAGCCTGCTTTGGATCCTGAGTCTCCCCCTCTTTTGGCCCCTCCTCTACTCGTGCGCTCTCTTTCTGTAAAAAATAAATCAAAACGTTAAAAAACAAAAAAACAAGTCAAAGTAAGTTTGCTCATGACTTCATTACACCTCACAAGAGAAAGTTCTTTTCTTTTTCCTTTAGTTTTGACAAATAAAAATTGTACATATGTAAGGCATACCACATGATGTTCTGAAATTTGTCCACGTTGTAAATGAGTACCACAACCACCTGATGAACATATCTGTCACCACCCACAGCTGCCACCATTATGGGGTGTGTGGCGAGGACACTTGAGTCCACTTCCTTAGCAAATTTCAGGTATCTGACACATTATTATTGACTACGGTAGCCATGGTCTCCAAAATCTGTCACTCATTAACTGAAAGTTTGTTCCCTTCCCGACACCTTCTTTTAGAAATAGGCTCCACGCCCAATGTGGGGCTCAAACTCTGATCCTGAGATGAAGAGTCAGCCAGATGGATGCCCTGAAAGTTTGTCCCGTGATCAACACCTCTTCTTCCCCCTGCCTCTGGTAACACCCATTCTACTTTCTGTTCCGAGGAGCTTGGCCATTTTTTTTAAGATTCCACCTATAAGCGAGATCATTCCCTAATCATCTTTTTGTGTCTGGCTCAGTCTGATCAAACCCTTTTTCCTGCATTCACTGCAGAGCTTGGTGTCTGTTGCACGTGTCAACAGGAGAATCCTTAAAGTCTGGCTCTGACCCCGGGCTCCTGGATTTCGATTCCAGAGCCGCTACATGCGGGACATGTTACGTCCCCTCTCTGTGCCCCAGTCTGCCCAACGGTAAAATGGGGCTTCTAACAGTACTTATTTGACGGTGAGAGTGGCTGTTGGGGCCCCAACGAATACATTTAGAGCAAGTGCCGAGAGCAGGGCCTGGCCCCCGGAAAGCCTTTTACATCAGTGGCTCTTATTACCGGATCACGCTCCGTCTCCAACTTACATTCTGCTTGTTAGTTCTTCTGTTCTTCCCCTTCTCTTTCCAGAAGGTCTGAGCCTCCCGGGCCTCTCCACTGCCTCTTGGTGCTGACGTATGGACTTCTAACAAAAGCGAAAGAAACCTCAGCCAGAGGAGACAGGGCTCTGGTTCCCAACGGTCTGCAGAAGAGCAGAAACGACACCGTGGTGGAAGAGTGCCCGTCCTGCGGCGCCTGTCCTGCCGAGTCGCGTCCGACGTCAGACCGCAAAGGCTGCTGCCAAGTGTCTTTTAGCCTCTAAGAAACCCGGAGGCTGGTTGTGGCACTTAATTTGTTGTCCTGCTAGTGACATCCGAATGGACACATTTGTCTTCTCAAAGGGACAGACCCAGGTGAGCGGTTTTGTGAAGCTAGAGGCAGCCTCTTCTCCCTTCGGCCACAGCAAACCTGAAGCCTTTCTGTTGACTTTGGAGCCGCAAGATCAAAATTGCCTGGAGTGGTTCCAGCCTTTGTATCTGTGAGAAACTTGAATTTGGGTTCAGCCACTGGGATAGGGGGTTGCCGCTACCACAGCAAAGTCCAGCCTCATCTGACTACCATTCTAAGACCACAGGTTTTTAAAAAATGTATTTATTCTGAGAGAGAGAGTGTGTGTGCGCACTAGCAAGAGAGGAGCAGAGAGAGAAGGAGAGAGAATCTCAAAGCAGGCTCCCGGCTGTCAGCACAGAGCCCGACACGGGGCTTGAACTCACAAACTGTGAGATCATGACCCGAGCCAAAGTCAAGAGCCAGACACTTAACTGACTGAGCCACCCAGGCTCCCCTAAGACTTGACAGGTCTTTTTGTTTTTGTTTTAATTTTTTTAATGTTTTATTTATTTTTGAGACAGAACATGAGCGAGGAGGGACAGAGAGAGAAGGAGAGAGAGAATCACGAAGCAGGCTCCCTGCTGTCAGCACAGAGCCCGACGCGGGGCTAGAACCCATGAACGTGAGATCATGACCTGAGCCGAAGTCGGACGCTTAACTGACTGAGCCACCTAAGCGCCCCTTTCTTTCTTTTCTTTTTTTTTTTTAGACTTCACAGTTTTAAGTGGTTTTGTCTTAAGTGGAGCTATCCCCTCGGTGCCAAGTGCCCTTGGCCAAAGATGGACTCTATAGAAAGGGGCAAGTGCATAATCCAGTGACCCTGTCACATCCAGGCCAACCTTCCTCGTGGGAGTGGAGTCTGACGGCAGCAACACAGAGGGGATGGAAGAGGAGCAGGCTGTTGGTGGGGAATAAGTCGTAAGGGGGCTTGTCCCTGGGGGGACGGTACCTTTATGGGGTCACAGTCTGGCCCTCAGACTCCCTGGGCTGGATACTCCATCTTAAAAGTGTCCTGTAAGTAAATAAAAAGTGGAGAGGTTGACTCAGGCCCATTTCACATATAAGTGAAAGATAATGGTTAGTGTTTATTGGTCGCTGGCTATGTTGGGGGCAAGTACTAAGTTCATTCACTCATTCAATAATCACTCACTGGGAGCGCCTGGGTGGCTCATTTGGTTAAGTGACTTTGGCTCAGGTCATGAACTCGCCTTTCGTGAGTTCGAGCCCTGCGTTGGGCTCTGTGCTGACAGCCCGGAGCCTGCTTCTGATTCTGTCTCCCTCTCTCTCTGCCCCTCCCTCACTCGCACTCTATCTCTCTCTCAAAAATGAATAGATGTTAAAAAAAATGTACAAAAAATCATTCACTGAACTCCTAAAATATGCTAACTACTGAGGATGCAGCAGCAAAGGACACGAACAAGGCCCTTGACCCAAGGAAGCTCACATTCTAGTCGTACAGGATGAGATTAATAAACAAATGAGCAACTGTTTAATAGGTCAGATGGAGGTGATGTTACAGTAAATGCCCAATAAATATGGATGGAAGAAGGCAGTTTCACAGTGAAGTCACCTGTCCAAGGTCACATGGCTAGTTCAGGACTAAACCCAAGGCTCCAACGCTCAGGCCAGTCTTTATTATCCATTTATTTTATTTGTTCAACCAATATTTACTGAACATCTGCTATGTGTTAAGAATTGCGTCCCTCCTAGAAGGTTCTCAGCCATTGCACGGCAAGAGCTAAAAGCGGGGCGCCTGGGTGGCTAAATCGATTAAGCGGCCAGCTTCGGCTCAGGTCATGATCTCGAGGTTCGTGGGTTCAAGCCCCGCGTCGGGCTCTTTAGCTCAGAGCCTGGGGCCTGTTTCAGATTCTGTGTCTCCCTCTCTCTCTGACCCTCCCCTGCTCCCGCTGTCTCTCTGTGTCTTTCAAATATAAATTAAAAAAAAAATTAAAAATTAAAAAAAAAAAGAGCTAAAAGCTGCTAGACTCCGTCCACTTCAGCGAAGTTAGGACAGTCGTCTAGATAAACAGGACTCGCCTAGGCCCCGTACCCCCCCCAAAAAAACTGGGCGTGACATAGTGCCAAGAAGGGACATCAGACAAGTTCCCAATGAGTCCTGCCCATTTCCGTCGTAGTCACGCCCACTAAGAGCCCACAGGGGCTTGAGTGGGCTACAGGGTCTCGAGGGGGCCGCAAGGGCAGGTCAATAATCGCGGCGACCAGAAGCTTCTTTCATCGAGACCCCTACATCGGGGCCTTTATCTCTCACAAAAGGTCGTGCTCGTGCTGACGTCGCAGGCAGCGCGACCGACCTGTGACCTCCCCTTGCTCTGCCTCAGCTTCTCCTCACCTCTAGACTTGGTGAGCGAAGTTGGGAGCCAGCTATCTGCGGCCAGATTCTCCGACCCTTCGCGGGTAGAACAACTCACCCTTGCAGTTGTCCCGCGTAAACTTCCGGGAGGCGGAAAGCGCTGCGCGCGCATCCTCGACCCTGAAGGAGGACAGCGCCCGCGCAGGCGCTGCTGGCCTCCGGACCGCCCTCGGGCAGAAGCAGGGAGGGATTATTTCCTCATCGCTCACCCCGCCCTCCCCATTCCACTCTCTTTTGGAAGTTCCTGGCTCTACTGCGCATGTGCCAACGTGGAGCCAATGGTAAGGAGGGATGAACCACGAAGCATCTCTCCGCCTATCAGAGAGAGGTCTTGTTATATCCCGCCTCAAACTCCGCCCTTTACTCCAAGAGTCTTTTCAGGGATTTCCTTCTCAACACGTTTCCATGGCAACTCCCTGGCTCCTTCAGGCCGAAGTACGCTGTTTAGGTTGTCTTTTAACTGAGTAAAAACTGAACTGCAATTCCCACAGGCTACCTGGTCTAGATTTTGTTTCAACTCTATTTCTTAAAGTGCTCAGCGGCCGGAGAAGAGGGTGGAGATAGGAACTCAAGGGGAGGAGTCAGCCCAGCCTTCTGGGAAACCGAGTCTTCCCTCTGACGCGGAGGCTCCTGGGTGCAGGAGCTCGAGGAAAGTCTCGCGGCGCCGGAAGTTGTTACGAGGCGCGAGTGGGAGGAGTTGGGTCTGAGTCTTCCTCCCGGCGGGAGTCGCTTCTGTTAACCCTGCGGACAGCAGTCTTCCGAGGTGAGGTGACGCCGCCGGTGGGCAGCTGAGTGCTCCCGAAGCTTGGGGCTCGGTCCTTCCTGAGGGATGACGGAACGCTCAAGGGGCGATTTCGCCAAAGGGCGCGCCTTCTGAGGGCGGTGGGTGGGTCTTGACCACTCGGTGCAGAGCCTGTTCTCCGCCGGGCTGTCGCTGAAATGGTTTCCAGTCCGCACCGGCAGCCCTGAGAGGAGAGGGCACATTTTATTTTACCTCTGAGTGAGGAGACGGAAGCTGAAGGAGGGGTTGAGTTGCCTGAAGTTGAAGCTGGGCTGGTCAGGACGGATAAATGAATGAATGGGAGGAGGGCAAAGTAATTCACACTTGAGCGCGTGCTGTGCGCCAGGCTCCGCGCGATGCTCGGATTTCCTCCTGTAATCGCAGCAGCTCCAAGCGCGGCTCCTCGCTTTTATCGGCTCCCTTGGCCCGGGAGCACTTCAGGAATCACCGTTTCTCAGCGTTTGGAAAGTTAAGAGGGTGCCTACTTCATAGTTAAGGAACACCTCAGAGGGGGCTGGGGCAGTTCTTGAAAATCGATTATTTCTGCCGGGAAAGGGGCGAATTCTTAGAGTATATAGAGCCTGTGGCAATTCGGGTTCAGTTTTGCCGCCAGTGTGTGATCGAATAAGGTCCTGGTTTTCGGAGCTTTTGGGGTTTTTAGAATTACAGCTGCGAGGCTGTGAATCTGTTGTACGTGTCCCATTTTGTACACGTGGAAACCGAGCGTGAGTGAGCTGGCTCTGGTCCCACACTAAGAAGCAGCAGGAATTCTCGACTCCCGAGTCCCGGATTTGTCAGTCCTGTAATTGTTTGCCTCAAGTTCATTCTGACCGGCCGGGTGACCTTGAGCTTCACAGAGGGCTTCAGTTTCTTCTGTCCCAGGGCTCAGAGTCTATGAGATATGGACGCTGGAAATGAGATATGGATATTTGGAAACTATAGACAGAGGTCTCAAACTCCGATATCTTTGAGGGTCAGGCACATAAAGCTAAAGGAGAGAACTGCCTGGGGGAGGACTGTGGGGCCTCCGGGAGGACTTGCCCCATACAAGTGGGGGTAGCTTGAGTCCCCAAATAACATCTTTGTGGGAATAGACTCAGCGGGCTAAATCCTAGGATTTTGCAGAAACTGGAAATCGATTTTTTTTTCATTTTTATTTCTTTTAGAGAGAGAGTGGGGGAGAGGGAGAGAGAGTCTTAAGCAGGCTCTGTGCTCAATTTCCAGGTTTTCAAGTCTGAGACTACTTAAAAGAATTTTCTCTCAAAACTTCCTATCCTCCAACACTGGGGACAAAAAAACCACATCTGTGGGCCAATTATACTCCCAAGTCACGGCTTAACCTCTGTCACGTGAGGAAAATCACTGCTGAGTAAACATTAGCACTTACAAACCTACCACATTGCCTTATCTGCAGTCAAAATCTGGAAAGCCCCGAAGATCATTTTCTCCATAAATTTGGCGTCCAGACTCGACCAGAATGGCTGGCATTTATAACCTTTCATTATCCTACCTAGAGGGTATTCATGCCCTTCACTGTAGAAATATTGAGGTGTTCAAATACAAATCTTGCCTGACCCAAACTGTACTGTGATATTAATGAAATATATTGTTGGGGCACCTGGGTGACTCAGTCGGTTAAGCGTCTGGCTTCGGCTCAGGTCATGAGCTCTGCAATTCATGGGTTCGAGCCCTGCATCCGGCTCTGTGCTGACAGCTAGCACAAAGCCTGGAGCCTGCTACTTGATTCTGTATCTCCCTCTCTCTCTGACCCTCCCCTGCTCATGCTGTCTCTCTGTCTCTCAAAAATAAATAAAAAACATTAAAATAAATAAATAAATAGAATCAGACATAAAAAAATGTATGTGTGAATATATATCACTTATTTTTTTTAATTTTTTTAACATTGATTTATTTTTTTAAATGTTTTATTTATTTTTGATACAGAGAGAGACAGAGCATGAGAGGGGGAGGGGCAGAGAGAGAAGGAGACACAGAACCAGAAGCAGGCTCCAGGCTCTGAGCTGTCAGCACAGATCCCGATGCGGGGCTCGAACCCACGAACTGTGAGATCATGACCTGAGCTGAAGTTGGACACTCCACCAAGTGAGCCACTCAAGCGCCCCTAAATATCACTTTTAAAAATCAGAAAATTTCTTGGGGCGCCCGGGTGGCTCAGTTGGTTAAGCGTCCAACTTTTGCTTAGGTCATGATCTCGCGTTTCATGAGTTCAAGCCCCATATCAGGCTCTGTGCTGACAATCAGAGCCTGGATCCTGCTTCAGATTCTGTCTCCAGCTCTCTGCTCCTCCCTCACTTGTCCCTGTGTTCTCTCTCTCTCTCTGCCCCTCCCCTCCCTCCCTCCCTCTTCCTGTCTCCCTCTCTCTCTGTCTCTCAGAAATGAATAAACATTAAAAAACTTTTTTTAATAAAAATCAGAAAATTCCTGAATCTCAAAGCACATCTGTCCCCAGAAGCTTAAGATTTGTGGCCCTGACGTTAAATCATTGTGCTGCTTGGTGATACGGAGTGTTTTCATCACTCTGTAGATAATGTGCTACTTAGGAAATTCACAGTAGCTACCAACGTGTAAAAAGCCCTATGGTACAGGGTCACCTGGGTGGCTCAGTTGGTTGAGTGTCTGACTTCAGCTCAGGTTGCTCTGCCCCTCCCCTCGCTCTCTTTCTCTCTCAAAATAAATATAAAAAAAAAATAAACGCTGTCATACAGTGTTTTGTATATTATGGGTCATGAAAATAAGTCACTGGGCAGTGGCCAGAATTTTTTTTAATGTTTATTTGTTTGTTTATTTTGAGAGAGAATCCACAAGTAGGGGAGGGGCAGGGAGACAGGGGAGAGAGAATCCCAAGCTGGCTCCATGTTGTCAGCGCAGAGTCCAATACAGGGCTCCATCTCACAAACTGTGAAATCATGACCTGAGCCGAAATCAAGAGTCAGGCGCTTAACTGACTGAGCCACCCAGGTGTCCTGGCCATAATTTTTTTTTTTAATGAAGTAAAATGAAAGAGACTAGAATAGAAAAGATCCCAGCACATTCTACTTTGTAAAATTCAGTATTATTTCATGAAGCTTTTGTTTTCGTTTTGTTATGTGTATGAATGAACAGTAATGGTATATGTCTTTGTTACTGCGGGTCATGGTTTTAAAAAAAATGTCAGAGGGGTGCCTGGGTGGCTCAGTCGGTTAAGCCTCCGACTTCGGCTCAGGTCAGATCTCACGTTCGTGGGTTCGAGCCCCGTGTCAGGCTCTGTGCTGACAGCCAGCTCAGAGCCTGGAGCCTGCTTCCTGTTCTGTGTCTCCTTCTCTCTCTGACCTTCCCCTGCCCATGCTCTGGCTCTCTCTGTATCAAAAATAAATAAACATTAAAAAAAAAAAGTTAAAAAAAATGTCAGAGAAATCTTGCTACTAGTTGTAGAAAAAATAGTAAAAGTTTTGGAGGCCAACTCACCTGGACTCAAATCCTAGAGACAGTAATCAGAAATCCCAGAATCCTGGGGGACTTAGTCGGTTAGGCTCCAATTTTGGCTCAGGTCAAGATCTCGCGGTTCAAGAGTTCCAGCCCTGCATAGGGCTCTGTGCTGATGGCTCAAAGCCTGGAGCCTGCTTCATATTGTGCCTTCTCTTTGCCTCTCTCTCTCTCTTTCTAAGTAGATAAACATTAAAAAGAAAAAGAAACCCCAGAACCCTCATCCCAGGGGTCCATTTGTTGTATTTTGTCAACAAACATTTAAAATGTGCCTACTGTACGTTAGGCGCTGTGCTGTCCTGAGACCAAAGGTCCCGCCAAGGTGACAGACCACCTTAGTCGCCACCTCTCCCAGCTATGTATTTACCGACTAATAAGCACCAAGAAGGGTCGTGAAGTTGCCTGTGGGCCTGGAAGCACAGTGGAAGTGAGAGGCTTGGAGTAGTTTCAGTCAATACAGAAGTGTTGTTGTGATCCCGCAGGGAGACCCCCATTCTGACCGATCCTCCTACTTCAGACCTTCTGGGGGCTCATCCAGCATGGCCGGGGAGCCAGCACTAGAGGAAAGGGAGACTTTCTCCCGGCTCCCTTGTCTCTCCTGCGGCTCTGACAGCCAGGAACGTGGAGGAGGAGAGGGATCTTAAGTGGGAACCCGGCCACTGAGTCCCAGTCTGCTGCCACGAAGGTGAGTGGAGGGCTCCTCCTCCTAATCAGTCATGCCCTGAGGCTGCGTGGCTGGCCTGCCTTTATTCTGGGCTCACTGTCCTACCGTGACCCCCAGGTGCTCCTCCTGTTATACTGTAGATCTCCTGCTCTGCAGCCTTCCAGGAATCCTTCATGCTTAAAAGACAAAATAGAGGTTTCTCAGCCCAGCCCTGTATGACCCGAGTCCCGCCGCCTTCCACGGCACCTCCTCCGGTCCCCCGCATAACCAGAACTCCCTTCCCGGCCTGGTGGTGAACTGTTACACCGCACTCGCCAGATTCCCAGCCTTCGCTAGGTGCCACCCTCAGCTGGCATACCCTGTGTGCCATCTCCGGCCTTCAAGACCCAGCTCAGTCTCCCGCCTTCTGTGGACAGTCAGCTCTTCCCTGCTCAGGCCTCACGGTGGAGCGAATCCACCTGGCTGTGGCTGTCCCCTGCCCCTATTAGCCCACCAGAGGAGGTGCTCCTAGAGACAGGTACCTATGGGCCTCACCTCTGGGCCCCCAGGGACCAGTACAGGCTCGGTACACAGCAGTCTTCGAGGTGTTTCTTGAATGATGAATGAAAACCTTCCTCTACCTGGTAAATATCTGCTTATCCTTAATGACCCAGCTTGAATATTTGCCCCGGCCAGGAAGCTTTTCCTGACTCCAAGGCAAGTTCTCATGCCCTTCCCTGGCCACGGCCATATCTCCTTATGCTCGTTGTCAGCATCCTGATTGTCTCCTGTAGGCCGGGGAGTGGGTCTGACACCTCTGTGCCTCCAGCATTCCCAGAGGGGTCTGGCCCACGGGAGAAATGCTCTGACCTTGTCACCGTCCTGTATCAAACTCTCTGTGGCTCCGCGGTGCCCCATGGATCAAGTCCTGGCCCCTCCCACCCTTGCCACCACTATTTCCAGCAACATCGAGGAGTCCAGGGAGGGCAGTTCTCGGGTCTCTCTGATCCGGCTCCTGCTGACACAGCCTCTTTGGCTCATCCCTTCTGACTGGGTCTAGACAGCAACGGCTCCACAAATAACACAACACTTGGCTCAAACCAATGTAAGCAGTCAGTGGATTATGTGGAACATACAACCAGACAGGCCGGAGCAGGTGCGGCTTGATCCACCAGCTCACCCAATGGGATCAAGACCCAGTTTATCGTCCCCGCCTCTCAGCCCCACCTCCTATTGGCTCTGTCCTTGATGAGCTGCCTCCCTTGCCCCAGAATGGCAGGCTGCCAGGGCTGCTGTGTCCCCACTTGCCTCCTACATGCAGCCTTTGCTCTAGGTGCTGGATCTGCCTGCTAGGGAACCAAGGCCTGTGGTCGCCGCCGTCATGAGCTCATACGTTACTGGGGGTGACAGCGTGATGGTTTGCTAGGCTGTTGTAACAAAGTGCGTTGAACGATAGAAATTTATTATTTTGGCTCTGGGGGCTAGAAGTCTAAAGCCGAGGTGTCGCCTGGGCTCCTTCCTTTTGGACACCGCAGGGAGAACCCCTTCCTTGCCCCTTCCAGCTTCTAGTGGCGCCTGTGTTCCTTGACTCGTGGCCACATCACTGTCACCTCTGCTTCTGTCATCACATCGCCTTCTCCCTCCTTTGACTCATTTTGCTTCATTTTTTTCTCTAAATATTTATTTATTTTTGACAGATTGCACAAGTTGGGGAGAGGCAGAGAGAGAGAGAGAGGGAGACCCAGAATGCGAAGCAGGCTCCAGGCCCCCAGCTGTCAGCACAGAACCTGATGTGGGGGGCTCCAACCCACAAACCGTGAGATCATGACCTGAGCTGAAGTCGGGCACTTAACCAACTGAGCCACCCAAGTGACCCAGAGGGTCCCACAATTAATAAATAGCCAGAACCAGAATTTGATTTTGGGGTCTGCCAGACTACAAAGTCACGCCTGTTACCGGTTGGCTTCCTAGGGGGCACGCAGCAGAGGGGGCTCATGCTTCCTTCCCCCACTTATGACTGTGTGACTTGAGGCAGGTGAGTCTGATTCTCTGGGCCTCAGTCTTACCTTCTGCGAATCAGAGATAATCCTGCCTTCAGGGAGGTGATGAGTGTGATGGGGGGGGGTCTGCCCTTTCGTCCTTTTGGTCGAGTCCATCCTACGTGCTTCCCAGCAGCCTCTCTGTCGCTCTTGGAGCAGTCTCGATGCAGTGGGGCTCATTAATGCCATCTCACTAATGGGGTGGGAATCAGGGCCTAGAAGGGGCACGTGACTTACTGGCCCAGTGGTCGCCCACAAGGGAAGGTAGCAGGGCCAAGTGCCAAACTCAGCCAGAGGCTCCGGTCCCATTCTTACGTAAAATGTGGCCGTGTGTGCATTGATGGCCGTCTGGGGACACCAGAGAGTCACGAGTTCCCCTGGAGATGGGGTGCTTGGGGAAGGCTGGCATTTATTGTCAGTGCTTCTCGACTGTTTGAGGTTTCATTCCAAGCACATACTCACTAGGAAGTTTTCAAATCAAGAAAGATGGCATCGGGGCGCCTGGGTGGCTCAGTTGGTTAAGCCTCCTGACTTCGGCTCAGGTCAGATCTCATGTTTGTGGGTTCGAGCCCCGCATCAGGCTCTGTGCTGACAGCTAGCTCAGAGCCTGGAGCCTGCTTCCGGTTCTGTGTTTCCTTCTCTCTCTGCCCTTCCTCCTCTCATGCTCTGTCTCTCTCTGTATCAAAAATAAAACATTAAAAAAAAAAGAAAAGAAAGATGACATCACTTGGGGTGCCTGGGGGGCTCAGTGGGTTTCGCATCTGACTCTTGATCTCAGCTCAGGTCTCGATCTCAGGGTTGTGAGTTGGGCTCCGCACTGGGTGTGAAGCCTACTTTTTTTTTTAATGTTTATTTATTTTTGAGAGAGAGAGCGTGCACGCATGCAAGTGGGGAGAGGCAGAGGATCTGAAGCAGGCGCTGCACAGAGAGCCCAAGGCGGGGCTCGAACTCAGGAACCGTGAGATCATGACCTGAGCTGAAGTCGGATGCTTAACTGACTGAGCCACCAGTCACACCCCCGGGTGTGAAGCCTATTTAATAAAAAGAGAGAGAGAGAAAGAGAGAGAAAGGAAGATGGCATCAAGAAGACAGACGCCTTAGGCAGTCATGCAGCCCAGAGTGGACCCGGCCCCACTGCGAGGGCTCCTGCCGCCCCCCCCCCCTCCCGGAAGTCATACTGAATGTAAGCAGGCTGCTTACCCAGCAGTGTCCAGAAGGTGCAGCAGGCAGAGGAGCAGCTGGGACACAGCGACGGGAAGCACTCGCCATGTCCTCAATGTGGGAGCTGCAGTCAGGACCGCGGGGGGATGAGGACAGGAGGGTCTGGCTGTGTTTACAGGGGTGGCAGTTAGCTGATGGGCGCATGCGGTCTGTTATGTGCAGATCTCTACTGTGTGTGTTTGAAATTTTCCATAGTAAGAACTTAAAATCTTGAATGAACACTAAAAAGCAAAAGCCAAAGTAAGCAGATTTTAGGAACAGGCCAACATGCCTGTGTGACCCTAAGGGGGAGCTCACGTCTTCTCCAAGACTCGTGTGTCTCGCCTACAACATATGACGATGCCTAGTGTCCTGTCTCAGGGCTCCCAGAGATGATTTTTGTCAAAGGCCTAGTGCATGCAGTGGGGAGGGAGTGCACCAAGTAAACTGTGGGGTCCATCCCTGACCCCAGTCCCACGGTCACTGACTGTTACATTGCGGGAATTTGTGATTCACAGGGTTATAGCCATGGACTTCACCTTGGAGGACTGGGAGCAGCTGGGGCTGGACCAAGGGGACCTGTTCTGGGACACGGCATTGGACAACTACCAGAACCTTTTCCTGTTGAGTGAGTGTCCACTCCAGCCCCGGGGGCCCGGTTCCTGCCCTGCTCCTTGGCTCCTGTCACCCCCAGGATAAATTCTCGGCTCCTGAGCGCTGGCCAATTCTGCCCCATCCCCCCATCCCGGGGGCACTGGCAATGCCTGGTGACCTTTTTGATTGTCTGTACTTGGAAGGGGGGGCACGGAGGGTGTGCACCTGGCATCTCATGGGTAGAGTCCTGGGTCACCGCCGCATGTCCTGGAATGCAAAGGCAGTCCCTACAGCCGGGGATTGTCTGACCCCAAATGTCACTAGTGCCAAGGTTGAGAAACTCCATCAGCCCCCCGCCTGCCGCTCTGGCCCCGTCAGCACTTTCCTCTTCGTCCTTGTGGGGCTGACACTCAGAGTCTCTGCATTTGCCCTCCTGTCTCGTCCCCTTCCTGCCTCCAGCCTTCCCTTTTTAAAGACTTCTACTGTGACCTGTTAGCGTGCCTCCGTTCCTCGCTCTGCTGGCCCAGCACCCCTGTGCGTTCTGACTGCCCGTTTAATGCTCTGTCTCCCTCTGCTGGGATGGGCCACTTCCTGAGGACGGGGATTCTCCCCCAGTGCCAGTCACTGGTGTGTCCCCAATGTTCAGAACTAAACGGCTCCTGCCACGGGGACTCACTGGACAGTGACTCAGTAAACAAAGGAGTCGCAGGGGTCACCACGTCAGGAGCCGGGTCTCATGCTGGGTCAGTGCTGAGAACTGGCCTCCAGTCCTGCAGTCACCCTACAAGTCCAACTCCCTGTTTTGATGGTCCTTTTGAAATCAAAATCCAAAGAAGAGAAGTCACCTTCCCGGCTAGGCTGGGGTTCCTGGAAGCACCCTGTGTTCGGTGACCTACGAGGAGGGGACTTACAGGACTTGTACGACTCTGTGTCGTATTCACGGCCATGACATCCTGCAGAGAAAGGACACCTCATGGGCAGCAAAGGGGAAATCAGAGCCCTCGCCCTGGGTACAGCCCCACAGGATGCGCAATGAGGGCACGAATCACATGAAATGTCCGTTGGGGACGCTCACTGGCGACTCAGCGCCCATAGTTGTTATTGGGAGCTGGTCACACAGGTGCCCTCTGCCTGGAATGTACCAAAATTCTCGACTCCCGGGCAGAAAGCGGGTGTTCAGCATGACCGTTGCGGCACCGGGGGCCCCTCTTCCTGGTTCGGGAATGCAGGAACCCTCCGAGATCCGGGTTCCCAGACAGTGACCTTGGGCCAGCCTCGCAGCTCCACCAAGTTCTACTGAGCCTGTGCTGCAGGAGCAGCTCCGGGCGGCTCAGCTCTTGGTGTCTTCTCTGTCTCCAGACGACACCCCACAGTGACCACACTTCTCCCTTGACCCCCTGCGCACACTCGTGTGTATGGCCTAGCGGCGCATGCGCTTCCTACGGCCACTCTGACAGATGCCACAGGCGGCTGTGGAAAACAATGCGCTTCCTCTCCAACGGTGCTGGAGGGGTGCTGGTGGTCGGAAGTTTGAAACAGGTGTGCGCAGGCTGCAGTCAGGCCCCAGAGGCTCCAGGGAAGTCCTGTGCCTTTGCTCTTTCTCGGCTTCTGGAAGCGCCAGCATCGCTTGGCTCGCAGCCCTCTCATTTTCAAGCCAGAAGGCGCTTTTCCTCCACGGTAGTGCGGCCCCCCTGGGACTAGGACCCTGCTCCCTTCCTTGGGCAGTTTGCCCAGGGCAGAGCCCAGGCCCGCTGGGCTCTGGGAACCCGGCATATTCCATGGACGCTTTGGGCGAGGTGGGCTCCGTGGGTGGATGAGGAGGTGCGTGCCCCCCACCTGGCAGACTGCTCTTTGCTCAAGAGCTGGTGCGAGCCCTTTGCATCTCCAGCCCTGGCTTTCACAGCTCGGGTCACCCTGGATTGTGACAGTGGTCCCTCTCCTCCACTGGACCGGGAACCCTTCAGGGCAGGCATCCCTGGAGTCGCCCAGAGCAGCATTTGGCCCTCAGGAGCTGTACGCTGGATAAAGCACTGAATCATCAGGAGAGCCAGAAGGTTCTCTCTGAGTGTCCTGGCTGACGACAGCGCTCTTCTCTCCCTGCAGACCCCTGCAAACCCAAACTGACCTCCTATCCGGATGGCGGCAAAGAGCTGGAGGCCGTGGTCAGAGAAAGCCCCAAATCAGAGGGCCTTGGTGAGTGGGCAGGGAGCTGGGAGTGCTGGGAGGACGTGGCCCTTTGTCTGCCCTCCATCTTTGGAACTTCCATCCAGCCCCCAAACATTTACCCAGATAGCTTGACCCTGGACTAATGCACTTCACTCTGCCATGTGCAGGGCTGGGACCCTTGTCTTGTCTCTGCCTACCTCCGTGTTCAGCATGTGGCTGTCTTGGTGCCCTTACTCTGTCCCCTTTTCGGTCCTTCCAGACTTAGCAGAGGGTGGCCTTCCATGCCCTGAGTCAGTCTCTCCACCGTCCTGCCCTGTGCCCCTTGAGCACCGCAAACCCTAGTCAGTTTCAGCCCTGCTGGCACAAGTCTGTCCCAGAGGGCACAGCACAGGGCTGGCTCTGGGAATAACTCAAGCCCAGGCCTGATGCAGCCAGGAGCATTTGTTCTGGTCTCTCTGAGGCCACGGTTCCTCCAGAGGGGACAAGTGAGGCAGCGAAGGTGTCATGCTGGTTGATGTGTCCCCAGCGGGAAAAGGCAGAGGCAGGGCCCTTGCCTGGGGCGCAGGAGACTTTTCTCAGGGTCAGATTGTGTTCACGTGAGAAGGGCCCCTGAATCATGTGGTGGCTGCGTGGCTCAGTCTAGGCCTCCACCACCCGGTCAGCGTGCAGCTCCGTTCTTGGCTCACCTCTCGTGAGCTGGCGAACGTGGGCCCTCTCCAGCCTCCTGTTGAGCACCCCAGTGTGTGCGCATAGGTGACCAGCATGGGCTCCTGCCGCCTCAACAATGTATGGGGGCGCCTGGGTGCCCGGTTAAGCAGTCAGTTAAGCATCGACCCTCGGTTTCAGTCACGGTCTCACAGTTTGTGAGTTCGAGCCCCACATTGGGCTCTGTGCTGACAGCACGGAGCCTGCTCGGGATTCTCTCTCTCCTTCTCTCTCTGTCCCTCCTTTGCTCACTCACGCTCTCGTTCTGTCTCTCTCTCAAAATGAATAAATTAACATTAAAAAAATACATGTTGTTTCCAAACACATGGAGCCATGCCTTCACCAACCAGACCCATCCCCCAGCAGTTATAATTGTGCTGTGTTAATACCGTTTATATCTCCTTCCCCGCTGGTCTGGGCCCTTCTCCAAGAAGTGGGCCATAGCTGGTGGGGTAACGGTAGAGAGTATGTGCCAAGAGCTCTCCTTCCCTGTGGAGCCCCTGCAGCTGCTCAGCTCCTCGCTTACCCGAGTTGGAAATGGGCTCTCTGTTTCCTGTGATGCCAGTTCTAGCCGGGTCCCCACTTTGGCCCCTTCTCCTTCATCAGCCCCTTGAGGGACAGGCTTACTGAGGAGCCATCACCTGCTCTCCCTCTTGTCTCTGTTCTCACCCCGCAGCTCCTTACTTTTCACCTCGGGGCACAGGAGACGTCAGCACGTTACCTCCCTCAGACATGGTTGAAGTCAAGAACTGTCCTCTGGCACAAGACTTTGCAGAAGAAGGACTCTCCCAGGAGATCATGGAGACGTTGTCCAAGGATGGCCTCTGGAACTCCAGTCTGGGGAAAGCCTGTGTAGGTGAGAGTTGGTTAGATAGTTTGCTAGGAGATCCAGAAAGTCTTCTGAAGTCTGACGTTGCTGCCAGCAAGGAAAGTCCCGCAGAATGCAGGAGTCACGAACTCCAGAGAGACCTCGGTCCTGAGTCCCTCCTTTCCATGGGAGAGGATTCTGTGATGCACAGTCTTCCTGAAGAGAGCCCAGCACCAGCTGAGTCTCAGGAACATGGGCAAGACTTTAGCTGTGACTTAGACCAGAGCCAGCAGGATTCTGTCCAAGGAGGCAAGAAACTGTACATGTGCAGTGAATGTGGGAAGACGTTCAGTCAGAGTTCCCATCTGATCCAGCACTGGATCATTCACTCGAGGAACGAATCCGCTGTGCATCAGGAGCATGAGGAAGGTTTCAGCCAGACGTCTTGCCTCTTTGTGCCCCTGACGGCTCGCACAGGCTACAAATCCTGTGCGCATAACACGTGCGGAGAAACCTGTGGCCAGAACGCACACCTGTGGCATCAGAAAATTCACACTGGAGAAGAACCACGTAAGGACGAAGGCAGCGACCCTCCATCGGGCCTCAGCGTACAGCCTGCCGAGCACCAGGAACCCCACACAGGCGGTCAGCCCTCCGGAGGTGACGAGGGTGGCGAGGGTTTCAGCCAACTGTTTCATCTCACCCAGCACCAGAAGACCCACACCCTGAAACGTGATGAGTGTGCCGAGTGCAAGGCGACCTTCACCTTCAGCAAATACCTCCTCCAACATCAGAAAATCCATGCTACGAAAACTCCCTCCGAGAATCAGGAGTGTGGGGAGGCCTCTGGGCCCAGCATGCTGCTCAGCGAACAGCAGTCCATTCACACTGGAGAAAAGCCTTATGAGTGTGATCAGTGTGGGAGGCTCTTCAGGAATATCTCGACCCTAAAGGTCCACCAGAGGGTTCACAGTGGGGAGAAGCCTTACAAATGCAATGAGTGTGGGAAAGCCTTTTACCGGAGCACTCACCTTAATGAACATCAGAGGATTCACACCGGCTACAGGCCCTACAAGTGTGATCAGTGCGTCAAGAGTTTCAGCCGGCCCTCCCACCTGATTCGACACCAGTCCATTCACACCGCAGGAAAGTCCTTCTGCTGTGCCAGATGCAAGAAAACCTTCAGCCATCAAGAATACCTCATCCAACACCAGAAAATGCACGATAAGGAAACCCTCCATGAGTGTCAGGAGTGTGGCGAGAGCTTCTTCTCCAGCTCCACCCTAGCATGCCACCAGAGCGTTCACACCAGAGAAAAAGAAGGACTTGGTGAGAGCGGAAATACCTTGGATCAGGATTCAGAACGGAGAGAACATCCAGGGAGTGGCGAGAAGCACTTTACATGTAACAAATGCGAGAAAACCCAGCACGAGAGGGTTCACACCAGAGTGAAGCCCTTTGAGTGTGACCAGTGTGGAAGAGCCTTTAGCAAAAATACACAGCTCATTTGCCACCAGAACATCCACTCTCCAGCAAGGCCGTATGAATGTGGGGACTGTGGGAAGGCCTCCATCCACAGCATTGCCCTCGCCAAACATCAGTCCGCCCACAAGAGCAAGTACACCTTTATGTGTAGTGAATGTGGAAAGACCTTTAGCCAAAGTGCACACCTCTCAGAACATCAGTCAACTCATGCTGAGGAAAAGAAACTCTTTAAATGTAGCAAGTGTGACAAAACCTTTGCCCAAGGTAACTGCCCTACTCAGCCTCAGGGAGCTCACGCTGGAAAACAGTCCTTTGAGTGTGATGAATGCAGAAAATCACTCCATTTGAATTCGTGCCTTTCTAAGCATCAGAGAGATCACACAGGTGAGAAACCCCACAAATGCAGTGACTGTGAGAAAACCTTCAGCAAGAGTGCTCAACTTCTTCAACACCGGAGAGTTCACACCAGAGAAAAGCCTTTTGTTTGTGAAAAATGTGGGAAAGCCTTCCGTCAGAGCTCATGCCTTTCTGTTCACCAGCGAATTCACACTGGAGAAAAGCCTTATGTTTGTCAGGAATGCGGGAAAGCCTTTAGCCAGAGCTCATGCCTTTCTGTTCATCGGAGGGTTCACACCGGGGAGAAGCCTTTTGTGTGTACTGAATGTGGGAAAGCCTTTTCCCAGAAAGCAAATCTGATGCACCATGAGAGAACTCACACTGGGGAGAAGCCTTATGCCTGCAGGGTGTGTGGGAAAGCATTTAGCCTCAGCACCCATCTCAGTCAGCACCAAAGGGTTCACACCCAAGAGGAACTAGCAACATCAGTGGTGGCAGAAAGCCCTCTGCTGCAGGTCTCAGTAGACATGGGCAAGTTCATACTCGATGGTAACAAGGAGTTACTTAGCAGTACGTAACAAGTAGCAATACTACCGGGTCCCAGCAGCAGCAACAGGGTCCCAGACATCTAAACACATTCATCTGAGCCCTAAAGTTGAAACCGTCACACTGTAAGCTCCTTCCCCACCAAATAAATACACCGCTTTATTAACAAGGAGCAGTTAGAAACTTTGCACAGATGAGTTTCACGAAAACATAGTAGTTGAGAAGCTGTGTAGAGTGACAGTTCAGTGGTCGACTTGAGCCAGTCAGCTGAGTTAAATCCCGGCTCTGCCACGCGCTGCCTGGGTAATCTGGGGAGAGGCATGGGACTTCCTGGGGCCTCAGTGTGCTCCTCTGTAAAGGGGTACAGTATGGTCACCGACCTCAGAAGGCTGTTGCGAGGATAAATAGATGTAAAGACGCACTTAGAGCTGAGTGTCCGGCACATAGTAAGTACTCACCAAACGTGAGCTACCAGCCCTCAGGAGAGACCACAAATATCTTTTAAAATGGGGGTGGGGAGCATTAGCAGCCCTCTATTTACTGTAGTTAATGTTCTTACTAATATTATGCACAGCTTGCTTTTTGAGAGTTTTTCTCCGAAATGCCTCTGGCTAAATTTGGTCCTCAAAACCCAGCACCTTGCTCTTTTCTTTAAAAAAAGGGGTGGGGGAGGGCATGCCTGGGTGGCTCAGTCAGTTGGGCATCTGACTTTGGCCCAGGTTACAATCTCCAAGTTCATGCGTTTGAGCCTCATGTTGGCATCTCTGCCAACAGCTCAGAGCCTGGAGCCTGCTTCCGACTCTGTGTCTCGCTCTCTCTGCCCCTCCCCTGCTTGCACTCTGACTCTCTCAAAAATAATCATTAAAAAAAAATTTAGGTCTAACTTTTCCTTCCCTCTTCTCTGTTGCAGTATTTTCTTAACTAACCCACAGAAGCCAAGAAGACCATGTAAACTAACACCAAATAGCTAGAACTTTCCGCTCCTAATCTCTAGAACCTCTCACTCAAAAGGGTGCTCTCCGCATAACACATGCTACCTCTTCCTGTAATTTTCTTCCCCCACTTAAAGTTGGTTCTGTGCTAGCGTGCGGTGGGAGTTCCCAGTAAGCGTCAAGCCCTGGCCTGGCTCTGAAACTTCTGGAATCAAAGGGAAGTGGGTGGCTCCATTTCCACAAAGAACTACTGTTCATTGGCAAGTGACGTCTTAAAATGCCACATTCCGTCCTGTCACAGCGAGGTCTGGGACTGTGAAGGTTGCTAGAGAGCCCGGGGAGGACCCCACCCTTCCTGCTGGCGCCCTCGCGTCAGCTGCGCAGCCTCGGCCGGGCCTGTTCCGTCGCTGACACCCCACACGGAACCATGTGCCCTGCTGACGGCGCCTCCTCAGCTTTGAGGTTTCGTGTCCCACCCACTGAGGAGCCTGGTCACATGTCTGCTGACACAGAGAACTTCCTGAAGACACTGACAATTTTGATACCGTTCATAGTTTTTGGTGCAAAAAGAGTTTAGTAGGAGTATGCGCTCTGAGTTTCAACCCTGAAACTTGGGCGCCTGGGTGGCTCTGTCAGTTAAGCATCTGACTTCGGCCCAGGTTATGGTCTCATGGTTTGTGTGTTTGAGTGTCATTATCAGGTGAGCCCGAGCCCCGCTTTGGGTGAGCCCAGCGTCTCTCCCGGCGCCCCCCCCCCCCCCCCCCCCCCCCCCCCCCCCCCGCCCCTCGCTCACTTGGGCCCACTCTCTCAGAAACCAAGAAACAAAAAAACTGTACTTTGCCGCCTGCTGGTTGGTTTTGTTGTTGAAACGGGGAGCTCTCAGGCTCGAAGCTGGGCCCACACCTCAGCAGGGGGCACATTGGTTTTCAGAGGGCCAAACACAACTCCCTGCACACGGCCCCTGCCCTCAGATTGCTGTGCGTCTGGTGACAGGCCTGTCCTGTACCACAGGGCAGGCCAGAGGCAGGGACTCAAACAGATAAATGTGGTCAACGGGAGTTTTGACACCAAAGATGGAGGTCCGAGGGCCCGTGGGAAATCGGCAACCATGCTGAGCGGACTCTGTAACCACTGACCTGCGTTGCTCTGGGCCAGTGGAAAGACGACTTTCGTGTGTATGTGTTGGTTCGCTGATTAAAGTTTTTGAGTGTGTATGAGTCGGTGGCTTTCTTCGGCCTGGTGCCGCGTACCTGGCCAGATATTGGGCACACAGAGGCCCCCTTTCCTGCCAAATAGAGGAGGGGGGGGCTTATAACAGAAAAATCTGCCCTGTGGGGAGGGATGGTTATGTTTGTTTTCCCAAAGCGCCGGTGAGGCATGGACCCCCGGGGAAATGTGCGATTTCACCAGCTCCTCAGATACCCCCATCGGACGGCCTGTCATTCTGTCCTCTCTAATTACAGAAATACAGCAGCCCTCAAACTCAAACCATCACTGGAGCTAGAAATTAATACCACTTTCCTCCCTTGGTCTTTATTTTAGTTCCCCGCCCTGCCCTTTCTGTAATGACCACAGACGCTAGTTTCTCGCTCAACGGCAGTCGTAGAAAGTCCTTTTTAGAAATAGATTGATTTAGGGTGCCTGGCTGGCTCTGTCGGAAGAGCATGTGACTCGATCTCAGGGTTGTAAGTTCGAGCCCCATGTTAGGTGTAGGGCTTACTAAAAACATAAAGTTACCTAAGTCAAAAAGAGAGCTGATTTAAAGGGACATGCATGGCACACATTTATGGTGAGACATTGACAGCGGTATATAATCGAATATCCTTCCGGTCACCTGAGTGAGGAAGCATCCTTAACACCTTGTGTGCTCCGCACCCCCTCCTCGAGGCAGAGCAGGACTCTGGCCTTGCACTTGGGGTGGACAATGCAAAGATTTCGCTGCCTTTTGCTTGTAGCAAACTTGTATCCGCGGCAAGTGCTACTGGCCGTCCACTCACAGCCGTGGTTGGAAGGTTTAAGGGGTGTCGATTGAATCAAGTGGGTTAGGAGGGTCCTGGCACAGGCGGGCAGAAGGGGGCCATTCTGCAAACCCTGGCAGGGGGCGGCACGCAGACACCTAATGTGGAGAAGACCCTGCTCTAAGAAAACGACCTAGGAACTCACTGTATAAAAAAGACGAAAGTGGGGGGCGCCTGGGTGGCTCCGTCAGTTAAGCATCTGACTTCGGCTCAGGTCATGATCTCATGTTTCGTGAGTTTGAACCCCACATCCGACTCCGTGCTGACCGCTCAGAGCCTGGAGTCTGCTTCAGATTCTGTGTCTCCCTCTCTCTGCCCCCGACTCTCTCTCAAAAATAAACATTTAAAAAAATGAAAGGGGATGTGCCTGGCCGAAGGGATGTGAGGAACACCCCCACCCCCACTGCTGCCCCCGCCCCAGGGCACTACTGAATAGCTTGCACACCTCTCTGACAGCTCTCCAGGGCTCTCTTGAAACAAACAGGAAGCCCTCTGACAATATCCCAGGCCGGGTTGACCACCGAGAGCGGAGCAGCCAAGCAGCCAGCAGGAATCCTGCGGTGCCCTCTGCCGGCGGGACTCCCCAGGAGGCTGGGCAGAGCGGCACTCCTGAAGGAAGTGCCTCTCCACCGGATGCCACGTGGCCCAAATGACCAATCCCCCGTGCACCTCGTGGACACTGAGGTACAAGATGCTGGTTACAGTGAACGCCTACCACTCCCCTTCCTGAGGTTCCCCCCTTCACTTCCCCAACAGCCCTGCCTTCTCTTGGTGACGTGTGTAGTCAGCACCCCCATATTCCATCCCCAGTCCTACACAAAGACTGTATGGCTTAGTCCGGCCGATCAACCATCCGCTTCCCCGGCCACTGTGATTGATTAGAAATGGGCACCACCTCAGCTGGGCCAAGCACAGTGAGTCAAAGAACATCTGCTAAGGGGTGCCTGGGTGGCTCCGTGGTTTTAAATGTATGACTTGATTTCCACTCAAGTCACAGTCCCACGGTTCATGGGGTCAAGCCCCACAGAGGGCTTGCTTAGGATTCTCTTTCTCTCTCAAAGTAAGTAAAACATTTATTTCGTTTTTTAATGTTTTAAAATTTATTTTTGAGAGCAGGAAAGGGGCAGAGAGAGGGGAACAGAGGATCCGAAGCAGGCTTTGTGCTGACAGCAGCAAGCTCAACACGGGGCTCCAACTCGTGAACGGTGAAATCATGACCTGAGCTGAAGTCAGACGCTCAACTGACTGAGCCACCCAGGCATCCCAATAAATAAAACATTTTTTAAAAAGTGTCTGGGGGCACCTGGGTGGCTCAGTTGGTTAAGCGTCCGACTTTGCTCAGGTCATGATCTCATAGTCCATGGGTTTGAGGCCCGTGTCGGGCTCTGTGCTGACAGCTCAGAGCCTGGAACCTGCTTCAGATTCTCTGTCTCCCTCTCTCTCTGCCCCTCCCCCAGTCACTCTCTGTCTCTTTGCTCAAAATAAAAATAAAGACAAAAAATAAAATGTGTCTGACTCTTGATTTCTGCTTCAGTCATGGTCTCATGGTTTTGAGATCAAGCCCCACATTGGGCTCTGTGCTGGGCGGCAGCCTGCTTGGGATTCTCTCTCTCCCTCTCCCTCTGCCCCTCCCCCTTCCTCTCTTAAAAAAAAATCCACAGATCAGTTGCTGGTGCAGCCACCTAGAGCTGCTAGGGATGGTGGTGGGTTAAACAGTGCCCAGGACTCATGCTCACCTGGAAACACAATGTGGTCTTATTCGGAAAAAATAAAGGATTGAGATGAGATCATTCCAGAGTAGGGTGAGCCTGAGAACCTACTATGTTCTACATAGTCCTCTAGGTGCTGGGGACACAGTGGCAAAAGACACACATGGACCCCGCCTTCAGGGCTTCTGGGGGCAAGCAGAAAGCAGGAGACCTGTCATACAAAATGATGACACATGCTATGAAGTGAACAGGTGAGGGCTGAGACAGAAACAAAAGGGCAACTCTGATCAGGAAATCTAATGATTTGAGAACGTAAATGTGCACTAAAAACCACATAAATCTCAAATGAATTGTGAAGACACACAGCAAAACCTTGGCGTGCAGGCATAGTTCATTCCGGAAACATGCTTGTCCTCCAAAGCACTTCGACAGCAAAGCAAATTTCAAGAACCATTGGCTCATTTGTGATCATGTGACATTATTCGGCATCGCCCACTACTCGTATTGTAAGACGTCGCTCATTTATCGAGGTAAAATTTATTAGAAACGTTTGCTGGTCTTGCGGAACACTCGTGGGCGACGCTTACTCGCAATCCAAGGCTTCACTGTATTAACGGACAGCAGCGGGAGGTCGTCCGACCCGTAGGTTTCTTCTGTCTAGTGTTCGTGACCATCTGACTGGGGTTTTCTTTTCCTTGCCGTTGAAGGCATCCTGAAGTACCAGGAGAAACAGGATGAATGCCTTGCTTTGGGGCCTGTTGGCTACTTGAGTAAGTACATTATCTCTGTAGTTTGAGCTATTTTGAGTTTTCTGTTCCTTGAAACCCAAAGCATCCTTGGTAATATAGTCTTAAACTATTCTCATTTTTAAAAAATAAGGAAACAAGACAGTCTTTCTTTCTTTCTTTCTTTCTTTCTTTCTTTCTTTCTTTCTTTCTTTCTTTCTTTCTCTTTCTTTCTTTCTTTCTTTCTTTCTTCTTTCCTTCCTCTTTCTTTCTTTCTTTCTTTCTTTCTTTCTTTCTTTCTTTCTTTCTTTCTTTCTTTCTTTCTTTCTTTCTTTCTTTCTTTCTTTCTTTCATGTTTTGTTTTTTATTTTTGAGAGAGAGACACAGAGAGCATGAGCAGGGGAGGGGCAGAGAGAGAGGAAGACACAGAATCCGAAGCAGACTCCAGGCTCTGAGCTGCCAGCACGGAGCCCAATGCAGGGCTCCATCTCATGAGCCGTGAGATCATGACCTGAGCCAAAGTTGGACGCATGACTGACTGAGCCACCCAGGCGCCCCAAAATTAGCTGCTTTTAGATTAAAAATCCAAGTATTCTACACTAGTATGTTAGTAAAGGGGTAGAGGTGAGTCTTTGTGAAGGGAGTGGGCTAAATGTGCTAAGAAAGGTACATACTACATGATGGAATATATTAGAAGGAGGGGCTTAAAGATGCTACCCTGCTGGCCTTGAACATGGGGGGCCACGAGCCAAGGAATGCAGTGGCCTCTAGAAACTGAAAATTCATATCATAAGATATGTTTAAAAATGCAGATAGAGAGGCACCTGGATGGCTTGGTCGGTTGAGTGTCCCAACTTCGGCTCCAGTCATGATCTCTGGTTGGTGAGTTCAAGCCCCACATTCGGCTCTCTGTTGTCACCGTGGAGCCCACTTCAGGTCCTCTGTCCCGGCACCACCACCCCTGCCCCATCCCACTTGTGCACTCTCTCTTTCAAAAATAAACATTACAAAAATAAAAATAAAAATGCAGATGGAATAAAAATTTAATTGTCAAAAAGTCATAAAAATACTAGAATAGAGCACAGGATAATCTTTTTTGTAATGTTGGGGGTGACGAAGGCCTTTCTTACAATGATAGTAGGCCGAAGAACTAGAAAAGAAAATACGAATAGATTTGAATACCTAAAACTTTTAAAATTCTGTATAGCAAAATAGATCACAAAATTGAAAGAGCAACAGCAGGGAGAAAATATTAATAGAGTATATGCCAAAAAGCGAACACGTGTAATACATGAAGATGCGCTCCTATAAATCAGTACAAAAAGGCAGCCCAATTAAACGTGGGCATAATATGGAAAAAAGCAGTTCAAAGACCAAACATCAACAAACACATAAAAGATCAATAATCTCACTATTGAGAGGACATATTTATGTGTTAGATTAGAAACATTTTTATTATTTTTAAATGTTCTATTGATTTTTGAGAGAGAGACAGACAGTGTGCCCCAAATTTCTGCTGTTTTAAGCCGCCAGGTTTGCGGAGACTTGTTACACAGCCCTGGGAAATGAAGGCGTCTCCCTACTGACCGTTCCCAGAAGTGGACAAGCTCCGGCCACTGGAGAAGTGAGGAAGGGAGAGAACGGATGGAGAGACCAAGGAGGCTGCCAGGGGCCAGGCCACGCACGGGTCTGAAGCTGGCGAAGGCAGTGCCCGGGACTGGCTCGCTACTGTCCCTGAGATGGCGGGGGGCAGAGGAGGAGAGGGTCTGCGGGGACACTGTGAGCTCAGGGGAGGCCACCAGCTGCACCAAGTTGGACCTCAGGGGACAGACTGAAGGCACCTCATTCTGTACACACACAAGTTGTGCACAAAAGGTTCACACAGCAGGTTGCCGGCTCTTTCTGGAAAGCCCTGCCCACAAGGCTGCCCTTGGTAGGTGTTTAGGAAGCTGGATTTCGAGAGAGCCCCTCTGGAGGCCATTTTTACTCAGTCAACTGTCTCAAATCGGCTGAGTCAGTATGTTCCAGCTGGTTCCAGTCTAGAATGTTCTAGCTGGTTCAACCACCAGCAGTGCTTGACCCGTGACCTCTCCGGCCCCGGAGTTCTACCTACAGAGGGGCGAGTGGGCAGCTCAGTCAGTAAAGCTTCGACTTCGGCTCAGGTCATGATCTCACAGTTCGTGGGTTCCAGCCCCATATCGGGCTCTGTGCTGACAGCTCAGAGCCTGGAGCCTGCTTCTGATTCTGCGTCTCCCTCTCTCTCTGCCCCTCCCCCACTCATGCTCTGTCTCTCAAAAATAAACATTAAAAATATTTTAATAAAAAAAATGGTCTACAGACATGCAGAAAGTCTAAGGGCAGCTGCCAGCCCACAGGCACCTCGGAAGAAGGTGGCTGGAAGCGCCTCTTCTACATGACTCTTTACTGCCACCTGTTGGAAAGTTTTTATAATAAGTCCAACTCTTGAGGTCATTATCTCCTGGTTTGTGAGTAGGAGCCTTGCATGGAGCTCTGTGCTGACAGCCCAGAGCCTGCTTGTGATTCTCTCCCTCTCTCTCTGCCCCTCCCCACTCACGATCTCTCTCTTTTTCTCAAAATCAATCAGTCAATGAATGAATCCTGCCACTGAGATGAGGCCTCCTTGTGCAGTGCGCAACCTGCATACCTGTATGTGATAACCCTAAAAAACACACTTTTTTTTTTTTTTAATCTCAAGCCATTGTGAACTAGAACAATTCCTGCGTGGCGCTCCATCCCAGACCCGAGCTGGGATACCAGTTCCCATCCCTGACTCCAAGGATAAGGCTTGGGGGTGAAGCAAAACCATCTCTCTTTATTTGGCAACTCAAAGTCTCCCAGGCTCTCGATGACTGATATTTAGACTGTGTCCCAGCTCAGAGCATCCTGCCCCCGTCCCCTCTCCTCCCCACACCTCCCAGCCCCAGAGCCCCTCCCACACTAGCCTCTTCCCCATGATTAGGAGGGGCAGAGGGTCTTCAGGCCACGAGCAGAGATGGAGATGGCTCTCTGCGGGGGCCACAAAATCATCCTGGGGAAGAGGAAACCCAGACTCACCTGGTCCACAGCCATCAGGGTCCCGGTGGCCACTGCTGGGTTCTGCGCACGTGCCTCCAGGAGAAGGACCAGGCCCGGGTCCGCAGGGCTGGAGGAGGAGACTGGAGCAGAGAGGGGGGTCGGTTCTGGCTCAGACACTTTCCCAAAGAGGCCTTGTGACAGTTGGGGGCCCTGGTCTCCTCAGGCTGCCTGAAGCCCTCATTCCATACCCGTAACCACTAGGAATAAGGAGGTTCAGCTCACTGGACCCACAGAGTTCTCAAAGAGGTAGGTGGAGGGGTGCCCGGGGGCTCAGGCGGTGAAGTGTCCGACTTCGGCTCAGGTCATGATCTCACGGTTCACAAGTTCGAGCCCCGCATGAGGTTCTGTGCTGACAGCTCAGAGCCTGAAGCCTGCTTCCAATTCTGTGTCTCCCTCTCTCTGGCCCTCCCCCACTCATGCTCTGTCTCTCTTTTTCTCAAAAATAAATAAAACATTAAAAAAAATTTTAAAGTAGCTGGAATTATCCCCAGATGAGGAAATAGAGGCACAAGACGTCAAGGCCCTTGCTCAAGGTCATAGAGCTCAAGTGTCAGAGCGGGATTCAGACCCAGACGTCTGGCTGCAGAACCAAGCCCCCTTTTCATGCTTACTCTTTTTCTTTCTAAAATAATTTAAATTTTTTTTCAATTTATTGTTGAGAGAGAGAAACAGAGTGTGAGCAGGAGGGTCAGAGAGAGAGGGAGACACAGCATCCTAAGCAGGCTCCAGGCTCTGAGCTGTTGGCACAGACCCCGACAAGGGGCTTGAACCAGCGAACCATGAGATTATGACCTGAGCCAAAGTCGGAGGCTTAAGTGACTCAGCCGCCCAGGAGCTCCCTCCACCCCCGCTTCTTTCATTCAGCATAACGTGTTCAGGGTTCATTCATGTTGTACCACATGACAGGGCTCCGTTCCTTTTTATGGCTGAGTAGTCTTTCACGGACCCCTTTTTGCAGAGTCACTACTCTCTGTCTTACAAATCCTGCATAAGGATCCTGACCCTGCTTCAGATGTTGTTTAAAGAGGGGCGCCTGGGGGCGCCTGGGTGGCTCAGTCGGTTAAGCCTCCGACTTCGGCTCAGGTCAGATCTCACGTTCGTGGGTTCGAGCCCCGCGTCAGGCTCTGTGCTGACAGTTAGCTCAGAGCCTGGAGCCTGCTTCCGGTTCTGTGTCTCTGTTTCTCTCTGCCCTTCCCCCTCTCATGCTCTGTCTCTCTCTGTCTCAAAAAAAAAAAAAATAAAATAAAAATAAAAAAATAAAGAGGGGCGCCTGGGTGGCTCATTCGGTGAAGCATCCAACTCTTGGTTTTGGCTCAGGTTATGATTTCTCAGTTTGTGAGATCGAGCCTCACTTCCGGCTCTGAGCATGGAGCCTGCTTGGGATCGCTCTCTTTCTCCCTCTGCCCCTCTCCCCCAACATGTACTCTCTCTTTCTAAAAACTGCTGAAATAAAGTTTAAAAATCCCGGGGTGCCTGGGTGGCCCAGTCGGTTAAGCATCTGACTCTTGGTTTCTGCTCCAGTCATGATCTCATGGTTTTGTGGGTTCGAGACCCATGTTGGGCTCCATGCTGACATCGAGGGACTTGCTTTGGATTCTCTCTCCCTCTCTCTCTGCCCCTCCCCGACGTGTGCTCTCTCTCAAAAAGAAAATTAAAATGAAATTAAGATTATAAAGCTTAAAAATCCCTCCTCCTAAAAAAAGTCTCTGCCAGAGAAAAGTTGGTGTTCCGACTATGGTCACCCCCACTCAGTTCATCAAATACACTCAGAGATTTATGTGAGGGTGACACCCTCATTGGAGGACAGAATGATAGGTGACATGCAGCTCTGCCCCAAAGGGGCTCCCTGCTCGGTGTGGGAGGCAGGCCTGGGCACAGACCAGGTGGTGGGCTGAATAATGGCCCTAAATTTTTTAAAAAATGTTTTTTATTTGTTTTTGAGAGACAGAGAGCCAGTGTAAGCAAGGGAGGGTCAGAGAGAGAGGGAGACACAGAATACGAAGCAGGCTCCAGGCTCTGAGCTGTCAGCACAGAGCCCAACGTGGGGCTCGAACCCACGAACCGTGAGATCATGACCTGAGCCGAGGCCGGATGCTTAAACCGACTGAGCCACCCCGGCGCCCTGAATAATGGCCCTAAAAAGATACCTTGTGGGATGGACCTGTGATGTGATTAAGTTCAGCACCTTTAGATAGGAAGCTTATCCTGGATCATCTGGGTCGGGTCCTAGAATCGTAAGTGTCCTGGTAAGAGGGAGACAGGGGTGGTGGGGACAGGTCTCAGAGAGAGGAGAGACCCAGAGAAAAGAGAACATGCTCAGGGTGAGGAGGACAGAGGCTGAGGGCATAACTGTGTGGCGTGTGCGGAGGCTTTTGGGTCAGGGTTTGAACCCAGGCCGACCCCTGGGACCTGGGAGAAGCCGTGGAGTCCGTTCCTTGGCCTGCGAAGTGAGGAAACGCACAATATTCCTCCTGGGAGACCACTGACTTCAGGCAAACAGCAGGCGCCCAATTCCTGCATACTGAGGTCATCCAAGGGGAGCGTGGCAGAGGCGCCCTGGGGCCGCCTAGTGAGTGACAGGAGGGGGCGGGACGTCGCCCACAGCGTCCCCCTAGGCACGACTCGGACTGTCTCCGGAGCGCCCGCCAACCTGCCTGGCATGGTCCACACCCACCGCTCGGGCTGGGCTCCCGGCTGTCAGGTCGGGACTCACCTGTGCTTCCCTTGCGGGCGGCGCTGGACCGCTAAGCGGTCCCTCCCTGGGGAGGCTCAGAATGCGCCTGCGCGGTTGCTGTCTCGCAACTATTTAAACCCTGGTTCTTTAAACTGAGTTCAGTCGGTTAAGCGTCCGCCTACCGCTCAAGTCCTGATCTCACGGTTCGTGGGTTCGAGCCCCACGTCGGGCTCTGTGCTGACAGCTCAGAGCCTGGAGCCTGTCTTCAGATTCTGCGTCTCCCCCTCTCTCTGACCCTCCACTGCTCACGCTCGCTCTCTCTCTCTCTCAAAATAAAAACCCCTCAGTTTCTTAGTTGGACTACATTTCCCAGAAAGCTTTGCGGCTGCAGTCTGCCTCCGGCCCTAAGGGCTCTACAGGCGGGGGAAGACTGGGAAATGGAGTCTGGGAGTACGACGTGGGGCAAGAGATAACTTGGTACCGAGTAACGTCTCGCTGTACTGGCACCGTCAGTAATATTCCCATTTTAGTTAGAGTCTTTTAACTGCTCTCCACAAGAGGTGACGTCAGAGTCCATTTAACCCATTTAACCCAAGTTTCCTCTGTAGCTGAAGTCCACAGGACACGTAGAAGTTCACCCCATCTAAACTGATGGTGAATGAATTGAGTCTCTGTCACTGAATTACTCAATACCCCTGGACATTCGCTCCCTGTTTGCCTCAGTGTCACCTGTCACCTAACACCTCTATGGGAAATAGATCCCTACAGTGGGAGCTGGAAGATGTATGTCCAGGAATGCAAGGATGGTTTGGTATTGGGCTATTATATAATTTGCTAATTGATATGACATGGTTACAGATAGTTAGGACCTAGTGTAAGACGTGTGGCTGATGGAGATAGCCCAGGGCATTGTATGAGCACAGAGGAGGGTCTTCAAGCCTCAATCATGGAGGACTTTTGGAGGAAGTCTCAACTTGGCTGTAACTTGGAAGACGAGAACTAATGGGCTAAGAGACATAAATGTCTCTTATGAATGAACGCAGAGAATGAGGTGGGCGGTCCAAGCGAAGGGAACAGAGCAAACACAAGCCTAGTAGAAAGAGATATAAGTAACTCTTTGTGGCTGGCATGCAAGGGTGGGGTGTGGGAGTGTGCTATAATTGAATGTTTGGGTCCCCCCAAATTCATATGTTGAAGCCCTAACCCTCAATGTGACTTTATTTAGAGGTAAAACATGTTGGGAAGTAATTAAGGTCAAATGAGGTCGAAAGGGTAGGGCCTTGGTCCAATACGAATTGATGTTGTATAGAAGTCCATGGGCAGAGTGCTCGCAGGTAGTAAGGGCTCAGTTACTCTGGGGCCACACAGCATAATGGTTAATCCCACTATTTGTTGTGTAACACTGAAAGTCATCAACCTCTCCGTACCTCCCTTCCCCCATTGTACATGGGGAGATAATAATTACCTTAATAAGTAAATGAGATTTGAATAGGTTGATATAAGTAAAGCCATTAAAACAGTATGTTACAGGGGCGCCTGGGTGGTTCGTCAGTTGAGCGTCCAACTTCCGCCCAGGTCATGATCTCACAGTTCTGAGTTCGAGCCCCGCGTCGGGCTCTGTGCTGACAGCTGGCTCAGAGCCTGGAGCCTGCTTCCGGTTCTGTGTGTCCCTCTCTCTCTGCCCCTCCTTTGCTCATGATCTGTCTCTGTCTCTCAAAAATAAATAAATGTTAAAAGAATTTTTTAAAAAATAAATAAAACAGTATGTTACAGGGACACCTGGGTGTTGGGTCTGTTAAGCGTCCGTTCTTTATTTTAGCTAAGGGCCTGATCTCACAGTTGGTGGGTTTGAGCCCTGCCTCAGGCTCTCCACTGACAACATAGAGCCTGCTTGGAATACTCTCTCTCTCTCTCTCTCTCTCCCCCCCCTTCCCTTTCCCGTCCCGTTTGCTCTTTTCTCAAAAATAAATATAGAGGCGCGCCTGGGTGGCTCCTTGGTTAAGCGTCTGACTCAGGTCATGATCTCACATTTTTTAAGTTTGAGCCCTGCATCAGGCTCTGTGCTGACTGCGCCCAGTCTGCTTCCATCCTCTCCCTCTCTCTCTCTCTCAGAAATAAACATAAATAAATAAACATTTAAAAACCAGTATGTTACAGAAAACACTACCTTCATGTTTGCTATCAATATTAACATTACATATCATTTTTAAAAGCTTTTCATAGGGGCACCTGGGTGGCTCAGTCGGTTAAGCGTCCGGGGTTCAGCTCAGGTCATGATCTCACGGTTCGTGGGTTCGAGCCCCATGTCGGGCTCTGTGCTGACAGCTCAGAGCCTGGAGCCTGTCTTAGGATTCTGTATCTCCCTCTCTCTCTGCCCCTCCCCTGCTCGCGCTGTCTCTGTCTCTCAAAAATAAGTAAAAATTATTTTAAAAAATTTTAGGGGCGCCTGGGTGGCTCAGTCGGTTAAGCCTCCGACTTCGGCTCAGGTCAGATCTCACGTTCGTGGGTTCGAGCCCCGCGTCGGGCTCTGTGCTGACAGCTAGCTCAGAGCCCGGAGCCTGCTTTCGGTTCTGTGTCTCCTTCTCTCTCTGCCCCTCCCCCTCTCATGCTCTGTCTCTCTCTGTATCAAAAATAAATAAAACATTAAAAAAAATTTTTTTTAAAGCTTTCAATAGTCCCGACCTCTTGACTTTTGTGAGTGCTGTTCCCTCTGTCAGGAACGTTCTTTCTCCAGGAAAAGGACGCGGCTTGCAACAAGCTTTTACAGCCATTCCTACGGGAACGTTTCGTCTCTCCCCGCCCAGCCCAGCTGGAGCAGGCAACTCTGCGCACTCCAGGGATTCCAAGGAACGTCCCGTAACCTAGCGCTGATATTATAATAATTGTATTGTAACCATTTGATAACTGTCTCTCCCGCCCCCGACTGTGCTCTCCTGGAGCATTCATCACGCTATGAATTTCTTTATCCGGTTATTGTGCACGGTTCCAAGGAAGGTATGGAGTAGCTGGACTTGCAGAGTGAACAACACTGCAAGACCCCTAGGCTAGAGCCTTCGCCGGAGTGGGCTCGGGTCAGGACACCAGCTGAAGAAACGAACGCCAGGTCGAGCATCTTTGACTTCTCTGCTGTAGCCCTGCCCCCGGCCCGCTAGCATGACGTCATGCGGGCCCGGAGCGACCACCAAGACCACTAGGATCCGTTGCCTCCAGAAAAGGGCGCCTGCGCGGGCAGGTGAAGGTCGAGGGGGAGGGAGGGGAGGCCGGGTAGGCGGGAAACTACCATTTCCAGAACCGTTTGGGTTGGCGCTTCTGCTCCAACTCTCCCAAACCGCCCCATTCCAAGCGCTCTCTACCGCGCATGTGCCAAAACCGGTATCTTGGCAACGGATTGCTGGAGTCCGGCTCTTTTAAGTGCACACTCTCCTACCTTTTACTGTAGTGGCTTGGTAGTATCTATGGCAACAGGTGTGGGGGAGGAGAGGATTCTGGGAAATGTAGTTTGAGTCCGGTGAGCTAGTCCTACACTTAATTGCCAAGTTCTAGCATAAAAAATATGAGCAACACTCAGCCCCAGATGTTTCCCTGTCACCTCATAATGGTGACAAAACGTGTCTTAAGTCGATCTTCAGTTTTTGAAAAAATTAGTTGCTTATGGAGAGATTTCACATTAAAAACTTTTGAATTTCTGGGTTCTCTGGAAAACTCTGAAGATCTGGGCGACCGGGTGGTCCCCATGTATGGCTGTTTGCTTATACTGCGGAGCCTGCTTGGAATTCTCTCTCCCTCTCTCTCTCTGACCCTCCTATGCTCGCTTGCTTTCTCAAAATAAACTTTAAAAACAACAACAACAAAAAACAACCAACTCTGAAGGTCTGAAAACACTGGACTGTTACTTCATCGCAACCACAATGGACTGGATCTGAATATTTTCTGTCCCCTATGAATGCGACCTGCAGTGGTAACTCTCTTCCTCAACAATATCTGGGGTCCCAATCCCAGACCCTGAGGAAAGGCACCAAGCTATTTTCCCTGGCTGTAAAGGCCCTCAGTATAATGATCAATATTCTTTTTGCAGGCTTCTCCCCTCCCCCACTATTCTCATTTACTTAACAAATATTTACTCAGAGCCTCCTCTGGGGCAAACATTGTGCTGGCACTGAATCTTCAACTACATTTGATCTTTCTTATCAACCCCCATTCCTCCTACCAAATACCTTCATCATCCAAATCCTGAAAGAGATAGCAATAGTTTCCCTAGTAGGTTGAGAAGCAGAAGGACACTATGTTATCCGCACATCTTTGCTTTCTGCTTTGGTGAGCAAGTAGCAAGAGTTCAGACAGCAAAAGATTTACATGAAAATGTATCTGCATCTATTCAGAAACACAGAAGGTGAAAATTTAAGAGCTCAGACAGGGAGGGGACCTGTATTCTCTACATTGATTACTGTTGTTCCTGTCCCAGACCATCCTTGACGGTCCCACTAGGGTGCGATCGTTAGGATCCATTCCTCCCAAAGTAGGAATGCCGCCCATTCCTCTTGAAGGTCCAAATCACTCCAGCTTTGACGTTGGGTAGTTGGTACCTACAGATGAGTGAGACCTGGTCCCAATCCCTGGAGAGTACTCAGCTGGCGGGTCCTCCAGAAACTGGAAGAGACGTTGAGGAATTTATCATAGACTTTATTAAACTTCTTTTCCTTTTCCCTTACAAACCTGAAACCACGGCCCTACTGCAGCAGGAGTTTTCGGTTTTGCCTGTAAGTAACAGCCCTGGTCGGAGAGAAAAAGCCTGGAGGTTACAACAGAACTTCAGGTCCTTCCAGATTAACTGTCCTCTACCCTAAAACTTCCCTCCAATCATCAGCCTTATTTGGCTCCGCCTGTGACATCATGGGTATCTGGGCAGATTTCTAGGGTTCTTGGCCAATCAGTTGGAGGGAGGAGAGAAAATTCGGGACAGGGCATGAGCTTGAAATGTGAAAACAGAAAGGGTGGGCAAGACCAGAGGAGACTCTGAGAAATACAGACACAGGCCATGAGACTTACAGAGAAGGGAAAGACAGAAGAAAAAAACGAGGAAGAGAGAGAAGGAGGTGCACTGCGTTGAATTGTGTCCCACACAAGATATACCCAAGTCCCAATCCCCAGGACCTGCAAATATGACCCCATTTGAAGATAGGGTCTTTGTGGATGTAATTAAATTCAAGTAAGATGAGATCATTCTGGATTTAGGCTGGACCCTACATTCATTCAAAAACTGGTGTCCTCACAGGAGAAGGAAGAGGGAGACGGGAGACACAGAAGCAGAGGAAAAAGCCATCTGAAGATGGGGGGTGGGGTTGGAGGGAAGCCAAGAAATTAATTGCGAAGGATGCCAGAGAGACCCAGGGGTGAGACAGAACTTGGGCAAGAGGCTGTGGGGGAGAGAAACAAGATTCAAGGCAGAATGGGAAATCCAGAGAAGTGAGAAGGGAAGACAGAGCAAGACATAAATGAAGACTGAGTGAAGAGAGTGGGAGAGGTTCAAACATGGGGGAAGGGGAGAGAGAGGTGGGGAAGGTGCTAGAGAAAGAGAGGGGAGATGGGGGGAAGGGGCTGGCAGCAGTGAGGGGGATTTAAGGAAGCGGAGAGGGCTGACAGGGCGACAGTGTGCAAGGCAAGTGAGATGGGAGCCAGAGACCCAGAGACAGGGAGACACATTCAGAGACAGGCAGAAAGAGACTGAGGGCACAGATTCAACGTGGGGGCGAGAGGGCCGGGAGGGAAAGGAAGGGACTGCAGGAGGGGTGTGACAGAGAAAGCCACATGGGAGAGGCAGAGAGAGGGAGGGAGAAGGGGACACAGAACAAGCTCACATCGAGAGCTGACACTTGTGCTGAGTGCAGATTTAACCCACCACCGGGTGCTGGGGACAGGAGGGGGAGGGGCAGGAGGGGGAGGCAGACTGACAGAAAATGGGGATGGGGGAGCGGTGGGGGAAGGAGGGACGGAGAGACGGAGACACAGAGTGAGTGCAGAGAGGGGTGCCTGGGTGGCTCAGTCATCAGTCATCAGACTCTTGATCTCAGCTGAGGTAATGATCTCACAGTTCGTGGGTTCGAGCCCTGCGTTGGGCTCTGTGCTGACAGCGCAGAGCCTGGAGCCTGCTTCAGATTCTGTGTCTCCCTCTCTCTGTGCCCCTCCCCTTCTCTCTCTCTCTCTCAAAAATAAAATAAAGCATTAAAAAAAGAATAAAGTGAGTGCAGAGGGGACTCCCAAATGACAGACTCAGCCAAGGCAGTGCCATTGTTGAGGGGCCCAGTGGGGCGTTTGGAAGCCCCAGGAGCAGGCAGGATGACTCACGAAGCCACAATGACCCCGAAGGCAAGGACAGCCAGAAACACGGAAACGGTGCCACCAAACACGGCTGGATTCTGCTGGTATCCATGCCCCTTCTCGTACTGCAGGTTCATGCGCGGCTGCCTGTCAGCTGGGGGCGGGGGGGAGACAACCTTGACCCCCAAGTCGTCACCCTTCCTTGGCCTCGCACCCACACCCACCTGCTCCCTGACAACCTGGACCTCTCTCCCCCTCCTCTCGATCCATCCCCTGCCCCTCCCGGGTCTGACTGCATCCATTCCTCAAATTCTGTGTCTCAGGCACCGCTCTAGGTGCTCTGGGTACTGCCTGAGCCCCACCGGCAGACGTGCCTGCCCTCACCACCCCAGGTCTACACGGCACATCACAGTGACAGCGAAGCATCTAGCGCTAAGAAAGTCCATCTGCATATTAGCTGGGGACCCTGAAGGTCCTTGGGAGTCCTATACTGCATCTTCCAATCGTCCCCCCAACCCCCGCCTTTCATTCTGCCAGCGGAGCTTCTTGGCTCCACCGTCAAAGTAGATCGGAGTCTGATCCACCTACTGACCCGGTCCAGCCCCCATCAAAGCGCCTCTCCTGGGGTTCCAGCTGCTCCTCACCCTACAGTTCCCCACGTAGCACCCAGAGGGCGCCCATTAACACCTAAGCCTCTCACTCCCTCTTCCCTCAGAGCCTTCCCTGAGGTCTCCTCTTCATTCAGGACAAAAGTCCAAGTCCTCACCATGGTCCACCAGGCCATGCAGCGGGCTCTGTGCTGACAGCTCAGGGCCTGCTTCGGATTCTCCACTCCCTGCCCCTTCCCCCCTCAAACATAATATATATAAACATTTTAAAAAATAAAATAAAATAGGGGCGCCTGGGTGGCTCAGTCGGTTAAGCATCCAACTTCGGCTCAAGTCATGATCTCACAGTCTGAGTTCGAGTCCCGTGTTGGGCTTTGTGCTGACAGCTCAGGGCCTGGAGCCTGCTTTGGATTCTGAGTCTCCCTCTCTCTCGCTGCACCTCCCTGCTTGCCCTCTGTCTGTCTGTCTCTCTCTCTCTCAAAAAAGTAAACATTAAAATAATTAAAAATAAAATCAAAAAAGAAGTGGAAAACACCTACAATTGGATAGTATGAGAGAGAAGTCCTTTCGTTGTGTCCTGATTGGAAATAATCAGCTGTGAAAGATATTCTGGGAACAATTAGGGAAGCTGCAAAAGGGACTTAGAATCACTTAATATTGAAGAATTGTTGCTAGGTTTTTTTTGGGTATGAGCATGGCCTTGTAGTTTCATAGGAAAAGTGCTTATTTTTTAGAGGTACACACTATGGGTAGAAGCTCACAGTGCTTGGATATTTTTAAAATACCACGTCAGCGGGGCACCTGGCTGGCTCAGTTGGCTGAGTATGCGACCCTTGATCTTGCAGTCGTGAGTTCGAGCCTCATGTTGGGCAGAGAGATTACTTTTTAAGAAATACCATGGCAATAAATAAAGTAAGTGACGCAAATGTGAAGTAATGTCCATCATCAACATAAGTTGACAGGAAGTGCTACTTCAGAGTGTCATAAGGGTGAGTGTGAGGACATGAAATTGGAGACTTTGTTGAAATGAGAGGAACAGTGTGACAGAGAGGGAAAAGCATGTGAACACAGCGTGATGGACATATGGGGGCTCATGTACTATTCTCTCTGCTGGAAGGATCTGCATGTAAAAAAAAAAAAATCTCTGAATGAATGAGTGAGTGAGTGAATTCAGCAGATCCTTCTAGACTCTCCAGGTATGGCACTGGCTAAGAATACAATATCTTTCTAGCACCTGCCATTCTGGCAGTAGAGACATTTTAAAGTTACAGGTGTCTGGCTGGCTCAGTCAGTGGAGCACGCGACTCTTGATCTCAGGTCGTGAGTTCAGGCCCCACATTGGGTTTAAATATTACTTAAAAATATTTTTTAAATCTTGAAGAAAATAATAAATAAAAATAAAGTTACAGTGGAGTCTTCCTTATTGAACATTAGGGGCAAAGCAAATTTCAGAATGTGGAAGCAATGTCTGGGCCACCGTAAGCAGGTGGTGCATGCCGGACTCTGTCTGTGGGGCAACTCCCAGCCCGCATCTGCAGGGTCATGACTGTCTTTATCTCTCATGCACCCCTGGCTTCCCCCACCCCCCAGGAGCTTACCAAAACAGTACTTTCTTTTGATACAGCTGGGACTGATCTTCTGGCAATGTAAACAGTCCAAGACTACTTCTTTCATCAAGTCTGGACAGGAGGGAAGGGAACAGGGGCGTGAGGGCCGGTATCAGAAGAACGGCAAGGGGCAGGAAGGCAGCGGGGAAAGAGGACACGGAATCCCTCGGCTCTCCCGAATTTGGAGGTCCCATGTGCAGCAAAGCAAGCTGAGCAAAATGCACTGATCCGCATGAAAAATACATTTTTTACAGGGCTGCCTGGGTGGCTCAGTCGGTTGAGCATCTGACTGGATTTCTGCTCAGGTAACGGTCCCAGGGTCTTGGTGTGGAGCCCCCCTGCCAGGTTCTACGCTGAGCGTGGAGTCTGCTTAGGATTCTCATCCTCTCTCTCCCTCTCTCCCTTTACCCTTCTCCCCTGTTCATGCTCTCTAAAAAAAAAAAAAAGTTAAAAAAAAGTTATTGACTTGCAGGTGTCCAGTGGACCAACATCTGTTTGTAGACACTCAATTAACTAAACAAATATTTAATTAAATGTTTACAAGTAGAACATTTGCATGTCTATATTCCTGTTTTGCAGCCCCCTGTGACCTGTACTGGCTAGATGCTCACTCATCGGTCCCCTCCTCGTCTTGCAATGCAAAAAAAAAAAAGACCACATTTCCCAGGCTCCTTTGCAGTAGGTTGCGACCACGTGACCAGAGTTCTGGCCAATGGAAAGTGGGCAGTGAGGTGGGGCCAATTATGGCCAGGGTATTAGAGTTCCTGTAGGAGTTTTCCTCTCTCTCCCCTCTGAAGCTACCTTAGAAGCCACAACAGAGGGGCGCCTGGATGGTTCAGTGGGTTGAACATCTAACTCTTGATTTCTGCGCAGGTCACGATCCCAGGGTCATGGGATCGAGACCCTAGTAGGGCCTTGTGCTTAGCATGGAGCCTGCTCAGGATTCTCTCCCTTTCTCCCTCTGCCCCTCTCCCCAGGTTGGGCTCTCTCAGAAATAAAATTTAAGGGGTGCCTGGGTGGCTCAGTCAGTTGAGTGACCGACTTCGGCTCAGGTCATGATCTCACGGTTCGTGGGTTCGAGCCCAGCGTTGGGCTCTGTGCTGACAGTGCAGAGCCTGGAGCCTGCTTCAGATTCTGTCTTTCTCTCTCTCTGCCCCTCCCCTGCTCACTGTCTCCCAAAAATGAATAAAATGTAAAAATAAATTAATAAATACAATTTAAAAAAGAAGCTGCAACATAGGTGCAGCCTATATCCTAAGTCACCATTTTGAATAACTGTTCAACTCTCAGTGGAACTTGGGTAAGAGAGAGAGAAATCTTCCCTTTGTTAAACCACGGAAATCTGGGGTTGCAACCACCTGCATGATCCCTGGGAAATCAGCGATCACTGCACACTACAGCTTTGGGGAGGAAGAGCCACCGGATGGAGCAGGTGATATTGGGGCTTGATTTGGGGGAGACAGGGCAAAGAGGTGCAGGAGGGTGTAGAGAAGGGACAATTCGTCCAGGACTCACGGCAAGTTCTGTGATTGCAGGCTGCAAGAGAAAAGAGCTGAAGTGAGTTAAGTCAGGGCAGTGATTTGAGAATTTAATGGGAAGGGACCCGAAGGGGGAAAGAGAACAGGGAATATTGGGGAGAGACAGAAAAGGCTGAGTCACAGAAGGGGGTGAGCAGAGAGTTTGGGAGGCAAAGTGGAAGGAGGGATGGAATGATCATGGGGGAGCGGAGGGGGGCTTGGTGGAGAGATGCGTCACCTTTTACTTTATACAATTTTAAACCTTTCTTGAGTTCTTTGAGGACTCTCTCCCTGACAGCCACCAGTTCTTCCAGCAGGGGCTCATCTGAGGAGAGACAGAGAGATCCCGGCGGGTGAGAGGCGCCCAGCCAGCCCACCCCACCTGCAGCTTCCGAGAGACAAGGAAATTCCTTTTCAGTCACCAGGAGTAACCAAGACCGGGGATTCCTTAGGTCCACTGGGCAGATCTATGGCCCGGGAGGTCCTGCATCTGGCTTCTGATCCACAGTGGGTGCTCCAGGACGGACCACTTCCACGGGCCTCAGTTTCCTCATCTGGTACGTAGTAGAAGGGTGGACTTGGTCGCCTCTCCTTTCTTCTGACCCGCTCTGCTGTCATCTCTGTCTACACTCATTCCTTCATCCAGGTGACCTCACCCAGCCTCATGGCTTTGTTGCCTACATCTGCGCGGTCCAGTATGGCAGCCACTAGCCACACGAGGCTACGGAGTCCTCGAAAGGGGCTGGTCTGAATGGAGATACGCCGTTAGTATACAATGTATGCTGCCTTTTGAAGACCTGGTGTGAATCAAATAACTGTACGACACCCCAGTCATTTTTAGGCTGGTGGCACGTCGAAACGGTAATTTAGATAGGAGGGGAAACAAAATAAAAATTAATTCACCTGCTTCTTTTACCTTTTTTTTTGAAAATTTTTAATGTTTTATTTATTTTTGATACAGAGAGAGACAGAGCATGAGAGGGGGAGGGGCAGAGAGAGAAGGAGACACAGAACCGGAAGCAGGCTCCAGGCTCTGAGCTGGCTGTCAGCACAGAGCCTGACGCAGGGCTAGAACCCACAAACGTGAGATCTGACCTGAGCCGAAGTCGGAGGCTTAACCGACTGAGCCACCCAGGCGCCCCTCTTTTACCTTTTTAAACACGTGGCTCCTAGCACCTCCCATCACGTTTGCACTGGGCAGTGCTGTTCTCTACACACTGATGTCCCCCGCACTTGTTCAAGAGCTTCAACGGCTCATCGAAGTCCTCACACATGTCGCTAAATGTCTCCACTTGGATGTCTGATGGGTACCTTCCACTCAGGAAGTCTGAAACTGAACCTTGATCTCCTTCAAACCTATCTCCGACCCCCAAGTCTTCTCCACCTTAGGAGACAGGAGGTCCCTGATTCTAATTGCTCAGCACAAATCTCGGCGCTTTGGCTCCTTTTCCTCACACCCCCGCATGCAGCTTATCAACATGGACGAAGCCTGTTTGTTCAACATCTGAGATAGGTCCAGGGATCCGATCACTTGTCCCCCACCCCCTGCCCCCACCCTGGTTCCCGCCATGACCGACTCTTTGCCTGGGCCATCATGGCGGCTTCTTACTCACCCCATGCCCTGCCCAAATCTCTCCTCCACACCCAGAGGGATTTCCCTGAGGGACGCAGTCCACTCACCCGCATCCCTGTCCGCTCAGGGCCCTCCTATGTGACCCAGGATAGAAGCCAAAAGTCCTCACCACAGCCTAGAAGCCTCTTCCCCATCTACCCATCCCCGCCCCCTTACCTCTAGAACCTCATCTTCCACGTCTGTCCCATTCCACCCCAGCCTCCCTGGCTTCCTTGAGGTTCTGTGAATATGCCAAACATAGGCCCGGCTCAGGGATGTGTGTCAGCTGTGCTTTCTGCCCGCGGCCTTCTGTGCCTCTCCTTCAGGCCTGCTCACGGGCCAGCAGGTCAGTGACATCGCCCTGGGCTCAGCCCCCACCCTCCTCTGAGCACCTCCTCCTCTTCCCTGGTCCCTGCGTTATTTTCTCCATAGTATCTGTCCTCATTTACACATTATATTATGCAGTAAAGGGTTAACTCCGCAGGTCTGGGCTGTCCAAACCTTGCACATCCCAAGGAAAGGTTTGGCTCTTCTACATCTTTGGGATATGCAGGCTGTGAACAGTGTCTTTCTTGGGGCGCCCAGCTGGCTCACTTGGTAGAGCACGTGACTCGGTCTTGGGGTCATGAGTTAGAGCCCCATGTTGGGCATAGAGCCTACTCAAAAAAATGGTTGTTTTTTTTTTTAAGTTTATTTGTTTTGAGAGAGAGCCAGAGAGAGTGAGCAGAGGAGAGGCAGAGAGAGGGAGAGACAGAGAGGGAGAGAATCCCAAGCAGGCTCTGTTCAGAAAGTATGGAACCCGATGAGGGGCTCAAACCCACGAACCGTGAGATCATGACCTGAGCCGAAACAAGAGTCCGATGCTTAATCGACTGAGCCACCCAGTCCCCTCATATCTTTTTTTTTCTTATATTTATATATTTTGAGAGACAGCGTGGGGTGGGGGGCAGAGAGAGACTCCCAAGCAGGCTCCGAGCTGTCAGCACAGAGCCCAACACGGCTCAGTCTCATGAACCATGAGATCATGACCTGAGCCGAAATCAAGAGTCTGACACTTAACCAACTGAGCCACGCAGGCGCCCCAAAACCTGTCTTTCTTTCCTTGGGGCTTTGGGCCACGCCAACGGTTCTGTGCTACAGTGGGGTTCCTGATGGAGGCTGCACTTTGCTCCTTGACCGCTGGAGGGCAAGCTGCTAAGTCAGCCACTTGGGCTCCCCGTGCCTCCTTGACTGACCCCCAAATGATATAATAGTCGGTAAATGGGGCGCCTGCGTGGCTCAGTCAGTTAAGCGTCCGACTTTGGCTCAGGTCATGATCTCATGGTTCGTAGGTTTGAGCCCTGCGTCGGGCTCTGTGCTGACAGCTCAGAGCCTGGAACCTGCTTCGGATTCTGTATCTCCCTCTCTCTCTGCCCCTCCGCTGCTCACACTGTCTCTCTCTGTCTCTAAAAAATAAATAAAAGGCATAAAAAAAATAGACAGTAAAATGGTTGGCCTGGGCTCTTCAAAATGCAGAGGGTGATTCCAGAACAGGCCAAGGATCGGAAGGAAACTCTCAATGAAAGGCGTGACATGTGACAGCTGGAGAAGTTGATATCAGACAGTCTGGAGTTTGTGTCCAACTTCCTAGTTCCACTCATCACGCAAGAAAATGTCCTTCCTTGCATTTAGGAGAACCCCCATTGAAGAATTTAGGGTAGAAGTGTCATTAACTCTCAAAGGGTACACACACACACACACACACACACGCACACGCATGCACACACGCACACACACGCGAAAGTTGAACGCGTGGCATATTCACCATTCACTGTACTATTCTTGCAACTTTTATAACCATTTGAATTTTTTCCAAGTATAAAAATCACCTTTGTAGAAGGCAAGAGCTTTTCAAAGGACCGACGTTCAGGCCCAACCCCCGATCCTCTGATCTGTTTGGCGGTGCTGCCTGGGCTTCTGGAATGGTTTTTGGGTTTTGTTTTTATATTTCTTTATTTTGAGAGAGAGGGGTGGAGGGCAAGTAGGGGAGGGGCAGAGAGAGAAGGAGAGACCGAGCATCCCAAGCGGCCTCGGCGCTGTCAGCATGGAGCCGGACGCGGGGCTCAAACTCACAAACCGCTCATTGAGATCATGACCTGAGCCGAAGTCAAGAGTCAGACGCCCCAACGGACTGAGCCGCCCAGGTGCCCCTGGGATGTTTTAAAAGTTCTCTGAGGGATTCCAATGTACCGCCTCAGCTGAGACCACCCGCTCCAAACCTTGTCTGTTAAGGGTCAGATAGTAAATATTTCCAGCACTAAGGGCTAGATGGTCGTGGTCACAGCTCTTCGGTTTGGCCTGGGGGCGCAGAAGCAGCTGTAGACGATAAGTAAATGGAAGGGTGCGGCTGTGTTCTAATAAAACTTTATTTACAAAAACAGGACTGGCAGATTTGGCCCCCAGCTGTATTTTACCTACCAATGCCCTAGGCGTAGGGGCCAGAAACAGCATAATAATCTTACTAGCTAACATTTATTGAGCACTTACTGTTTGCCTCGCATTTGTTCTAAATGCATTTGTACTTCTCAGTGACCGGGAGGTGAGCATTGTTATCCCCAGTTTACAAATGGGGAAACTGAGGCAAAAGAAGTTAAATAGCTTGCTTAAGGTTAGCCAGACTTTGGAACTCAGCAATCTATCCTCAGGACCAATGCTCTGATATCCACACTTGTCTCAAAGTTACAGGATGAGTCCTAACTTCCCTGTTACCCGCCCAGCTTAGAACAGGGCTCTGGTGTTTAAGTTCCCCGGAAGGAGCCCAAGTCTGGTCAAAAGCATTCTATAGGTCTCGTTTCCCCTTTTTTGAAAGTTTTCTTGAGCAGTAACTCACAAACTGTGCATTCACTCATTTAAAGTACACAATTCAATGGCTTTTAGCATCTTCACAGGGCGGTGTAATTGTTGCCACCATTTTAGACTATTCGTTACCCTGAAAAAGAAACCCTGCACCCCTTAGCGTGCATTGCTCTTTTTAAAATTTCATATTCACCAAACGGTCGGGAAATTCTAAAAAACCGAGATCAAATTTGATTTGTAACATCATTCAAATGATGGTTATTTCCTCCTGATTCTAGGACTATTACACGTTTCTCTTCAGCAAAACCAAATAAAACAACCAAAAGACGGATGAGGGGAGGAGAAAAGAAGAGAAATGGAAAACTATGGCAACTTGACAAACATGGCCTCACCCTCAGTCCGTCGATCCTAGGACACGCGGCCTCAGTATTTTGGTGGCCTCCCTCCTACCACTTTCAGGCAATGTTTTATGCAAACTACCCGGTGCGCGCGCGTGCGCGCAGGCACACACATTTCATTCTTTAAGAAAACGGTGGGCCGTTCCGCGGGGTCCACTTCCCTTGCCTCTTTTTTTCTCCTCCCTCTCTTCCCTCCGCTGCTCTTTCAAAGTGGGGCAAACCTTCTGGGCTCCAATCCTCCCACCCGGGACCCGCTCTTGTCCACAGGGCCCTCTACTGCCCTCTGCTGGGGAACTGTCAGAAGGCCCTCCAATGACTAACCCCCTGGGGCCACTGAGCACAAAACTGGAAGGGACCGGGCGGGTAGGGCGGTTAGCAGTATAATGTCTGAGCTGTGTTCTTCGGTCAAGTCACCTAACTTCTCTGAGCCTCAGTCTCCCGCTCTGTAAAGGGCGGATCACAGTAGCGCCCACAGTGATGACCTGTCCTCGGCTATTTTGAGTAAAACACTTTAGAATCCTGCCAGACTATACCTGCTAAAGGCTACAGGCACCGTTTTATTTTGTTTATACCAAGGGGAGGCGTGGTGGACCCGTGGGAAGGGAGGACGGGGAAGGGGGCTGGGAAAAGGCTTTGCCCCTTAGCTCTTACCTCTTAGAGAATTTACCATTAAGTGGCCTGTTTGGTTCTTGATAAAGGACACCACGTGTTTCAGGTGATCTATCCCTGGGGGCAAGAGGGGAGGAGACTCCAGTGGGTCCCTCAGAGAGCCAAGGGGCACCCCCCTCGCCATCTTCCTCGAGGCCCGGTCCCATCATCCCCTCTTGGGGACTGCGGTTCCCAAAGCATCTGTCTCCCACCTCAGCCTGGGGCTACCCCTCCCATGAGTGCCTTCCCCCGCCCACCCCGCCCCAACACACACAGTGTGCCAGGTACCCTCCCCTCGCCAGCACGCACCCACTTTCCCCACAAACGCGTTCAGAGCGTAGTCGCGGAAGAAAGGCCCCTCCATGCCCAGCAGCAAGGCCCGGGCGCGGACCCGCAGCTGCTCCTGAAGGAAGCGCTTCGGGACGAGGGCCAAGCGCAGCTGGCTCAGGGCCTCCTGCACCGAGGGGTCACACTGCAGGCAGCCCCGGGCTCCGGGGGCACGCAGGCCCAGCAGCAGCAGCAGCAGCGCCAGCGCCAGAGGCATGGCAAGGCCTTTGTGACATCACGGAGAGAGAACCGGGCCGGCCCCACCCCCAAGCCAGGGCGGGGTCAGGGAGGAGGGGGAGGGGGGTGTTCTCTGTGTGCAGGCACCTGTTTGCCGGGCACTTGCTATGTGCCAGGCGTGGTTCTAGAAGCTAGCGAGTGAGTCCAGAGAAACAGGGCTCTGCCTTGCCCTCCTGGATCTTACATTCATTCACGCAACCCGTATTTATTGAGCACGTGCTATGTGCCAGGCCCTGTTCTAAGCACCCGATGGAGAACGGACAGGCTCTGCTCACATGGAGTTTACATTCGCTTGTTCAACAAATTCCAGTGGACCAGCCACTGCTGGAGTAAGATGGACGCAGTCCTGGGGCGCCTGGGGGACTCAGTTGGTTAAGCGTCCAACTCCTCATTTCGGTTCAGGTCATGATCTCACAGTCAAGAGATGGAGCCCTGGGTTAGGTTCCACGCTGGGTGTGGAGCCAGCTTAAGATTCTCTTTCTCTCTCTTTCTCTCCCTCTGTCCCTCCCCCACTCACTCTCTGTCACTGCCTGTCTCTCAACAAAAAAAATCCACCTAAAAAAAATGGGTAAAGGGCTTGAACAGGCATTTCTCCAAAGAAGATATTAAGAATGGCCAATAAGTGCATGAAAAGATGCTTAATCAACATCACTGAGCAGCAGAGAAATGCAAGTCAAAACCACGAGTCACCACCTCACACTCATTAGGATGCCTGCTTACAGGAAAACAGAAAATAACCAGCGTTGGCAAGGATGCGGAGACACTGGAACCCTTGTGCGCTGTTGGTGGGAATGCAAACAACGCTATGGAAAACAGTATGGAGGTTCCTCAAAAAATGTTTTTAAAAATCTAGAAAGATCTGGGAATTCCGCTTTTGGGTATATACCCAAAGGGACACAAAGCAGAGCTCAGGGTATTTCTGCACCGGTGCTCACAGCGGCATTATTAGCTAAAGTCATACTGTGGAAGCAACTGAAGTGTCCACCGACTAATGACTGGGTAAGCAAAATGTGGGATACACCTCTCAAAAAAGGAAGGGAATTCTGCCAGGCTACAATTCGATGAAGGCCATTGTGCTAAGAGGAATAAGTCAGTCACAAAGAGACACATATCATCTGATTCCACGTATAGGACATATCTGGAGAATCTAGAGTATTGAAATTTGCACTCAGGACATTTAACATTGGTTTGATTGATTCAACCCTGATCAGACGTTCCCAAATGCCTCCTAACTCCTCCACTTCCATACCACCTCCTCTGAGAAGTCCTCCCAGATTACCCCCTATAAAGCATGTCTGCCTTTGTTGTCCCCTGCTTTAGGGATCAGCACACTTTCTGAAGGCCAGGTTGCATTACGGAAATGAGTGGGTAGGCTGTGTTCCAATAAAACTTTATTTATGGACACGGAAATGTAAATTTCATAGAATTTTCTTTAAAAATTTTTCTTTACATTTATTTATTTTTGAGAGACAGAGAGAGACTGAGTACAAGGGGAGAGGGGAGGGCCAGAGAGAGAGAGAGAGAGGGAGAGACAGAATCTGAAGCAGGCTCCAGGCTCAGAGCCTGACAGCTCAGAGCCTGACATGGGGCTGGAACTCACAAACTGTGAGATCATGACCAGAGCCGAAGTCGGATGCTTAATTGACAGAGCCACCCAGGCGCCCCTCTTAGAATTTTCATGTCACAAAATATTCTTTTTTTGGTTCTTTTCAAACCATTTAGAAATGTAATATCAAGAATTAGCTTGTGGGCCATAGTTTGCCACTAACTCATTATCCTCTTGGTTTCTGTCCTCACATTAATTACAACTGATAATTTTTTCTTGTCTTTCTCCCATATCATCTAACAAGCCCCGTGAGGCCAGGAACTATATGTATTTTTTTCACCATTATGTCCCTAACCCCTTGGGAGGAACCTGGTATATGATAGATATTCAATAAATAGTTTTTGAGTGAAAGAAAGATGAGAAAAGTCAGTTTCCCTTGCTGGGCTTCAATTTTCTCCAGTGTAAATTGGGGCTCATGATATACCTTAGGGCCAGGGTGAAATGGTGTGAAGCAATGTCTGTACCGTCCAGTGCGTAAGCCGCTGGTCACATGCAGTTGCTGAGCGCTTGAGATGTGGTGGCCTAAGAAACAGAGCTTTTTTTTTTGAGAGAGAGAGAGAGAGAGAGCACGAGAGCAGGGGAGGGGCAGAGAGAGAAAGAGAGAATCCTAAGCAGTCGCCACACTTAGCCCATGACAGTGAGATCATGTCCTGAGCGGAAATCAAGAGTTGGAGGCTTAACCAACCAAGCCCCTGAGAAGCTCCTAAGAAACTGAACTTTTAATTTATTTCATTGTAATTCATCTAAACTTAGATTTTAAAACATGGATTCTCCACTCAGTTATTGGGAAACCTTTCAACATGTTTGGGACCATTTGAGTATGTGAATGTGCTTCTTCAGCTGTAAATATTATGAAATCTAAATAGAGATCAAGTGTTTTTAAAGAAAATGTAGTGTCCAAATTGACATGTGCTATCCTAAGAATGTATCAAAGACTTAGTACCCAAAAATAAATAAATAAAATGTTTCAGTAATTTCTATATTGTTGCATGTTGAAACTATAACATTTTGGGTACGAGTTAAATAAAATATTATAATTAATGTCACCTGCCTCTTTTTACTTTCTTAACGTGGCTAGCAGAAATTTTGAAATTACATATGGGACTCATATTGTATTTCAATTTGGATATCGCTGGTCTAGCACAAAGATGGTGTCCAATATATGCCATTTAAATTGATGTGATTAAATTAGCTCGGGTTGGGGGGCACTTGGGTGTCCGACTTCAGCTCAGTTCAGGATCTCGAGGTCCAGGACTTCAAGCCCTGTGTGGGGCTCTGTGCTGACAGATCAGAGCCTGCAGCCTGCTTCGAATTCTGTGTCTCCCTCTCTCTGTTCCTCCTCTTCTCGCACTCTTTTTTTCTCTCAAAAATATATAAACATTAAAAATTTTTTTTTTTTTTAGTTAGCTGGGGTTGGTGCGGGGAATCACACAAGGTGTAATGACCAACAAGACCGCAAGGGGGCGCTCACACCGAGTGAAATTCCTCTCCCCCACCTGAGTCTCACCCGTGATTTCCTGCTGCCCTCCCCTCCCCAGAATCAGCCACTTAAAATCGCAGCTAATGCCGCGGAGCCCATACTTTGAGATAAGAACCGAGATATGAACTCGCTGGCCTTCCCTCTTCTCCCATCGCCGTGCCCGGTGCATGCAGAGTCAAGGGGCCTGTCGGGGCGCTAAGAAGTTGTCAGAACGGGGTGGAAAACAAAGGCGGTAAATTCCGCAGCTTCTAAGCACCAACGCCTCAGGTCCAGGTCTGAGGCAGGAAGAATCGGGAAGCAGAACCGGTTTTATTTCTCTGATAATACAGCCATGTTAAAGCGCAGGTTGGTAAACCTCAATTAAACCTCTGCGCATTTCACAGCCCAGCAATTCCACTCTTGGTGAAGAGGCTGAAAAAGTTCTCAAACTCGCCCTAGAGGGGCATGGAGTTCATCAGTGTTGTTTATTTTTAATTTTTAAACATTTCTTAATGTTTATTCATTTTTGAGATAGAGAGAGAGAGAGAGAGAGCACGGGCAGGGGAGAGGCAAAGAGAGAAGGAGACACAGAACCAGAAGCAGGCTCCAGGCTCTGAGCTGTCAGCACAGAGCCCAATGCCGGGCTCAAACTCACGAACTATGAGATCCTGCCCTGAGCAGAAGTCTGATGCCTGACTGAGCCCCCCAATTGCCCCAACCACAGTGTTGTTTATGATGGGGTGTCAAAGGCAGCCTGGTGGCCATCACTGGGGAGGAGGAGGTCCCCCCCACCCCCACCCCGAGCCACACGGAGCCACCAGAATGGATCAGAGTGAAAATAGGAACAACCAGAGCAAGAACTACCACCCAATATTGTTGATATAAATTTAAGACTCATACATCCCTCCAAAAATACACAACGTGTAAGAACACCTATAAACAAAGGATTCACATACACTGGACGGGTCGGCAGCTCTGGCAGGGAAGGGGAGGAGGGTGGGGGGAAGCACAACGGGGAGTTAACAGACATAGAAATATAACTAAGACTTGGGGCGCCTGGGGGGCTTAGGCAGTTAAGTGTCTGACTCTTGATTTCGGACTCAGCTCATGATCTCGTGGTTTGTGGGTTCAAGCCCTGCATCGGGCTCTGTGCTGACAGTGCAGAGCCTGCTTGGGATTCTCTCTCCCTCTCTCTCTGCTTTTCCCCGCTAGCTCACGTGCTCTTTCTCTCAAAATAAATAAAAACTAGCAAGTACATAAATAAAACTAACAGTGGCTTTGTGTGAGCCACGCAGTTGAGGGTAGTGCTGGGGTGGGTCAGGCTGCCTGCCTGAATGAACTGAATGAATTAATCATTAAGCTCTTGCACCTAATTACGGGGTGGCCTCAGGTCCATTAGGTAACCTCTTTGTGCCACAGCTTTCTCACCCATCATATGAAATGACAGAGTCCCTACATTACAAGGATTAAATAAGAAGAAGTATTGGGGCGCCTGGGTGGCTCAGTCAGTTAAGCACCCCTCTTTGGCTTGGGTCATGTCTCACAGTTCATGGATTTGAGTCCCGCATCGGGCTCTGTGCTGACAGCTCAGAGCCTGGAGCCTGCTTCCGATTCTGTGTCTCCCTCTCTCTGCCCCTCCCCCAATCATGCCGTCTCTCAAAAATAAATAAATGTTGAAAAAAAAATTTTTTAAGATTTTTTTTAAAGATGTAATAAAAAATAGATGAATAAACCGTACATCAGTACGTAGCAAGCACTATCAAAGTGTTGGCTATATTGGGGGCGCCTGGGTGGCTCAGTCGGTTGAGCGACCGGCTTCGGCTCAGGTCATGATCTCACGGTTCGTGGGTTTGAGTCCCACGTTGGGCTCTATGCTGACAGCTCAGAGCCTGGAGCCTGTTTCAGATTCTGTGTCTTCCTCTCTCTCTGCCCCTCCCCCCAGCTTGTGCTGTCTCTCTCTGTCTCTCAAAAATAAATAAAAAACAGAAAAAATATTCAAAGCGCTGGCTATTTTTATAAGCTTTATGAAATTAAGATTATGATTGCTGTAATCTTTTGCACCTGAGGTTATTAAAAGTGGAAGGGAAAAGGGGGGCCCTCTGAGCTGGGGAGGGGAGACCGAAGCATGAAGGAGAGAAAACTCTAGATGTGAATGTGGCCCTTTTGGGAGTGGAGGGGTGAGGGGACGTGAGAGATGCCGTGGGAGTCGGAGCGGCTGAGCCGGGCTGTTAGAACCGGCGGCCCAGTATCTCAGTGACATAAACCAGCGAACTGCTTGTTCACCCGCATGGTTGCGGCTGCCTGGTCTGGCCTCTGGGAGAGGGGAAGAGAAAGGAAGAAAAGCTACATTCACTCTTAAAGGTTTCCACCCCCAAATGACACCTGTACCTTGCCCAAAGTGAGTCGTTTGGCTACACCGCACTTCCAGAGAGCGAGGAAGAGTGAGCCTTCATGCACCCAGAAGGACAGAGAGTTGGAATATTTGTGGGCAGCTTGGATGAGTGGCTCGAAGCCCTCTTTAAGCTTAAGGACCTGAGAGCTGAGCCAGCTTGGCCCTCAAGCGGGGGGCTGGCTCAGAGCCGTTCCGTCATGCCATTGCAGCGGGCAATGTAATAGTCAGCTGCTGCCGTGTAACAAAAACAACAAAAAACCCCAAACACACTGCCTAAGAACAACAATGCGCATTTGTTTATCTCATGGTTTATGCAGGTCAGGAATTAGGAAGCGGCTGAACTATTTTCAGTGCCGGTCCAGAGTCTTCTGATGTCCGCCTGGGCTGCAGTCATCCGAAAGCAAGACTGGGGCCGGAGAATCTGTGTCGCAGGGTGGCTCTCTCCCAAGCTGGTGCTGGCTCGTGGCAGAAAGCCTCAATCCTTGCTCTCCGAACCTGTCCACAGACTTCTCAAAGGTCCGCGAGATGTACCAGCTCGCTTCCTCCAGAATGAACGTTGCAAGAAAAGCCAGAAGGAGCAGTGTCTTTTTTAATTATTATTATTAACATTTATTCTTGAGAGACTGAGACAGAGCACAAGCAGGGGAGGGGCAGAGAGAATGAGAGGAAGACACAGAATCTGAAGCAGGCTCCAGGCTCCGAGTTGTCAGCACAGAGTCTGACGTGGGGCTTGAACCCCAAACTGTGAGAGCATGACCTGAGCCCAAGTGAGTTGCTTAACTGACTGAGCCGCCCAGGCGCCCCAGGAGCTATGTCTTTTGTAACCTAGCCGCCGAAGTCACACACCATTATTTCTACCATGTTCTATCTGTTAGAAGCAAGCCATCAAGTCCGGCTCACGTTCAAGGGAAAGGGAATTTTTCTCCACCTTTTGAAGGAAGGAGTCAAAGACTTTGTGGCTATAGGCAGCCATATTTTGGAATGATGCTGTATGTGTTTGACCTTGAGAAGGCTCCATAAATGTCCAATGGGCTCAGGGGCATTATGGGAAGTGTGGTGGAGATCTGGTCCCCCTCAAGCTTGTACTAAGTGCCACACGCTCTTCTGGATACTCATGTTTAATGCATGTAACTCCCACGACAATCCCATGAAGTAATGAAATAAGACCTAGGGGGGCTCAGTCGGTGAAGCGACCGACTCTCGGTTCAGGCGCAGGTCATGATCTCACCGTTTGTGGGTTCGTGTCACGCGGAGCCCCTAGCTGACAGGGCAGAGCCTGCTTGGGATTCTCTCCCTTCTTCTCAGCCCCTTCCCTGCTGTGCTCTCTCTCTTTTTCAAAATATATAAATAAACTTAGAAAAATTAAAAAATTAAAAAAATAAAACACCTCTAACATTTATTGAGCACTGACAGCCAGGGACTGTCCTAACTATGCTTCCCATGCATCAGCTCATTTAGTCTCCCGGTAGCTCAGTGAGACAGGTATTGTTTTGACCCCCATTTATAAGTGGGGACACTGAGGACCAGAGAGGTTAAGTAACTGTTCTAGGGCGGCACAGCTGGTTAGTGGGAGAGCTGGGATTTGAACCCAGACAGTGCAAATTCCAGGATCGTGCTTTTGCCAGCTCCACTGTGTCATAAAGAAAACACAGGGTCCGCACCCGGCACACACTGCCACTGCGGAAAAAGCTGAACCTGCTCCTGGAATATTTTCAGAGGGTTCCCTGTGCTGCATGAACCTGGCAAAGTGATCCACATTAGCTAGTGTAGTGTCTACACCGAAGGCGAGCTTGAGCACATTAAATCAGCACACGGCTTGAAAACAAATCCCTATTTGACAGATGTGGCAAAGGAGGCTTAGCAGGTTGGAGCCACTCACGCTGGGGTGCGTAGGTGGGGACTGAAGCCGGAGTGGGGCCAGGCAGCCAAGATGAGGTCACTGGAACCCCGCTGGGCACTCTGATGGCCTGGCTTGGCGTTGGTGTGA